>NC_134041.1:21601106-21927675 GCF_965140245.1 Athene noctua
CAGTGATGAGAGATCCCTGCAGCATTTATGCAGAAATGGTATGATAACCCTCCAGTTTTTTGATAGTAAAATAATGCTCCGTTTTTAGGTAGTAAGAGCAATGAGGGACAGTGCAATAACTGTACAGAGAGATCAGAACTAGTATTCCAGAGGACAAAAAAAAAAATCGAGTAGTCTTGGGGTCAGACAGCTATTTGCACAAGATAAACACATCAGACACAGCGCTGAACTAAGTCCCCTGAGCACAGAGGGCACGATCCAGACATCCCCATGGCTTTACAGCACTGATGAATGCATTAATTGGATGCCACTGGGCGGCAGGTGGTAGAATTGGATAGAAAAAAATTACATCTAGGCACATTGAGAACTTGCTCTACACCAGCTCAGATGACACTGTGCATGTTCATGAAGTTCAAGGCAGTTGCTGAAACACTAGAGTTTACATCTCTTGCACATGAAACAGAATCAATTTATCTAAAATGGATATCAAAGATTTGATCTAACCTGTTAGTAAGAAGGCTCCATTAACAGTAACTGACAGAGCAACACAAAATAGCCTATTCTAGTGTTCGTTCACCACAGCAACTGCCCTAAACTTTCCTTGCTCTAAAACTTTTTCTCTGTCCTAACAAACATGGAAAGTCATTGATAATGCTCCTCTTCAAAGCAAACAGAGCATGCTCTCCTCTTTTTATTATACAATATCCAGGAATACACTATATTCACCGTGCACAAATAGAAATTGTTATAAATGCTGCATCTTCTTGCAGCAGTCAAGAGCCTTCCATCACCACAGTTTAAGTGGCTCGTAAAAATAGTCTGACAGAGTTGTAGTGAGCCATGCCTCTATATTGCAAGTTGGACCAATTTTCTGAGAGTCTTGAGCTAAAAGATTACATAGCTTAGTTCTGTCCTATTACAGACATGGTCTAGTACAAACACCTCAGTGACTGACATCCCATTTTAAGACACTAGACTATACCTTGGTACGGCCACACGTCAGAAGCTGAGAAAGTCTCCGGTCAACTAACATGAAAGAACCAACTGCAGGGCTATCCAGGTGTTCTGCATCCCGGGCTTGAATGAAAAATCCTTCAAAATCTGGTCCAGACAGGTGAACTGAAGCAAGAAGAAAAATAAGAAGGAAGTGAAATATCTTCCAGAGGAAGAATGAAATATTTCAACAATGACCACCAAAAGCCCATTTTACAAGTACTGAATGACTAAGTGGATCACCTGAGTAAGATTCAACTGCTTAGATAGATCTAGTGTAGCTAACCAAGTGAAGACATGCTACAACACAAAGAAACAGTAAATTAAACTTTTCAGCTATAAGTGACAATACCTTCTATATTGTCCCCTGGCTTAAATTCCGTCCAATTCACAGTAATGGTGTGCTCAGGTAACAGTTGTGGAGAGCTACCATGACAGGGTATCATACTAGTGCAGGCTTCTCTTACTTTTCCACTTGGATAGCCATCCACAGATGCATAGAAGCAAATAAACATCCAAACAGCATAAGCAAGGCCAGGCAGCTCCATCTATACAAAATAAGAATTACAGGCAATTAAATACAATAAAGGTCACCACTCACCTTTAGAGGAGTCAGTTGAATACTAAAATTTAAAAATATGTTTATAACAAAAGCAGGCATGAGAAGACCATTCCCAGCTGCAGAAGCTAAAAGGAATGTGTGCTTCTGGTAACTGCCAGACTTCACAAGAAATGTTCACAGATACCGTGTTTCAGGCCATCGAGAGTATAGATAATACACGAATCTCCCCATCCACTGGGTGGATTATTTCTCTCACTGAATTTTGACATCACTTTTAAAATTTCTTTTGCTTACACCTCCCTTATTCTCTCTCAAAACAAAATCCCAAGTCGCTTAAACATGTGTACAGGACAGATGGATCTTTAAACATGTTTCATTGACATATAAAGGTTCACAGTACTGAGGAACTACACAACTAGTACAAAGCCCACTCCTGATTAATCCGAGCTCCAAACTGTGCATCATTGAAGACTGCCTTTTGTTTCCACAACTCGTGTCTATTTCTTCGCATATGACAAATACTTCCCAGGTAACAAGTTCTTCTTTCTGCAGGGAAACTAAGGTTGCCAAATGTCAGATATACATTTCATACATGCAAAACAGTGAGAATTTGGTATAAAGATTTAAACAAAGAAATATATATGCTTGTTGCAGACAAGCAAGCACAAGACTTTCTTTGAACTCTTCCTATGGATATTGGACCTCCAGACAATTAGTCAAACAGTATCACTGCTTGTCAGACTCTCATTAAGGGAACAGCATGTGTGAAAAACATGTGGGGTAGTAGGACCTAAGAGCCTAAAGCAGTTAAATGAAACCCTAATCCCAGCATTCATCATATAGTGTTTTGCTCTGCCACAACACTGTTTTCAAAAAAGCTGTAGTAATTGTTTTGATAACTAAGCATTATGCATGGTTTACAGTTGTATAGCTGTTTACAGAACACCTTAGCCAAAAAGAAAAAGCATTTGCACATCCAAAAGGTTGGGTGAACAGAGAAACTTCTTTTCAGTCCTTAGTCACAAGAAGTGGGTTATCAGCTCTAGGAGGACATACACCAGGCAAATAGGTCTGCCTTCTGGAAGAGCCATGCCCATTTTGCACCAAGTGATAAGAAGTATCAGGTTATGAAGTTCCCTGACAGCACGCATAGACATGAAGATAAGAAAGGCACAGAGCTGCTTCAGACTGAACTCTGATACCTAAAAAGCAGTCAAATAAAGACAAGGCATGTCATTAGTTTTACACACTCTCTAGGAGTCATCAATATTAACTTTTCCGAAGTTCTCATCCACAATATCCAAAGCAATGCTACATTTGTACTTCAACATAAGAGCTCCTCAGCAACCTTACACCAATAAACAGAAGAAAAAAATTCAGAGGGGAGATGGGGTTATACAGTTACATTTCAGGAACTGGAAGGAAAAAAACACCCAACACTCAACTGCTCCTCCCAGATAGTCACGACAACATTATGACAGTATCTTTAACTTCAAGGTAAAGTAAGCCTTTCCTTCTAGTTCCAATACTTCTCCAAACCGTCACAAATCAACATGATTCTATTCATAAGTTAATGAAGCTAAAAACTAAGGTTCAGTACAATGGTGGCATTAAAGCAGCTTTTATATGTACCAGTGAAATTGTCAAAACAAGTTGCTGCCAGGAGAGGTAAGACTGCATACCAAAGAGACAAGAAAAAGGGTAGGTTAGTACTCTAGTTTAAGTAGCAGAGGATGTGGTAGGGATTTAAAATGAAACAAGAAACATTATTTGCCAGACACGGCTGACTCAAAAGAGAAGGAGGAAGAAGCAGAGATCAAAAGAATGAAAAAGGCCAAAATCTGAAAGAAGCACTGTACTGAAAAGCAATTTTAAAAAACTTTTTAAAATTTTTGACACAGAGTTAACTGTAGAAGAGCAATCTTCTCTATGAACATTCAACAGTGAAGGCTAGATTCCATAAAGAAGAATAATTTCCATATTAAAATTTAGCCTTCCTCAAACAAGACTTACTCAGTTGCCTTGAGAAGTTCCTTTCCTCCTTTAATCTGGAAATAGATTGTCACTCTACATTCTCCACTTACACAGCAAAAGAGGCAGACAGAAGATGGGAAGCACTTTTATAACACCAATCACTCTGCGGTTAAAGATTTATTTGGAATTTGTAGGAAAATATCTCCAAAAGCATACTGTAGACAGAACAGTACAATAGGTCAACATTCTAGTGAAGTCAATCTTCAAGAAATTATTCCTTAAAGAACTCTGGACTTTAACTCGAATACCACAGTAACCCCCTTTTTATAACACAGTAGAACTTCATACTTACTTAGTTTGGAATAGCCAGAAATAGAAGTTTACAATCACTCACCTGCTGCCCCTAGTTCAGCTAGGATCTCACCGTGCCTCCCTACACGCTTTTGCAACATGCACACACACTCTCAGGCTTCAGCCTACGAGTCTCGTAGCAATCATAAAGAGCAAGACAGACAAGGACATAAAATCTGAATATACAGGAAGAAAGAGGGGAAATCCAAGAGATGTCCAGAACTTCCTCCTATAGGCAGGTTTGGATGTCTCCGTTAGCTCTAAAAAACCCACCCGTTACAAGAACGAAAAACAGTATGTCATGCCCTTGTGCATACGGCAGTCTGGCCAAGAGAAAGAAAGAGTTAGTCTGGAAAGCTAAGCACATATCATTAGTAGTTCAAAAATGAACAATATTTTAAAAAACCCAAACACCTAAGGAAGATACCTAATTAAACTAATGAACCAGCAATAAGCAATTCTGAGAAGGACAAGTATACTCAGGCTGAAGATCAATAAGCAGTTATACTCATCCTCAGCCAAGTATTTGCACAACAGACCATCTGCTTTGCTGAACAAAAAAATACCCCAACCAAAGTCAGCCACTGGCAAGCAACAAGTCACTCCTATATTAAAAAAGTCACCTCTTTTTTCTGTAAGATTATATGGTTTCCTCTTCTATCTGATTAAGAGTTCTACAGCCATGATAGTGTTAATTCCCTCTAAGTGATGTTACCAGGAATGACTGCATTTTTAGATATTTAACATGTCATATATACCACAATGCAGAATATTTAGTTATTTAGAATTAGAAGAGTAACTAGCTTTAAAATTTTAACTAATTACACAAAGAGGTAAAGGAATCAAGGTTTCCAATAAGTGAACATGCAATAAACTGTTGAATACGCAACTTTTTTCTGATATTCCTCTTTGCAGGAAAACCAGAGAAAGAAAACAATCTCACAACTACATACACAAGTACAACTCTGAAAAAAAAAAAAATGTTAGGATTAATGGCATGAAAATGATTTGTTACAGAGAGGTTAGGTTCAGGAAAGCTGAAGTGTGATACGTGAATCATGCTTAACCTCACAGCAAAAGAATAAATGCCTTTTGAAGAAGAAAAAAAAAAACAACAACAAAGAAAACAGTTCTCCACCTGTATCAACAAGGTCCCAAGAGACTGATCAAAAAATCTCACATCTTACAGAACTGTTACTCACTCTTCTATTCTACTCCTCCCAGAAACATGCCTGAATTAAAAGAACAGTTAATTTGTGTTCTAATAAAGATGAACCAGCTGATCTCTGCAAGATCATCTTTTCTAGGTAAGAACAACATAACTTAGTCAAAACCTTAAATCACCAAGCATTGCCACTACAGCTAGATTCAAAATGAGAATATGTTAACTCAATTTTTGAGGCGTGTAAGCTGTTGAACAGCCTGCTATTAACCATAGCATCTGAAAACACTCTCAGTTTCCACTATAACTTATTATAAATTGTAGATTTGTCCTTGACAGATTTTGCTTGCAAGTTGTATTGAGCAGCTTTGGCTACAGTGGCTCATTTATAACCCTTTGAAATACAACTACTCATTGGTGACAGCCTATGAATTAACAGTCAGGCTCCCTGTACTAAAGAGGAATAGGAATAATTGACTTTGGGAAAGAAGCATAATGATGTTTAAAAACATAAGAGCTAATTTCTGCAGCATTTTCCAACTGGCAATTCTCCAGTGTTTTTGCTAACTTACTATCATTTGAGCAGCCTGGAAGAACAAAAGGGAGTTTAAGGATTTCTGCACCACCCAGTGTCTTGTTTTCCAAGATAAATGCATTACACTGAAATGCTCGTGTTAACCGAGGGCCTGAGAGCACATACAATCTTGTTCCTCTGTCTTCTCTGACTATCAGCCACACACCATGCAGTAGCATACATCAGTAAATGCCCCAGTCAAGGTTACAAGGAGGTAACATAGCATACACAGCATACTAGCTCCATAGTCAGAACACAACCACATAGCACATTGTTGATTTTACTTAAGTCTTGTACTATAGACAGACTTCTCAGTACGTTGTGTACAACCAAAGACAGCATAAGATCGAGGAGTCCTTTCTCTACAGATAAGATACTAGCGCACACCACACCACTGCAGGATAAGACAATCATTCAAACCACTATGTTTTATACCTTTATTTAGAGTGGAAAAAAAATACTTCAATACTCATTAGTTTGAAGCGTGACTGCAAATGTGTTATTCCCTCCCTCACCCTCCCTACTTAAATCGTCAGTATAATATGTAACTCAAACCCCCGGCAGGAAAGAAAGCTTCAGAACAAGTTTGTTTCAAGAAATCTCATCCTTACCTGTAATTCTAATGGTGTTTCAAATACCATGTCGCTCTTGGGGTGGAGGGAGGGAAAGCATTATATACTTGAAGCCATTTACAATACAGTCCTCTAATTAATATAAAACAAAAAAATACGGAGTCATCTTCTCATCGTCCTTGCTTGACTTTGGCAAAATGCCTTAGAAAGAACTTAAGCTTCTCCAAGGAAGCTGAGTAATCAAAGGGTCAGTATTTATTTCATATGGAACTTGATCATAACTGTAAAAAACAATTTCATGCAGAGATTACACAACACTAACAGCTGACTTCTAAAGTAATCTGTAATTTCAAGTCAAGCATTTCTTGAGCCGTACTACCAAGTAACTTTATATATATTTTTGTTGGGCAGGTCAGAACTCAAGACAGAGGTAGAGTTTTTTGTTAGAGCGCCCATTTTTGGGAACTTACATTGCATATAACTCATCAGAAATTTGGAGAAAATCATGTAGAAAAATCAGAACAGGGGTTCCAAATATACTCCTTGCATGGGCAGTTATTCCAACAGTAATAGGATTCAGAGCAGCTACTTAGAGGCAGTGAAAAAAACTCACTGAGAACCTACAACAGATACTCCTGGAAAAGTGAACAAGAAACAACCATTTCAGTTAGTATGAATGAAGATGAAATAGCTAGCATTCTTCATACTTATGATGGACCATGTCAAGACAAGAATACCTCTGTGATAATTCAAACACTACCGGTTAAAGGCCAAAGTAATTATCTGTGGGTTAATCTCTAGAGATTCTGCCTGGGAAGGCCAATTGCAAAGAGAAATACAGGTTTGCTCCTAATAATACCTACCAGCTTCTGTAATATTTCAGTGCAATACAACTACACTTGTCTGAACATTTAAAACTTATCATCCTATTCATTCAGGAGTCATCTTTTCCTCCTCAGGAGGGAAATGGAAAGAATAAAAAGTGGTTGGAATAAAGTGAGTGCTGTAATTTTTGGAACAGAATCTTTAAAAGTCTGAACAAACCATACCAAAATTTAGTGGGTATCTTTTCATGATATTTAGTATACATGGGAATTTATTCTCCTGATTAAGTCTCATGGTTTTACAGTAACTGGATTTGGATAAATGGAGAGCAGTTAGTTACTCCCTCCTGCATTGAAAAAACTCCTACGGTCCCCGCAGATATTAACAGCTAAGAAAGCCCTAGTAGCCTAATTCCTCATGAGCACAACATTCACACACAAACTCAGGATCTTTTCATAGATGTTATCTTCTTTCAGCTCTTTAACAAAAATTCATTAGCTGCACAGTATGAAATCTAAAACTACTTTCAGAGAGGGAGATGAGGGGCAAGGCAAACATATTGCCAAATCAAAGGTACAAAAACTGTCATAGCCAGCATTTTTATTCTGAGCACCATTAGACAAGAGAGCAAGCATAAAAAGAAAAAGCCATCTAAATGATAATAAACTGTATTAACAGAAGGTGTTTCTGCCATGCGTCTTTAGAAACATGCTCTTACAAAGCAAAAGCAGCCAGGCTTGCCACCTGAGTTCAGAAAGAGTTTGGGTTAACTTCTGCTCATTTAAAGGTGCTCATATCACAACAGCTAGATTGAACAAGGGCAGAAAACAAGCAGCATTCACACGTCCACAACTGCTTACTATTTTTAAAATGCAAACACACACACACTGTCATGCCCCTAAGATGGCAAAGCACATGCACCTCAGCCTCTTGATCTTTCTACTCAGGAAACATTCAAAAAGAACTTCGAGGCTTGTGTTTCAAATTGAATTTTGAAGGTTTTTTCATAGCAGCCCTTCCTTCTGCTACAGTGACTAAGTATGAGTAAAACAGCTATTGGCTTTCTACTTACAGTAATACAACTTATATTACATTGTAATCTCTTCGACTTACATCTAACAGGACTAATCTTTATCAGACCCAGGATCAGAGGAAGTTTGTCTGAAAGAAGAAACAGTACACACACGAAAAGGAAACATTCACAAAAGCCTTCTTTATGTCAGACACACATTTTATACTGCTTCACAGGCTAAGCCCACAAGACCTCACACCTCAGCTGAAATACATCAAGTTGTAGTGAAGCACTGACCCTACAGTTTCCTTTGTCAGACACACACTTCCACAGACCTCAGAGAATATTAAGTAATTTTAATTATCTACTGGTGCAGTTAAAAGACAAAAAAAACCAACCACAACTTCTGATAACTTTTTCCTCAAAGCACAAGCTGGTGCAAATTTACAGCATGATTTTAAAGCCTGCTATGCATTTACTCCCTACCAAAGAGACACTTTCTTTTAGAAGAAAAATATGCAACCTTAAACAAATACAGTAAGTTTGTCTTTTTTCCATATATGCCACCAAGAACAAAAGAGGCAAGGATTCTGCCCTGTTCAGTTGTTTACTTCAATTATTTACCTTTCTGTTGGGCAGCTCCTCTGCATATATCATATATAAGGCCCCAACCTTATGGTCTTTTATCTATATGAAGAACCCAAAGTTGCTGGCTCACCTAAAAACGACACAGCTTGTTACTCTAACGAGCAAATCCAGCTACAGGATCTGCACCTTTACTGTAACAGTAACCACAGATCCATCTCCTATACATATTAGCGAAAAAGCAAAATAAGAAATATTCACATAACGTTAAGAAGCAAACAAGATACAAGAGAAGACCACAGTTGGTGTGGCTTCTAGATAAAGAAAGTGATAGCTTACCTCTACTCGTTAAAGCAAACAGGCTTAGGAGTTTTCTGTAAAGAGATTCAGAAATGCTTGCATAGAAGTCTGCAGCTGCAAGGTGCTCTGAAAGCTTCACCAGATTTTAATTTGCTTCACAGCTGCTGCTACAGCTATTCTATTAGGCATACACAGTTTCCAAGGAGCTTGAAGAATCCACCCTCGGAACACTCACTGGCGCCAGTTTAACCGAAGCGCCCGCGGCCACAGCAGCGCCTCAGGTAAAGCGGCCCCGCCCGCCGCGCACCGCCCTCCTTCCGGGCAGCCCCACGCTCCCCTCCCCGCCGCCGCTCCCGCACAAAAGGGCAGCGGGAAAGCACCCGCCTGGCCCCTTCCCTCTCTCCTCTCCGCTCTCTGAGCCGCTCTCCGCGGCAGCGGTCGCTTTCCTGCCTGCGCGGGGCGGCCCCGCCATGGCCTCCCGCCGGCTGCGGCGGTGCGGAGAGGCCGCTGCCGAGTGCGGGCCCGGCCCTGCCCGCGGGTGCGCCCGGGGACACGCGAAACGGCCCTCAGGAACCGGTGTGAGTCCCCGGGAGAGGTGGGCTCCTGCGAAGCGTGTTAAGGGCACGGAGTTTCTTTGCAGTCTCTAAACGCTGGAGGTGTTGATGAATGTCCTGGCTCTACAACTAGTCTTGCCCCGTAGGCTTCACTGAGAGACGGCGGTCCTTGTGAAAGCCTGCAGAGCTCACTTGCGGTGCTATTCATATGCCTAAAGGTGTTCACGTGTACAGGCCTGCAACAACAGGTTTTTCGTGTCAAGAAAGCAAATAACTGGCTGTAACTGGGGGTTTGCTGGCAGAAAATGCAGTTATGTACACGAGCTTCTCCGAGTTCTATTTTTCTTCATTTTATTCCAAGTCCTCAGTTGCTTGCAAATCAAAGCAGCACAAAAAGGCAGTTATTTAATAAATATCCAAAAGGAATTTTGCCCTCCCACAGAACAGAAATATTGTGATTCTGTTAACAAACACCTTGACTGGAGGGCTCTTGCTTATTAGGTCTGAGCAGTGCTAGTGATTTCAATACTACTTCAACCGTGTTTCTTTAGAAAGTACTTAGCAGTACATAGCAGACTTGCAAATGCTGTTAGTGTTCCACTGTTTTCTCAGTTTCTATAAAAGCAACATTAACTTTAGAGGTACTCTGTAATAGCGTATTATGAGATATATTTAACATGAAAAACTATAATTAACTACTTTGCCTAATGAGACAAATGATTTGACTGTTACACTTGTATTATCCTGCTCATAGAAGTCACTGGGAAGCTGACATCTCACTAAGTGTACAGCAGCTGAAGAAACATAACACGTAATCAATAGTTTAAATATGGGTATTTCCCCCTAGCTTAGGAAAAAGAAAAACCAGTTTACAACAGCCATTCATAAAGTCCCCAAACTATGAGTTTGATAAAATTGTAAACCCAAATACATACATGCTTTATTAAGTGCTTGTGTGTTTCTAATTAATTTATGCTGATTAAAAATAGCCTTCCTTGCAAATACATTATTAGTATGACAAATACTAACAAATACGCTCTACAGTATGAAAACGGGTGATCACAGTGACCAATATTCTTGACAATATTTAGGTTCATAACTTACACAGATTATAGAGGAATTAATATCAAAATATTAAGATCTTATTTTAGGGTCTTGGCTCATTGACAAAATGGCATGTTTATGTCTGAAACAAAAAAGATGTGGACAGGCTGGAGAGGGTCCAAAGATCATCACAAAGATGATCAAGGGACTGGGTAGCCTGCCATGTGAGGAAAGGCTGAGAGAACTGGGTTTGTTCAGCCTTGAGAAAAGAAGGCTTAGGGGAGACCTTACCACCATGTTCCAGTATTTAAAGGGTGGCTACAGAGAAGATGGAGACTCCGTTTTTACAAGGAGTCACATGGAAAAGATGAGGGGAAATGGGTACAAGTTACTCCTGGGGAGATTCCATGTGGACACAGAGGAAAATTTTTCACGATGAGAACAATCAGCCACTGGAATAATCGCTCCAGGGAAGTCGTGGATTCCCCAACACTGGACAGGGTGCTGGGCCATCTTGTCTAGACTGTGCTTTTGCCAGGAAACATTGGACCAGATAATCCTTGAGGTCCCTTCCAACCTGGTATTCTATGATTGTTATAAATATAAGACATATGGTAGTAATTTTCTCATTAAGACCCACAAGGAGGGATGAAAATGTGAGCTACAATCCTGTTGGAAACTGTAATCAGAGTTTAAGAAAAAAATTCATTTATCTGTGAAAAGTAAAGTGGGTAAGAGAGGGAATACTGTTTTGCTTCTCATTTTATAGCTTCTCTTATTTCAGGTGTTAGGTACTGCCAATGAGCTATAAAGCAGGAAAACTGGGAAAACACCAAGAGAATCAGGATAAAACAATTACTCTCTAACTACAAATACCCATACTCCTTTGGAAGGAATCTTTTCAGACATACTAGTCTCCTTTAAAAGAAGAGGGATGGGGCTTAGTTTTTAGTTTTCCTGCAAGCCTGAAGAGAGATAAAGTTGTGTAATCTACTATTGAACTATGTCAGAGGATGACAATGTCAGATGGCAAATGAACAATGTAACATGTAACATGAAAAGAAGCCAATGACTTCTTTTGCACAGTTTGTTACAGGATCTCAAGGAAGTAAGTAAAAGCAATTTCATAAAGGAAACTTCATGCTGAGTATATAAAGGGGAATTTATGTTGCTTAAGAACTGAGGAAACAATTAAGTAAGATATATATAATTTTGGAAATTAAATATTGTGCAGTCCAAGGCATATACTGATAGCTATGGTATCTTTTAAGCCCAAAGTAATATGGAAAACAATAAGCCATTGAAGCTAGGTCTGAAGAGAACCCATGTTATTATGTGGTTCCTTGTAATCAATTTTTCTCTTGAGTATGAAGCCAACTATACAGCAAAATTGTGGTATTTTAGGAGGTCAGCCCTTGCTCAAGTTTCATATATGTGTCTACTAGGCAAATGTGTTACTGGCAAGATTATCACGGTAAAACCTCATGTGAGTTCAAATCAAGTGATGTGCAAAAAGGCTGCATCGCTATCATATTGTTTTGATGATGGATAACTTAGATCTAAGAAGATTTTGTTACCATTTTGATATATTGACATGTGTTTGAAAAAGTGCATTTAGATTTGGCTGAATACATGCAGGATACTGGTCTTCCTATGAAGGTAACAGTCCTGATATTTATTCACCTCACTTGTGTATCCTACACTTACAGGACTAGACTTCAGAATTTTTCAAGCTTTTCAATATTATTGTCTTGGCTAAATATGTATTAGGGAAATAATAACAATAATATTCCCTTAGGAAGAATTCTTCCTACCAAAGCAATTTGCATATGCTTTTTTTTCTTCCCCAAGGAGATGGGAATGTTGAGTCAATAAAACAATCCTGACCATATAAAAGGAAGTAAATTGTGATAAAAGTCACAATGTAGGATAACATATTTTTCTCCATAATTAATTAATTCTTTTTCCTTGAGCTTTGGCACTGTTTCACACTTAATCATTTTTACCAGCTGATTTACTGTTAATCTACAAACTAGGTAAGTGTATTCCACTGATCTCCAGAAATGTCCTTTTAATGTATGTTTCTCTTTGGGCTTTAATCCTCTCTACTAATCAATCCTTTCTACTTTCACTATTTTTAATTTTTTTTGTGTCACACATAAAAATTCACACTTGGAAACATACGAAAGTACTTGTTTACCTAGAAGTGAAAGAAAAAAGCATTTTACGGCTTTCAGTCATTTACACTAACTAGCCACCTGGTGGCATTAGCCACTAAGTAAAACAAGGTTTTCCACGTGACTACACAGAAACTTACTTTCCTTTTGTAACTATTCTGACACATCAACAGCTTAAGTACACCCACAATAGCTTTCCACGAAAATGTGTGTCGACTTTGATTTAAAGCGAATTTTTTCAAAAAAATAATTCATTGCTTATCTGAAATGAAAGAATTAAGTTTGATTCCCTGATATCAACATGAGCCAGGCGTTTATAGCTGCTATGATACAATGGCAACCTGCCACTTTTCTGAAAGAGTCTCTACTTAATTCAGTGCACAGCACAATTAAATAAATGGATAAAGGACAGCAATAATTTTACCAACTTCAAGGCATGTAGGCCATCTCTCTATTTGATGTACTATATTGAAGCTTTATCTAATAAAAGTACTGAATTATTAACTTTATTGTTTTCTATATTTTTCACCACTTCTGTGGTGCTTTTTAAATTATTAATTTTATTCTGTTACTGAGATCTGATGAGATCCTATTATCCCATTTCACAGGGAGCAAAGAGCTTGCTGACAAAAGCATTGATCTGAAGTGCTTCAGTTTAAGGTACTTTAGACCCGATTACACAATTCATAATGTGAAACTATGAGATTAATTGAAATCTAGTACAATGCTCTTCCACACACTGATAAGGTTTTTTTGCCAGCCAATCTCAATTTCACCTCTGTGCCACAATTTTTTTCCTCTTTCCTTTCACTCGGACTAGGAACTATTTTTCCCCACTATTTTTCATCTCATTGGTCCTTTCACAGACAACCTATTTTCAGTTTTTCACCTTTTTCTCAGTAGCTCTCAATTTGTCTCCTTCATGGCTTATAAATGCATTCTTTGTTCAGACCTGGTATGTCCATGGGTTTTGTGGTTGCTCTGTCTTGAAGCACAAGAAATCGTTCTGTAGGGATGATGCATGATGCACAATGCTGTTAGTTGTAGCAACATGTGAGTTAGCACATGCCCAGTACCCCCGTGGGGGAACCGTGTGGTGATGTTTGAGTATGCTCAGTAGGAATGCTTGCAGGGATTTTAGCTGTTACTTCAGCAAGTCTCACCTAAATGCTTGCAGAGACTTTGAAAAGCTAATCAACCGGTGAGATCGTGACAGAGCTGGTAAAAGGCACATCCAACATGGGAGAATTGTGAGAAGAATATGAGAGAAGATTTTTTCATACCATCTTTCAAGTCCTATAAGCAGCAGTCCTCACTTGATGAGCACAGGGGAATATCAAGTGAGGTGTAAGTGACACAGCCCAGAGATGCTATGGAAAGCTGCCTCCTGCAGAGCCAGGTTAGTACATAGTTTCTGTGGGAATACAACGGAAGATTGGTGAGGAGGGTTGTGTAAACACACTCAAGTGACTTGCAGCTGGGGTGCTGAAAAACACAGTATCTCACTAATTGTTGTTTAGCCCTGTGTGCTTGACAGGTAGAATGTCTGCGTTTAGATATTACAACATAAGCCTGTGAGATATTCAGATGCACCCTATCGAACACGGGAAAGACCAAAGCACAGTGGAAAAGTATGCCTGCAAAAATCCGATATGTACAGGTGAAAGCAGTAGGTTCGAGATACTTTCTTTCTTCGCTTCTTTCTGGCTGGCAAGGACTGAGCTCCGTGGTGCCTGCATCCCTGCTTGCGTGCCTCCGCCCAGATGTTGCTGCAGAGATCCCCTAGGTCACGAGGTAACTAGAATAAATTTACTCTTTGCATTTCATCCGTGGTTTTGTGGTTGTTCTTGCATCTTGCCTGTTCTGGCTCACAGTCTCTGTGCAGCCCAGTACCTCCAAGGACATTCCAGACTTTGGGGAAACCTGCTGCATAGCACCTGCAGTGATCCAACAAACACGTTACTGGCATACTCTGAGGCAAAAATATCAGTACTGCACTACTGTCTGAGGCAGTGATTCCTCCACCAGCAAGAATCCAGCTGGTGTGGTAAGCCCGTGGTTTGCACTGGTAAAACACTCTAAAAAGCTGAGCAGCAGCAGCAATTTGTCACAACATACAGCAGTAATTCCTGGCTCCTCTGAGTTCACATGGGAGCTGCCGCCCAGTTACGAGCAAGCTACTTACCATCAGTCACCCTAAGCTCAGATTCATGGCTAACCAAAAGATCTGATGATATCAATAGGAAGCATATTAAGTAAGGACTTTGAATTTCTGGCAGCAGTATAAGATTGAACTTTGGATTTCTCGTAGCAGCGTTTAGTGATGTAACTGTAAATGTTGAATTAGGTACATTGATTGCTATATAGCAAAAGATTTGTCAGTCTGAATTTTAGCTTTGTAGCATTCTAGCGCAAACCACACTTGCATCATTTTCCCTGCTCTTCCTTGTCATATTTAACTTGGTGCTAGAATTGAAAAGCAGGTTGAAAGGAGGCCTGGGACTGAAAGTGATTTGGCAATGAGAAATCAGGAATTTGTTCCAAGGCATGAAGATGAGGAAGAGATTAAAATTATCTTTTAAAACAAATGCTTGCTGTAGTAATACATTTGGTGAAATATTCTCCTTCTGCAACATATTACAGCATGGTAGACTATTTAAATTACTATGGCTTGAAGTCTATCTGTGATGAAAGATTACAAAGCAGGCCCACAGACCTCAGTGTTAGCTTTCAGATAATCTCAGGTTATGTGGAACTAGTATGTAGTTATTTCTTTGCTTAAGAAATCAGATGCCAGTTTTATACAACAGACACAAGTGCAATCAGTTGTTTACCATTTGATCTTAAAGATCTGTCTAGATAAGATTTAACAGTTGTTATTTTAATGGACCAGGAAAATATCCATGATAATCTCACTATAGTTTGATACAGTAAAAAGAAGCATTTTAAAGAAAATGGAGTGTGCAAGAGACACTTCTTAAATATTTATTTTTGAGGAGGAAATATAAAACTTAAAGAGTAGATCTGCTTGATAAAACACTACTAGAGTTCCTTTAGGAATAGATACTCTGAAGTGTTAAATCTCAGCATATCTCACCATTGTTAAATGAAACAATTTACAGGAAGATGAAAGCGCTGGTAGTGATTCAGCAAACTGTTGTAATATGTTCTCATTGTAAAACAAAAATTGGCCCAGTACACACGAATTTATTTTACATTTAACTAAATTAAGTGGTACAAGAACACAGTTTAAAATTTTGTTTGCCAAGTCACCACACTTGCAGAATATTATTAATATCAAATTAATGTGATGCTGTTAGCTAGTCAAATGTATCTTAAGCAATTATGTGAAAAACTACATTTAACTATAACAGAATTTTTTAAAGATAAATGCACTGAATTTTACAATTTTCTATTAAAAATTAATAGCAGTCTAACTTTACACAGGCATTAAAGCAGAGAGCATTGATTGAGGCCACACAGTGAAAGAATGGCCAAGCTGGGAGTAAAAAAACTCGAAAAACGTTTCTGCAATCCAAGAATTCATGATGACAGCAGGTTCATCTTTGAAAGGTCAAACCAGCACTGCCAAGTAACTAGAGGAAAGGGCATTTACATATTCAGTAAGAACAAACTGCACAGGCTAGTATCCTAGCCTTTCCATCTCATCCGATTTCTTACCTATATAGATATTTTTATTCTAGCCTACTATTTATTCCCTGCCTATCAGGCTATAAGTTTACCTATGTAGAACAGATTTTTAAAAAATAGGTTACAGGTGATTACTTCAATGTTCTGACCAATATTTTCTCTCAGTACTAGATTCTAATATCCAAGGCCATATGTAAATTCCTTCTGGGCACGTAATGTGTCTAAGAACAGCATTTGTTTTCAGTCACTGCATAGCAAAGATCTAACTCACAGAAAAGACTGCAGTCTAATCAAATTGCAGAGATACAGTTTTAAAGAAAGGAGCTTTCTTTCAAAATCAGGTTTGCATTTCTGGATGAGATCTCCCCATTAGAAGACAACAGCTAGACAGAAGATTCAACATCTCCTAAGCTTCCTATTGTTAGAACAATAGCACAGTGTTAATTCATGAATTTACAGGTCATGAGCGTGGGGCACTGAGAAAAACTGTGCTGTCACTTTAAATTTTATGAAGTCTCATATCTCCTGCATACAGGCCAAAGGAATCTGCTTTTAATTTTAGTTAGATGTTCAGTTAAGTTCTCTCTGTGCTAGCTGGCTTTTACTGTTGTTATTGGGAGCTATTGTTCTGTTGTTAAAAAAAAAAAAAGTACTGTCATGTAAGTACTCTTAAGTTCCCACACTTTTCAGTCATGACCTTTAAAATAGGCATAAGCAATATGACGTGAGCATGATCTGACACCTAGCGAACAGGCTCCCCAAAGTGTATTGAGGCCACTGCTAGGTTAAGTGTTCTGTAATACTGTGTTGCAGAAACAGAAGGCAGGGAGGGAGGGAGTACTGGGAAGGTGTATGTAAAAGGACTGAAAAATTCTGGTATTAATGTGTTTGAAAAAGCTGGAAAATTATTTCGTGATAATGACATTGATATGGTATGCACTCTTACTTTGAAGCAACTATTGATCTTTTCCTGCTGTGGTGTATCACATCACACACAGACAAACTGCAAACAGAAGATAAAAATGGCACTGTGAAATCCACTATTTAGATGCCAATGTAGCAAATGCCATGTGTGATTGCTGTGTCCTATGCAATACCTGCAACGCTAAATGGTAGCACTTATGCATGATGTTTTGCTGGTGTGGTTCCCATATTCAGAAAGCCTGCTCAATTTACATCTGTTAAATTAACACAGGCCCAAAGTCTGTAAATGATGTGCCAGCGTAAGAGGTGATGTTGATGGAGAAAGAATTAGAGCAGTCTGCTCTGCTTTCCTAATTCAACTTCACCAAGAGATCTCCTATATTCATTTGGTATCTTTGTAATAGTATTGTTTTCACATTGAACCGAAGGCAAATGAAACTACGTTCTTCTAATTATTGATTTAATAGTACTGTGTAGTGGATCAAGTCCTTCATTTAGACTGCTGGCATCCGTTTAGATACAATCACAGATGTTGGTCAAAATAACTGCTGCAGTATTTGAAATCAGGAGGCTGTATGTATACTACTTCAGTCTCCTAATTATTTTTGCCTTGAGAAACTTAAAAATACTTTTTCATAAACTTGGATACATTTCAAAACCTGTCTAAATGCATAGTACAGTGGAGATGTGGTAGTGCAAACCTGGTGAGTAGGGTGAGTTTCCCTATTAGCTAGGGAAAACAAAAGAGCCACATTTTAAAACTTGGTAGCAGTGATGAAATTGCCTTCAGTAATACCCTTTTGGGTTTTCCTTGCTTTTCACAAGGTATTAGCGTGCACTTTAGGGTAACTATGCAAGGGACATGGCTACATAGGCTCTCTCAGAACTGTTCACTGCATAAGCAGCTCCTAAAATGTCTAAGTCTCATCCTGTTTGCAGGATGGGACAGGACAATAGCAAGCCTGGAGGAAGACGCATTTGTGCAAGGCTCTGTGGCAGACCAACTGCAAAGTCACTTCCAGATACCGAAGCCTGCTGAGGACCACAGCAAAGAGATGGTCCAAACCTCTTTCAATGCCATGTCTTGGTTTGGGGCCTATGACTCCCATACCTGCTGGACCATTTTGTATTTCCACTTCCTACATTGTATCTTTACTGGGATGCGTCCAACTCAGAGAAAACAGCCAGCATACCAGGAGAGCTGACCTGCTAGTTGCAAGTCTGTCCTGTATACAAAGCATGCAGGCCAGCAAGCTGAGTAAGGAATAAGCGGACTAGAAAAGACAAGATGGGAGAATCCTGCAGGGCCCCCAGGAAATATCCTTGTAAAATAGTCCAGACTGGAGATATCACATTTGAATCATATCTGAATGAGTCTCACTGAGATGAATGTTAGGGGAACTGCACAAACACAGCGGGGCTTTGACTAGGCATTTTCGCCCAGTCTGTCTAGGGACCCTAATATTGTCAGGGGGCTTAAAAGTTGACATACTGACTTACACCCACATGAAAACCTTTCTCAACAATACCAAAAAATGTGAACTGTAATGAGGAACAAACAGATTTCTTAAAATGTTCAGAGGGAGGAGCCAGTGAAGGAGGAGAGAAAAAAATTAACTATCAAAAGGTAACAAACTCAGTTTGAAATGGGTGGAAGTGTTTCCATGAATGTCGAGGCCTTTGGACTGCCCCTAAATGGATTGTATGAACACACTGCAGTAAGACATAGTTATAAGAGTATGGGATGACTCAAAGTAAATGGTTAATTCTAAATTGTTTTGCAATTCCACAAAATATACCACCTTTGAAAGAAAAAAAAAAAAAAAAGATAAACTGTAACATAGTGACTGTAAATTGAGAAGCACTTTTTAATCGTATTTCTAGGCAGTAAAAATAGACTGACCTTCCAAAGCTGCGAGGCTGACCTTTACAGTGCAGTTAATGACTTCAGTGGCGAGAGGCCTGGAGCAACTGTCCCAGATATTCTGCAATATAAAGCAATGGTAAGGGCTGTCTGGTGACAGCGGTTTGGATGACTGTGCTTCAAAACAAGGGTGGTGTGGGGTATTTTGGTTGAGGTTTTTTTTTGCTTATTAAACCACCTTACCTCTTGGTCAAAGACAGATCCCGGGAGTTTGTAGTCTTGTCCACATACTATATATAGCACTTAAACCCGAGCTGACATCATGTTTTTTCTACAGCGCAGCCTATCAGAAAGGAGCCGGCTGCCTGGCCGCTGTGTGCCCCGGGAGGCGGCGGGGCGGGAGCGCTGAGGAAGCCCCGCGGGGCGGCGTTGCCATCGCGGCGAGGGGCGGCTGGGCCCGAAGGTGCCAGCCGGGCTACTTCAGGCAGCCTTTAAAGTCGCATTTTCCTCAGCGGAATGCCCGTTAAATCACACAGAGCTTTAGTTTCGGCTGCCTGAGCCCCTCGGTGGGCGGTCTGTCCTGCCGGGACGCACAAGCCGTGTGTAAAGGGGCTGGTGGGGGCTACGGCTGTCAAGGCAGGGGCAGAACATCAGCTACTACCCCCCCGCGCTCCCCAAAAGCCCTGGGGTGCTCCGGGCCCGGACCGCGGAGCGATCGGCCCGCCCGCAGCCGCCGCCGCGCCGGAGATGAGGGTCACCCCAAGGCAACCTCGCCCTCAGGGGCCGCTTCCCGGGGCGGGGCGGGGCGGGGCAGACGCAGCCTGGCCCGGCCCGGCCCGGCCTGGCGGCCCCACACCGCTGCCGGGGCGGGCCCTGGGCTCTCGCGGGAGCTGCGCCGGCGCCGCCCGTCTCCGTGCGCGGCCGCGGCGGAACCAATAAAGTTTGTTGCAAAAAAAGCGAGAAAAGGGGAGGAAAAAAGCGGTCCCGCCGAGTCTGTCGCGGCTGCTGGCGAGTGCGTGAGTGACTGCCCGCCCGGCCAGCCCGGGGCTGCCGGAGCAGGCGAGGGCGGACGGGCTGCTTCAGCCCCCGCCCCGGCTCCGCTCGGCCTCGACAGCCGTCGCCCTCAGCGGGGAGCTGCGCCTCCGCCGTTCTCCGGGCCCGCTCGTGAGTATGGTGGGACGGCTGAGGCGGGCGCCGCTTCCCCCGGAGGCAGGGCGGTGACAGGGGGCCTGGCCGTGACTCCCGGCAGCACCGGGGCGAGCGGGGAGAGTGACAGGTGTCAGGCTCCAACCCCACCCCCCCGCCCGGAGGCGGCTCGGGCCGGGGGCACCTCCGCGGCTCTGGCTGGGGGCCGGGCCGCGCTGTGGGACGGGGAGCTGCTCTGGGGTGCTGCCGACGGCGGTCCCCGGCCAGGGGAGGGCTGGGTGCCGGGTGTCTCCTGACAGCTGCCTCCTACCCTCCTCCCCCTCCTCCCTGCCCTGCCGCGCCTCGTCTCCTCACTCCCCTGGGGCTGGGGAACATGTAAGCGAGACCGGCGGCTGAGGGGTTCCCAAACAGCCGCCGTCCTCCCGGGGGTCGCCGCTGACCTCTGGATTTTTGTCTGTGTTCCCTCACGGCAGGGCTCGCTTCTCCCTCCCCGAAGTGAGTCTCCTGGCGCGGGAGGAGCGCGGGGCGCACGGCCGCAGCCATGCCGGGCGGTAAGGAGACGCGGCTCCTGCACCTCAGCGAGATGGAGAAGCTGGACAAGACCCTCTTCAGGTTGGAGCAAGGTAGGTCGAGGGCGGCGGGCTGCGGCCTCCTCAACCTTCTCTTCCTCCTCCTTCTCCTCGGCGGGGCGTCCCCTGGGCCGAGTGAGAGGAAATGGCCGGGAGCTCGGCACCTTCTTTGGGCAGCAGTGGAAGGGGAGTTCAGCCTGCAGTGGTGTTCGGCTTTGGTTTTTTGTTTTGGGTTTGTTTTGGGGTTTTTTCCCCCTTGTTTTAATATGAAACAATTTCGGACGTGCTTGCTTCTGCTGCAGAGACTCCAGTCGTGGTTCAATTTGATTCATAAAACTCTTCAGAAATGAAGAGCAGAGGGGCTAGGAGCTGTCAGTCTTCATGGGAATGAAGTGCAAAGCGTTTTTTAGACAAGGCCCTGCAGGACAGGACCTCTGCTTGTATAACCTGTAACTCAGTGACCTGAAAAAGTCCTCATAAGTCAAGCTCTCCAATAGTTATCTGCAATGTGTTACGCAGAACCCCATCTTTGACATTATAATTTTGAAATATATCAGTAATACTGACGTTTTGTAAAGTCTGACATACTCTTTCAGAATATGGGACCTTTAGCTTCTCCTAAATCTTATCTTGCCTGTCAGATTCTTAGAGCTGTGCTATGTTAGTATTTTGGCTGCATACTTCTAAGAACTTAACATTCTTTCTCTCTAAAAGTGTTCTTAAGTCTATTTGTAAAAAAAAAAGAACAAAACAAAACACAAAACCCCTCAAATCAAATAAAAAAGCCACCCCACCAATTGGTCCACTGTTATGCTGGTCAGCAAATTCAGACTATAAAACTAAACATTCTAATGATGCAACAATTTTTATTACTCATGAAATTTTGTGGGGTTTAGTTCATAGGAACCTAATATCAAAGTGGTTTAGTAGAGGAGCAAGATCTTGGTTCTTGAGAATAAGAATTCTCTTCAGCTATATTGATTTCAAAATTTTCTGACAGTCTAATGTGAGAAAATGTCAGTGCTGAAGAAGTAGAGAGTTGACCCTAACCTTTATTTTTACATAATCCTTCTAATTGTGTAATTTTATTCAAAAAAGTCGCACAGAAGTGCACAGCTATCAGGCATTCAATGCCTCTGCTGATGGCAGTATCTGAGAGGGCATAGCTAATTTTGAGCACAGCATTCCTGATGTCAGTGTAAGTGTTACAGGAAATAAGATATCAATGGCATATATCCCTCTGTTCTAATTTTAGTAGTCTCTGTAATAAAATGTGAGAATAGTACTGGGAAGAGTATTTAACCTTATGAAAGTGATTTTTTTACATAAGACTTTTTTTTTTTTTCTTCAGTCAAATTCACTTTACCTGACAGATATTCAGATCCTAAACCCATTGCTTTACATGGCGGTGTTTATGTAAAGAGAAACTGCAAGCTTGATGAGACTTTATATATAAATGTATTCAGACATTGAATTCTAATATTAGAGTCCCTGTGACTCTACTTAATAAGCAAGTGGCTTCTTTTCGACATCACATACTGGAACTTGACATTGTTCAGCAGTTTTTTACACTTTCTAATTGATTATCTGTGTATTAATAACTTTCTCTTTTTACAAATACTCAGGTTTCTTTTACTCCTGATTTTTGTAGACTGCTAGGGCTAGTAGGTGTTTTACTACAGTTAATTACATGACTGGGATGTAATTTAGTAAAAGTTGTGCAAGTATTTATACCTGTTTCAGTCACTTAAAAGGACCCTGTAATTAGCCATGCACATGATGGTGACCCTCGAACCTGCAAGTGGAAACCTATTCTTAAACCTGTTGACTAAATTTAATTTCTCATATCCAGCTGAACAGACTACAGTATGGTTTTAGGTCCTAATATTTTACCTTAATTTTGTTCTCATTATCACTGGTATCTTAAGCCTAAATACTGTTCTTTCTATGTGTGTGTGACCCACAGCATGTATCCAAAACTCCCTTGGGTTTGTTGAGCTCTGAAAATTTAACAATTTGTACATTGTAGATTACACACAAGTATATATCATTTTACAGGTAAAAACATAAGGAATTTAGCATTGTTTGGTTCCCTCAATGGAGAACAAAAGAATCTGTAAAATTTTCTCTTTTGAAACGTGTTCCTGATTTTTTTTCAGATATTTTCATGGGGCAGCGTAATATCTAGACTTGGTAAATTTAAATACCATGTTATCCAAAATCTGCATCAAATTGTGTGTAGTCTGAGGGTCATGATTTGCTGTACTTTGTTTTTAAGTCTTTTTACATAGCAAAGAGGAACAAATTGGAAAAGAGATTAATAGTGCCATATAAGTAAAGGAAAAGGATTATATGCAAAGTGTGCAAGCAGCAACATTAGGAAAATAGGGAGAGATGATGCTGTAGAAATCTGCCAAGAATTTCAGTAACGTTATATGTGTTTGTGCACTTTCTTCTTAGCATAATATTTAATTATGATTTGTAATTACAGAATATAAATATCTAGTTCTCCTGATTAAGTGATTTTTATCTTTTTCTCTTGAGGTTTTGAACTACAGTTCCGATTGGGCCCAACTCTTCAAGGCAAACCTGTTACTGTGTACACAAATTACCCAGCTTCTGGAGAAGTATTTGATCGCCACAAGTTTAGGACACTATCGTGGCATAATCCCACAGGAAAAGAAGATGACTCTGACAAGTATTGCAAGCTGGATCTGCAAATTTCTGGGTCATACCAGTACTATTTCAGTCTTGGGTAAGTGAAATTCTATACAGCCAAATACAGTCTCCTCCCTTGATCTACATTTTAACCTGAAGAAGTCACTGTTAAGAATAAAAACATGTTTTCCATCCATTTTTGAAATTGCAACCATGGGGCCTACTTGAATCTGCTAATGCAAGACAGTAGCTGTGATGGTGGTTCAATACTTTCTGATACAAAGATACTCTGGAGAATATATAGAACAAAGTTGATCAATTTTCTGTGAATATTGGAAAGGCAAGCCATTTTTACAAGTTTTTAAAGTCATCAGCATTCTGATTATCTGAATGGTTAATCTGTAGTTTCTTCATTGACTTTGAAGGTTGTTTTCCATCTTTCTAGCACAGAGGTTCTTGTGTTCTTTCCTTCACATTCTTCCTCCTTTGTTTAAGTGTAGAAGAGAATGTCAGTATCTGTAATGGTTGTAGTCTTTTGAGTTTCTGGAAGATGGGTGGTTAAATTCCCTCAGGGTTAAAAGGACTTTCAGCTCAGGTCGTGCTCAAATGAAGGTCTTTGTATAAAAGATGGGCAGTCCTGCTTTCTTTGTTCTGTACATATCCTAAAATGAGGAACCAGTACTCTGTCTCAAAAAATAACAAAGGTATGTCACTTTTGCAGAGAGTTTAAAGCTCTATATCCCAACTGTCTTCTTGTGTGTCCAGTAGAGAGATGATGCCTAAGAAAGGAACATCTTTTCAGTGTTTCATGTTTTCTTCAGATGTCCTGCAGTCCTGTTTCCCACCTCCCCCAACCACTGTACTGGGCTACTGTGGTTTTGAAATAACTGTGCTTGTTGGATTCTCTTTATGAAACTGACTGTTACAATAGGTGTTTACTATACCAATGAAAATTAATTTTTCCTAGAAATGAAAAAAGTGGTGGAGGTTACATAGTTGTGGATCCTATTTTGCATGTTGGAGCTGATAATCATGTGTTACCTTTGGATTGTGTTACACTCCAGACGTTCCTCGCTAAGTGTCTGGGACCATTTCATGAATGGGAAGATAGGCTTAAAGTTGCAAAAGAAACAGGTAATGTCAATGCACATATTAAAAGATATATGTTTGTGTCTTATGATCAAAAACCAGAGTTATGCTGAAACTCTTCAATGTAAACAGCTCATTTGTTTTTTAGTTTGTAGACTAAATATTTTCTACTAGATTCAATTTAGTTAACAGGTTAAGTCAGTGAAATAATTAAAATATTTGCAGAGGTGTAGAACTTTAGGGATTTTCTAGAATGGGAAACCACTTTTGTTTTATTGTTTTAATTTCAGATAGACTTGGAAGTTTGTAGAACCAATAGGGTGATTTTTAAACCTTTTGTTATGCAGAATTTCAAGGGGAAGATTCAGGTTCATTTACACTGATTATTCCAAACACTAGCTTTCAGTACTTGTTATAACTCTAACATGATTTTTTCAATTAACTTTGACTGAAATTTGTTTTTCTTATTAAATAAATTGCTTCTTATTACATAGGTTACAACATGATTCATTTTACACCACTGCAGAAGCTTGGACTGTCTAGATCATGTTATTCACTGGCTGATCAGTTAGAAGTAAATCCTGACTTTTCAAGCCATAATCAAAACTGCACTTGGAGCCATATAGGAGCTCTTGTGGAAAAAATGAAAAATGAGTGGAATATGCTTTGCATCACAGATGTAGTCTACAATCATACTGGTAGGATTTGTGTGTGTGTTAATAACCATGTTGGTTCTATAATTGTATTTAATTCTTCTCTTAACTGTTCCCTCTTGAATCTGTCTTTTAGTAGCTGTTTTAAGCAACTTAGTTGTCTCTGTCTTTGAATCTCTCAAATTCAGGACAACTCTTTACAACTATAACTGATATGTCCTCATAACAGATGTAAAAGAATTTGGTATTGTTACTGAAAGAGTGAATGGAGCCCTTCTTAGAGAGAATTAATGAACTGTGCATGTGTCTATTTTTATAATATGCTTATTTTTATGATCTGCAGCATGCAGCTTCCACATAAATGAGTGGAATCTGCATTATGAATTACCTGGTGAACATAAACTGCGTGCTTTCTTGTTAAACAGGGTATTATGCTTGTAGCTGCTTAAAAGTAACTGCTCTAATTTGGGTCTGACATGCAGACAGCAAACAATAGGGACAAGAGGCTAGGATTAAGCAATGGAGGAAATGTTACAGCTCAGGCTGTGGGGAAAGCAAAAAAAAAAAGATAGCTGTGTGTTTGGGGTGAGGGGTTTTTTAAGCATAGATATACAGTTCATTGAAGGCTTTACTTTTCTTAATTGCTTGAGGGACTGGGGTTTTTTCAGTATGATCTGATGAAATTTAAGTTATAGTGCTTTGTCATTTGTAATTTTGCTGATTACTTGGATAATGCGTTTACTTTGATTGTGTTTATAATGTAGTTTTCATCTTATGCTGGCATCCTAAAGATTGTGATAATTAGCATTCTCATAACAGAGAGTACAACTGATTATGTATGTTGATGTTACGGTCCTTTGAGGCTTAAAAACCCTAACTACAGATACCTCTGAATTTCAGACTTCATTTGGTTTAGTTCTTTGGTGTTGACTGCTGCCAAACATTCCCATCCAATCAGTCTGCAATGCAGTGTGGTCCCAGTTGTTTGCCCTGTCTGTTTGTTGAAAAGTTGCTAAGTTTAGTTATTGGCAATGTGTTTGAGGGAATCTAGCTTCTAAACATTCTCCCAACTTTGGAAGAAAAATTTCTTGCACTTTACAAACTCAGAGTCCAGTTTCTCTCACATGTGCTCGAGATCCTGTTATCATTTCACTGCATATATTTGCATGTTACAAAGGGGAATGTTTTTATCGACAGAAGTACCTATCTTTATTAGATTTCAAAATACATTTGAGAAGAAAAATGTCATGTTATTTGGCTACGTTTGTAGAAGGAGTTTTCTGGGTTACATTCAGAGTAATAATCTTCATTGGGATGAATGACTAAACATTGATACTATGGTGAAAGAAGGTTTAGAAGTGTCTTCTAACAGGATAGAAGTATTCAGATGGCCGTGGTCCTGACTTAACATCATTAAGCAGGGTATACTTGATGACTTTGTTTCCTGATTTCAAACTTCTAAATTCGTTCCCGCCCCCCCCCCTTTGTTGTTTATAATAAAAACCTCTTGATTTACAACTGACTTCAAACTTTGTTACATGCCAAATTTAGCATAAGCAGAGAGATGTGCTGATAAATGTTTGAGTAAGCAAATGGAGTAAGCCTGTGGAGCTTTTTGGGGGCTTTTGAAATAAGAAAATAAACAAACAGTTTTTGAGTTTCTTGATTAGATGGAACTTTAACTTTACACTTTGTTTTGGTATTTTAGTTGCACAGTAATTTCTAGTAGAATTGGTTCATTCCTGCATGTTAGAGTAACTGTAAAACATGTTTAATAGACTCAAAATGTATAGTCAGTTATTTTGAGCAGATTATGGATACTTGTACATTGTTACTATTTCTGCAGCATGTCTGCATTAAAAGCTTAAGTTGTCTCACAGTAAATTGTTGAATGCTGGTAATTCTAACAGCTCATGACCCCTCAGCTTAACAGTGGTTGTATCTGTTGTTAGTTTCTGCTTTCTAGCTGAGACCACTGTATAAAAAGGGCAGTGCTTCCCCTCTGTTCCTCTTGTGAAGTCAGACAGCACTTTCATTATTAAGTGGTTAAGCTAAGGTGTTTGTTTTTTACACTGGAATGGAGAACAGACTGCTTGCACAATAGAGAATGGTGGCAGTCAGTTTTTGTTGTTAAAATCTGTGTTAGCATCTATTGCCTGACTTTGAAGTAGATGCATGCGCCAATGTTAAATATAGATGCACCTTTGGCATGTTAGCAGGAGTATCATAGATGAACTTGTAAGCCCTGTCTCGTAGCTGAGTGGGTAGATGTGCCCCTTTTGGGGCTGCCATATCTTTCATGGTGTTCAAACACACTCAAATAAGAAATGCTATGTTCACTGGCATTTACTTTTCACCAGGAGATAGAAAAAGGAGAGGGGTTTTGTGTTTTGTTTTGGTTTTTTTTTTCCTTTTCTGAGGTTTCAGTGGCTGTAATAAATCATACAAAGTAAAAAATAAATTGAAATAAATTACATCTTTACCTTTCAGAAGAGGCTACTATTGTGTAACTGCAGTTTAACACTTGAGTAGATCCTATTTCCAAGACTTGACTAATCACATCAAACACCACCTTTTTTCGGCTTTATAAAGGGCAGGGAAAACAGTAGTCTTGGGCAGTGAGCATCACTTTTAAATATTACGTTTGTGTTTAATTTATATAACAATGAATTAGTCCTTTGAAAAACGTGAAATTATTTTCTTAAATAACAATGTAATGAATTTTAGAAATAGTTTTTTGTAATTCCTTGTTTTAATATTTCTATATTTTTTTACTTCTCTGTATTTTCTCTCTAGCTGTAACAAATGTAATCACAAGTGATATTTTTGGCAATTTTTTTTCTGCAGAATTAGATTTCTTTTGCTGTTATGCTGTGAATCATTGGAGCTTACCTTCTGATCAGAAAACATCATTCTGTTCCATACCAGAATTAGTGAAATGCCTGCTGACTTTCTTTTTTTGCATACCAGCACCTTAGATTTAAATTGTCTTTCCAGACAATTGTATTTACACATGAAAGTTCTTGATAGTAAATCATGGTTCTTGTTAGATGAATAAAGGAAGCTAGTTTTGCTTTTTGGAGAAAAATACTTTTTTCAGAAGTAGTATATGTATTTAAAAAAAATCAAACAACAAAGTGTAGGGGGGAACTTCTTGGCCTAGAACAGCCTTTAACAGCCTGAACTTCTTATTGCTTTCTCTAACTTTAAAATGAGTATGGTGGTTTTAGTTGTGGATGGCATTTAAACCATGAAGTTCTTAATTTCCACAAATGGTTTAGCATACAATGTAAGAGGGTGTTCAGAATAGCTGTTCATACTGTAGCTTGAGAGAGTACACTCCTCTTTCCCTTTGATGTTTTTTTCTTGAACTTCTTTGAACTAAGCAAACTTGGGTTTTAGGTGTTAATTATTCTGCTATAATTTTGGACATGTTAAAGGCTCTTTCTTCATGTTTCCAATATAATAATTTGTTATATATTTTCCCTTGTGTGATGTACTACTTCTATTTTTCTCTGCTTTTCTCAAACAGTGGGTTAATAAGACATATTCTGTGAGAAATTATTTTTAAAAAACCTTGTAAAACCTGAGTAAAGTTATGTTTTAAAATATAATTTTTGTTTTTAAGCATTCCATGCTTTTTTTTACATTTTGTTTCTCAATTGCAGAGATTCATTCAAAAGAATATATGACAATTATTTTCAGTTAAATAGCATTTAGGACAGTTTCAAAACTTGAAAGAAGTTCACTCTTGAGGACTATTTCTTATTGTCACATGTCCAAAATCAAATTCCCTCTGTTATATATGTATTTACTCATACTGCTGCATGCACACTACTGTCTGTATTAGAATATTATACTCATTTTCTAGTGAACTTTCTCTGAGTTAATTTTTAATGTTCAGCATATCTTCTGGTGCTTGTTGATGTTACAGGAATTGTTTAGAAAATAGACACGGTAGAGTGTAGTGTTTGATCTGAACTAGTGTTCTATTTGCATGCACCAGACAGTGCACTCATCTTTCTGTGTAAGACTCAGTGGCATTGCTTCCCACCACTGTGCTTCTTACTATGCACACAGTGTCACAGCTAATCCTTTCTTGAAAGCCCATTTAACTACATTTTTCATTAATTTTTTCTTGGGCAGTGTGTGCACTCTTGCTGTCTGTCTGTGTGTAACAGCTGATAGGGTTAAGAATATTTTAAAATAAGCAACTTAGACCATCTTGGTTTGGGATGTATGTTTGGCTTTCAACACACAAAGAGCATTTCTTGTCCATTATTTGATGTATTTCCTGCAACAAAAATGGTTGGGTTTTTTTTTTTTAGTGTTTTAGAGCTGGTGATACTATTGCATATTTTTGTGTAACTCACAGAAAGTTTCTCTGCAGACTCTGCAACTGTATTTGTTGCAAAATGAATAACTATCAGTAATGCACACCTCTGCATAAGACATGATTTTCTATTGGCATGGAAAATTTTAGTTGAAATGTGAACTAACTATATATGCCATAGTGCCTTAACTTCTTGGTGTCAGGATGTTTGCACAAAACAACTAAGTGTTCAGCTTGTGTACTTACTTTTTTTTTTTTCCCCCCCTCCCTCCCTTTCTTGAATAAGCTACTAACAGTGAATGGCTCAGGATGCATCCAGAATGTGGCTATAACCTTGTAAATTCTCCTCACCTGAAGCCAGCTTGGGTCTTGGATAGAGCTCTGTGGCATTTGACCTGTATGGTGTCTGACGGAAAGTATACTGCTAAAGGGGTCCCTCCCTTGATAGAAAATGATCATCACCTGAATGTAAGTGAATGAGAAGGAAGTATAAGGTAATGAACTCTGTAAATAGCTGAATGAACCTTTAATATTTCTAAGGTTGTGGAAATGCACGAAAAATGATGTATACTTTGCAGATATATTTAATAACCGTTTACTCTCCAATATTTTTTTTGAACAATTCGTATGAGTACTTAGCTTTTCTTAATTATATTAATCATCAACATTATTATCTAACATAATTTTTATTTTTACAGTGTATCCGTAAAATAATTCGGGAAGATTTATATCCAAAACTTAAACTATGGGAATTTTTCCAAGTGGATGTTAATAAAGCCGTACAGCAATTTAAAACCCTTCTAACTCAAGGTAAAGGAAGAGTACATTGCTGAAGCATGTGACTTACGTATTTATAGTTCAAGAAACTTAGAAATAAACTTAACAGTAAGATGGAAAACAAAATAATCCCATTTTTTGCTACGTGAGAAGTCTATGCTGATTTAAGCATACAAGAATGCTTTGTGGGCTAGTAAAGCCTTTGAAGACTTTGCACCCCTTCAAAGCCTTTATCTACCCCTATCTTCCTTATGCTAGAATTATAAAAGTTGTATGTCTTTTACATGTAATTCCTATTTTTACTTTATGAATACTCTTTTCTGTCTTGTTCTTAGGTAAAATGAGTACTAAATCTGATCCAAATCAACATCTTCAAATAGTTCAGGACCCTGATTACAGGCGACTTGGCTGTACTGTAGATATGAATATAGCACTGGCAACATTCATACCACACAGGTATTGTATTATTGATTACAATTTAAAATCACAAGTGAAGTTAAATTTGCAAAACCAAAAAACCAAAATTATTTTCAGAGATGGGTATGTACACTGTGTTTTAAAAAGAAATTATTCTAATTGTTCTCTGCTTTTAATGTCCTCCTGATAAGCAATGGACCAGCTGCAATAGAAGAATGTTGTAACTGGTTCCGCAAGAGGATTGAGGAACTGAATGCTGAACAGTACAAACAAACTAATCACCATCAAGAACAGGTCTTACAATTACTGTGTTTTAATGCTGAACTGTTTTAAATTGCAAATAAATTCAGGCATTTCAATAATGCATAATTCAATTACTTCTAGGCTGTCAATTGTCTTGTGGGGACTGTGGTTTATGAGCGACTGGCTAGTGATGGTCCTAAGCTGGGTCCTATCTGTAGAAAATATCCTTTAGTCACCAGGTATATATATTTTTCTTGTTTGTAAACTCTTAGAATCTATCTTGGGAAAGTGAGGTTAAAGTTTGTTAGAAGGATACATTTCTATGTGCAAATGTTTTCTTTCCCATGGACAAATGCCCCTTAACACTGTTGCTTAAAAAACTCAATTCATTAACTGTTTAATAAACAAATGTGACCAGGGAGCATGAAACAACGTTCATAAAGCATCGAAGCATTACATAGAGCAAATTGTTCTTGTAGGTGGAAGAGGAGTGGAACTAGGAAAGTTTATGCCTTTCAGGTTTGATGTACTTGATGCCACTAGCGTATCTGAAGGGCTTTAATCTTACATTTCCAGCTGACACCAAGGTAGTGGCAACACCTGTCCTTTCTCCTTCAAGGCATGCTACAAAAGAGAAAACTCATTGTCGTTTATAGTCTAGCAGCTGCTTTTTTGGTATCTCTTTTCTCTGCATGCCAGTTCATAGCAGATATTTTAATTTCAAAGATGACAAATTTTAGCTTAGGTTACCTTATATGGTTTTCATAGTTTTTTGTAATTGCCTGTCTATTCTATAGGTATTTTACTTATCCATTCAAAGAGCTGACTGTGGAGGAAGAAGAAACTATGATACATGAGCCAGATAAAGCTTGTTATTTCATGGCTCATAATGGCTGGGTTATGGGAGATGATCCTCTTAGAAACTTCGCAGAACCCGGTTTGTAAAAGAACTTTGAATCATGTTATAAATGCTTTTGATATTCTAGCCAAAGCAAAAAGGATTTTATTTAATCTGTCTTTTTTCCAGATGTATTCCTATGAAGCTGCAGAATAGCAGATACTCAGTTTACAGCACTTTATTTCCCATTCATCATACAGATCAGCTGTAAGAACTGGGATTTGAGGTACAGTTTTACAAGATTTGAGAGGGAAATTACCAGCTTTCTGCCACTGAAATGGGGACATCCTGCCTCCCCACTTTTGTCATTGTCTTTGTTGCTTACTTTGTACTTTGTTCCAACACCACTGCTTGTTGGCATTTCCATAAGACAATGACAGTGTGGCAGAAAACTAATGCAATGAAAAGGTGGATAGTGTTTTACTGCGTTAGTGAGCAAAAACTGGATCTGTGAAAGGTCCAGTGAGTGGCAGTCAGGCAGTCAAGAGATGACTCAATCCAAATTAAGTATGCAGATTAGTTGCAAAGGTAAAATAGGGCATGAAATCACCAGGTACTAAAATTCTAACTCCTTCGGGGCCAGCATTGGTATCCAATAACAGCAAGGTTGACAACTTTTGTTTTCAGAGTCATTCACTTTGTAAACTGAATCAAACAAAGGCTGGTTTAATTCTCACTAAAAACATCTGAGAGTTTGAGTCTACTTTAGAGGCTAATCTGATTGATACTCCAGAGTGATCTGGAGTTAGAAAACACTTCACTTGTGCAAAATAATCTACAGCCTTTTCACTGCTCTTTATTTACCTTTTTTTTTCTCCTTTGCAAAGATGAAGATAATAACGTGTTTCAAGGGTCTTTTGTTCAGTTACCCTCCAACTACTTGCCCTTTCTTCTGGGCAGATTGTTATACTTTTTCTTTCAGTCACAGGCTTTAGTCAGCATTTAGTTTAGCACCTAACTTCCATTACAGAGTTTTTTCTCCTAATTAGTCTACAGTTTAAGTGCTTTATACTTGTGTTATACCTTTGGTTTATGCCACACATTATTTCAACCGAGAATACAGTGTGAAGAGATGATACGTAAGGGCACAAATACAGCAATTGCAAAGCAAATGCAGCTGGTTCTGTAAATGGCCATTGAAAAAATCTTGTTGTACATCTAAAGAAAGCCAGTTTTTCTATCCATGAAGCTATGTTTCCATTAGTGAAGATGAAAGGTAGGCTGTGCTTAAGTGAATGTTCTTGGAAGTAGTGATGACTTGCAATCTCTGGTCTCTACTTACTACCTATATACTCTTGTTGTGTGTCTTTTCGTTGTGTAGGCCCAATCACTTAGGTGTCCATAATGCGAGCCTTAAGAAATTAGTTTGACTGAAAAATAATCTCTTTGCTAAGGCAGGACTACTTTTCAGCTGAACAAGTTTCATGATATAATTCAAGGTTTAACCAGTAAAATACCCATGATGATTCATCAGCTTAGCTTGTCTAGGAGTAGCAGGAGGCAATGGAGTAGCTATGTCTTACCCATCCTGAGTGGTGCTGACCCTGTTTGTGCTTTGATCAGGTTTAGATAAGATGAATATAAATAGACCTGCAGCAGACTGATGGCTCAAAGGTAATTGTATTCCTCTTTAGTGTGGTCTGATTATTGACAATTCCATGGTTGTGCCTTGATATTACATGTTGCAAATAGCGTGGGGTTTTGGTGAGTTGATTGGTTTGTTTTTAAAATTATATTACTGTCACTGTCAAATATGTAATTTATGTAAGAGAGAAGTCACTTTTTTTAGATATGACTGATTATTTAAGTCTTGGTCACAATTAAATCTGTCAGTATATTCTGTGCAGTAAGTATATTATAGGTGAACTCAGATTTAATTTTTTTTATTGATTGCATGCAAAAGAAGGCAAAAAATTGTGTATGTAACTAGACTAGATGGAGGATAAATACTTTAATATACACAAAAATTATTTAAGGTCTTTGTCCATTTCAGTGACCTACCTACCTACCTAAGGACTTTGAAAATTTGCCTTACATCATCACAGTTTGCTGTTAACAGAAGATAAAACTTTAAATTGTGGCTGTGGCAATTTGTTTATGGTTACACAGTGATTTTTTTATTATTATTATTTTGGCCAGTATAAACAATCAAACTACTAATTTTGTTCAGTTGTTTGCTGCTCTTTCTTTTTTTTTTTCATGTACAGTTTTTTTAAACTGCTTTGAATAATTAAAAGGAGTTTGATTTCAATCTGAATGATTATTTCAGTGTCACTATAGCAGTTAAATTATTCCATTGGAGTAGTTTGAAATTATACATCAGTGTAGGGTATATAGATTTTTAGTTGATATGGTTGTTGTTAGAACTTTTAGTCATCTTCACATTTGCTCTCCTACTCTTCAGCAGTAGAGCATGAAATACCACATTTTCATTCTGGTGCACGTTCTGTACTACATATGTATACTATAGTGAATTTATTTCCCTTACAGGTTCAAATGTTTACTTGAGAAGAGAGCTTATTTGTTGGGGAGACAGTGTGAAGCTGCGTTATGGTAATAAACCCGAAGACTGCCCGTATCTCTGGGCACATATGAAAAAATACACTGAAATCACTGCCAAGTATTTCCACGGTGTTCGTCTTGACAATTGTCATTCAACACCTATTCATGTAGCTGAGGTACGCAAGATCAAGCATGCTTACTATAAAGGAGCTTCTGTCTGAAATAAGTCCTGCACTGTTGCTACAAAATCTGCAGGATCTAGGTGGCAGAGTGCAGGTGTGAATAAATCTTCCTCATAGCATAAGCAAGGCTTCTTGACTGGTCGTGTTTAGATATGGTTTCAGCTACTTTGAACAGTAGAGTGGTGTTGTTACTGTGTCTTTCAATTCTCTGCTTTAGCTGAAATATTGTGGATGTGGGTGGACCTGGCTAACTTTTCCCCTGCGACTTTTCCCTATGGACTTAGTATGCATTTTTAGCTGGGGTCATTGCCGAGACTTGGTTGAAAATCTTAGTGTTTCTTTGCCGTATGTATTTTACTATTGCCAGATTAAACAGGAAGTGGTTTACTTTCCAGAATTTAAAAGTTGCTAAAGAACACCTACAAAAAGTTTAGTCTGGCAAGCTTATTGTTGAGATTAGTGCTTATTGTTTACCACGGAGCTGACTACATCCAGAAATTGTACTTACCTAGTAAATTAGCTTTAAATAGATTTGAGTAGTACAGCTTGTTCGTGCTTAGTCTTACCATAGTTACAGAGCTTAGCTAAATCTATGAAGAGCTCTCTAAAACAAGTTGATTTGCCCACACAGAAGTTGTAAGTGGCTCTTAAATGCAGCCATTTCAAAACTTGTGTCATTCTTTCATTTATTGTTACTATTTTTGGAATGGTAACTTCAGAGGCTTAAACTGAAGTCTTCTTCAGATTTCTTACCTTAACAGGTATCTCTTTTATCCACCTTTGTTCTTATATTTTTAGTTAAGATCTTGTTTAACAAAAAATTGTAATTAGTTTAAAGTCTTCAGAGGATTTCCGAGAATTACTTAGTCTATAAATAATCTCTGTAAGATAAACATGGTTTTATGAATCTTACCTGGTATTTTTTTAATGAACTGCATATATGAATGACTCATTTATGTTTGGTTAACATTCATGCTAATGATTGCATATACATAGCTGACAATGGATGTCTTGCATTAAAAATGTATTATGATCTATAGGAGATGCTAGCAACAGCCAGATCAGTCAGACCTAATCTTTATGTGATAGCTGAACTCTTCACGGGCAGTGAGTACATTGACAATGTTTTTGTCAACCGCCTGGGAATTACCAGCCTGATTAGAGGTACAATAAGCAGTTGAAAATTATGTAGGATTGTCGTGTATGGTTTGGAGTTTTTAATGTGAAACTAACATTGGTATGCTTTTTTTATTTTTCTTACATATTCCTGTTGTTTGCTTATGCAATTACATTTTCTTCTTTGTGTTCTATTTAATTTCTCCTGTGTTGTACGCTAATTCTTGATTTTGCTTATGTTTGTGTGTCCTCTTTTGTATAACAACTTTTTTGTTTCTTAATTTTGGCTTTCTGTTTATCTTTGGTGCATGGCATTTTCCTGTTGTCCAATCCCTGCCTAGCTTTGAAACTTGTCCTTTTTTGTATCTACCTTTCCCCTGTCTGTGGCTTTTTTGGCTGTGCTTTTTGCAGTACATGCTGGACACAGCTAGAAAATTGCGAGCCGATTTGTATGTAGTGGCTGAACTGTTCACAGGAAATGAGGAGCTGGACAATATCTTTGTGAATAGGCTGGGCATTACCTCCTTAATAAGAGGTAGGCTTGCTCTGTGTGTGGTCTCTTTCCAACGAGAGATTATAGATGACGTGCCTTTTCCAAGGAAAAGGTTTCTTCTGGATTATGCACTTTTAATTTCATACTCTGTAATCAGAAGTACAGTTTTTGTGTTGTGACTTTTTTGATACTCAGAAAAAAATACAGTATTACCTGTAAAAATAAAAGACGTCCTGCATTAGTTGACAGAAGGTTAAAAATTTTATTCTAGTGAGAGAAAAAGTTGTAGCACGGTTCTGCTATGCAAGTGCTGCATTGTGTCTGATTTTTGTTGCATGAGTTTCTTAAAGCCTATGAGAAACGGTTTGAGATATCTGCTGCTTTCTCGCTTTTTTCCTTAGTTTTCTCTACCTTAATATATTATAGCAAATGGAATATTCCAAGGTTGTGTATCCACATTGGAGAATATAATTATATGGGGTTTTTTTTTAATGATTGAACACACGAAAATAACAACTGGAAAATGCTGCATTAACATTTTTGTTCATGCTGTACTCTGTGGTGGTTATTCTTATGCAAACACTTACCCATTTTGTTCTTCAGAGGCAATGACTGCTTATAATAGCCATGAAGAGGGAAGGTTAGTTTATCGTTTTGGAGGTGAACCTGTTGGCTCTTTTGTTCAGCCACGTTTGAGGCCTTTGATGCCAGCTATTGCTCATGCACTGTTTATGGATATTACACATGATAATGAATGTCCAATTCAGGTGAGCACCTAAACCAAAACCCAAAGTTTACATTTAATGCTTTCTGAATTGATATTTCTGAACCATCGGAGGGCTTGGTGCAATCTGGATGTTTTTCCTGAAGGGTATTTAGGAAAAATATGTTTCAGATCTTCAAGTTTGCATGCAGAGAATAAAATTTTATAACAATTCCCTCTGATGTTCAAGATTGTGTTTTCAAGGGAAAAAAATATATAAAACTACTTAACGAGCTGGTTTGATTCTTTCATTCCAGCTACCATAAGTGTTTCTGTCTCTGCTTGTTAACCTGTTCTCCCAAGCTCCTGCTCTACAGGAAAGAATGAGAGTGTGGTGGAAACTGGAGTGCTTATTTCTGACTATTTCTCTTAAGTTGCTTTTGTTAGTGCTTTTATACTATTTTTTTTTTTTTTAATAATTCTACTGTGATTGAGAAAATGATGATCATGTGATTAGCAGCTCTGTTAAACTGAGTGTATCTTCTGTATGCTGAATTTGGAGGAATGAATTATGTCTTTGTTTCACTATTTATTATCTGTTTATTTTTAACATAGCACCGATCTGCATATGATGCTCTTCCTAGTGCAATGATAGTTTCCATGGCATGCTGTGCTACAGGAAGCACCAAAGGCTATGATGAACTAGTACCACACCAGGTATGTGTCTACAGTTTAACTCCTAAGTTACTTTAAAAAATATAATCGTTTTTCATGTCCTATTACATATATTTTAATGTTGTTTGTTTGAAATTCCAGTTTACCAGCTGGCATTAATTCAGATTGTCCAATATCATATGAAGTTTGAATGGATTGTGTAGTTGAGACCTCCAGCTGTTTTTTTGGTAATTTTTCCAGAGTAGCTGATATTTGCTTAAATCATATTTTCTTTACAGATCTCTGTAGTATCTGAAGAGAGGTTTTATGCAAAATGGAATCCAGCAGCACACCTGAGTTCTGGTGAAGTTAATTTCCAAACAGGAATTCTAGCAGGAAGGCTGGCTATAAACAGGCTGCATCAGGAACTGGGGGCTAAAGGCTTTAATCAGGCAAGAAGTGAGGGTAACACTACAATTTCTCCATATTTATGTTCTGAGTAGGCACAGTTGCAATGGTATGTCTTTTCTAGGTGTACGTAGATCAAGTTGATGAAGATATAGTGGCAGTGACAAGACACTGCCCTAACACACACCAGTCTGTTGTGGCTGTAAGTCGAACTGCCTTCAGGGATCCTAAAACTTCCTTCTACAGTAAAGAAGTACCTGAAATGTGTATCCCAGGTAATCAGATTTCTTTTCAAGAGGTGGCAGGTATACAAAAAATTCAAGTTACTCCCATTCTTTTTAACTTCAAACACATGAAACCTATATGAGAATTTTCAGTATATAACACTTTTATATGTACTAATGTGTATGCACCAAAAGAAACAATAACAAACTCACCTCTCTTAGGGTTTTCGGAGGCATTCATATTGAGTGTACTTCCTGCTGGAAGCTCCCTGTGAGGGTCTGGTTTTGTTTACTGTCTTGCTTGTGAACTATTGAGAAATAGTTAATCAGAAGATGGCTCATTGTACAGAGTTTGGTGGGATTACTATTTATTAAGTGTTATCCTGGGGAAAAAGGCTAAAATCTCATCATATTTGTCGATGTCATTGCTATTCAGCTTTCTTCTATGTGAATACTTTTGTACTTTTAAAAATACATCTTAAGAAACAACTTTGTACTGCATAAGTTAATACAAATATAATAGGTAATACATAATACTAATTAAAAATGAAAGTATTTACTATACTTAATAATAGCAAAGTATAGTGACTTCTACACATTACCTGGACGTATTTCTGAAGAGAAGCTTTCCAAATTGATTTAAGCATACTTAGTTCTTTGAGTGTATGTGCGTGTCTGATTTTTAAAGTCAGTCACATTACATGTTAAGACGTTTACAAGTGGCTGCAAGGCTTGTATACCTTAGTTTGTAGATTACTGAAAGGATAGAGAAAATTAGAATATTTGAATATTAATAATAAGTTGTTACACTTTGAAGATAAACGATCTGTAGCTGCAGTTTAGAAACCAATCTGATACAGTCTCCTAAAAGATAATAAGGAAGCTAACAGAGCTGGTGATCAGGTTGTAATTTGCTAATTGTTGACTGATTTTTATGGTTTACTTATAAAATAACAAAATTGCAGTGTTAAATACAATACAGCCAATGAATGTGTGATGAATGTTTAGAGGATATTTAAAACACTTGCCTGTATGTTTTGTCACATTAGGTTGTTCTTTAGCTGTACAACACAATTTTATTTTGACTATTTAGGTTTCTAGTTTAGGTTTTGCTTCATGTTTCCAAAAGAATCACTTTCCAGTTAAAGTACCTTAACAGCTACAAAATGATCTAACTTTTCTTAGGAAAAATAGAAGAAGTAGTACTTGAGGCTAGGACTATTGAGAGAAGTACTGGTCCTTACAAAAAAGATGAACATTTTATAAATGGATTGCCTAATTTCACAATGGAACTCAGAGAGCATATCCAGGTAATTAGCTTCTTACCACATGTTCTGATGTTATATTTTGTAATATGTGATATTTTGTATTAGGAAAAAGACATTGAATTTCAGTTGCAAATGTGTTTTCTTTTCTAAGATTAAAGACAGTAAAATTATAAAGCAAGCTGGAACTGCCATAAAAGGGCCAAATGAATTTGTTCAAGAAATAGAGTTTGAAAAATTAACACCAGGAAGTATAATAGTATTCAGGTACGTTATTATAATTGCCATATTGCTGTGTTAGTTAAAATAGAATGATACAATTCTTTGTTTTGAGACTTTAGAATAGTTGTTTTAAGTGCTACATTTCTGCAAGTTATGCATTCATATTTACAGAGTTAGTCTTGACCCAAAGGCACAAGAGGCTGTTGGTGTACTCCGCAATCATTTGATCCAGTTCAGCCCTCATTTTAAATCTGGAAGTCTTCCTGATGATCATTCAGCACCTATATTAAAAACGTTATTTGCTTCGTGAGTATTCTTTAAGTTTCTGAAATAAAGCCAAGAGAACTACAATGTGAGCAAAGAACAGTCTGTAAACTTAAAGTGAGAATATTTTTGGGTGGTGTTGTTACTACGGTTGGATTGGATTATCAGAATGCAATAAAAATTCTTGAGATATTCTTTTTAACCCTGGTTAGTATTATACATATAATCTTTAAAAACTTCCCAGGCTCTTTTGTTCACCCTCTGTGTAGTTGCTACTTAAAGTAGACTTACTCAAATAGAGTGCTTTTCAGTGTTGGGGTATGATTTTTCAGAGTTTCTACTTAATGTGTTTCTAAACAAATAACAAAACATCTGAGTGGAATATCTCAGAACATCTGAAAAATCAGACTCTTCATTTCTAAGATTAAGTGGTGAGAGAGTTGTATATATTTGATTATTTTAATGTACGTCTGAAAGTAGAATTGTTTGTGAAATCTTTTCTCTGTTTCCCTACTAATGTTGCTTTGGGTTTGGAATTTTTTTTCTCCACTGTTTTTTCAGTATTGCATCTCAACTAACTTTGGCTGACCTCAATCAAGTACTGTATAGGTGTGAGGCAGAAGAACAAGAAGATGGTGGAGGTTGTTACAATATACCAAACTGGTCATCACTGAAGTATGCAGGCCTCCAAGGTAATAGTTTCAGCATTGAGCAGTTCAATTTTACTTTTTTCTTGACAGAGAAAACAATCTAGATCATACCTTAATGCTGTTTCATGGATAGTGCCATTGTTTGGATAAAAACCAGTAAATTTTCTCTGCTTGACCATGCTGCTGATCAGTGTTGTACCCAGGAAATCGCATACTAAACCAGAAACACTCTCAATATTCTGGGATGCAAAATTAATTTTCAATATGTGTTTTAACACCAATGTGCTTGCTTTTAAAATAAAAGAGAAAATACATTTATCTTCAGTGAAAAGTTAGATTAATTAAACTCTGGGTGTCACTAGATTAGCAAGGAGTGTCGATCATTTATTAAATATGAATTCCATCATGCTTGGTTATGCCACAACTGTTTTGATAACTGTCTAGGATGTATGCTGAGGAAACTACAATTAAGTTGTATCCTGATTCATTCTGCAGATCAAGAGAAGTAATATGGCTAAAGCATCTGTTGCCATGTACCTTTTCCTCCTCAATTGTAATTGCTGTTTGTGATAATGGTGTGTTTTTAATACAGAGCTGGGGTTTGTATCTGCAGGGTTAATGTCAGTGATGGCAGACATTAGACCAAAGAATGATTTGGGTCATCCATTTTGTGATAACTTAAGATCTGGAGACTGGATGATTGATTATGTCAGTAATCGTCTGATTTCACGTGCAGGAGCCTGTGCAGAAGTAAGTAAAATTAATTACTTCGGTGACTTCGGGGTTTTAAATTTCTAATTCCTTTTCAATTACTTTCAATTACAATTATATTTTTAAATTCAGTCTGTCTGTAACACTTCTTGTTTAGGCAATTTCTTGTAGGAGATTAAGTTGTTAATATGTTTTTCTTCCCTCAATCCTGTTTAAGAATAGACTGTAAAAGAGAAGTGAAAAATATGTAAGGCATGGAGGGGTTGTTAGCTCTCACATAAACGCCTGATGGGATGCTTCCATGTTTATTACTTTTCCTCAAATAAAAATGAAGTAACCATCTTTTTTAAGTACTTTCAAAAGAGGGCCTAAATACTACTAAGGCATATATGATTATGGAATAGTAAAACTTTAGAGTCAAGCACTGAGAAGATAGGAATTCCTAAGATTCACACTGTTCGTATAGCTGCATTATAATACAGTGCTTTCCTTTCTTTGTCATGTTTGATTTTCTTGCATGGCAATTGCTTATTCATTTCACAAAATGACCTGATTTGGGTAACTTACATAATGAATATAATAATAAAATCTTTAGCATTCTTAGTTCATTTTGTTCCTGAAGTCAAGTGTAGTGACATAAAGCAGAAGAATGGATAAAGCAGTCTGTGTTGCACTGAAGTAAATGATTAATCTGACCTCAGAGACAGAGCTTTTCTAGAAAGGAAGTTAGTCTGTTATTTGCCAGATTTACTGCTCTTCAAAGACTGTTGCTTTTTTTTTTTGAGTTCTTAATTTGTAGTGTCTCATTCTGTTTTGCAGAAAAAATAAAGTACCCATAGCTGTACTGAAGTCACATGAAACTAAACTTTACATCTTCACTGTTCACATAAGTAACTTCCCCTTCATATTTTCCAGGTTAAAAGTATAGTATTGTCAGGTAATATATTGACATGTACTTTCTTTATTTGTGCAGTTTTCATCTGCAAGGTTTAAATCTTCAGCGACTTTCTAGTCTGTTGTCACTATGTTCTTTAACAGTACTAGAAGGAAAGAGGAGAAATGCTTCCCAGGTGTCAAATATTTTGCAGTGACAGAAGGGTGGTGAAGCTCCAGAATCCTGAGTCCTAGACCCAGATCTGCAGTCACTTTCACTAGTGGCTGTACATAATTTAGCCTTCTGATAATTTTTCTATCGCTGATGTCAAGTTTCATCTCTTCAGTCCTGTCTCTTTTTAAGCAGTGAGACACCTCCTTCCCACACTTGGGTTGTGGCGGTGCCTTTTGAGTTGCAGCTTTCCTTTCCTTCTCAGTTTTAATAATTGTGATTTTTTTTTTTTTTTTTTTTTCCTACAAGAGTAGCAAAGTATAATCTCTTTCTATAGCTGATGTTATTGTCCATTATGTCATAGTACAGATTTTTCCCTATAGACTACTTTTCTTAGAATTCCTCTCTTAGCTGATATTTTGGAGCAAGAGGGTACATGAATTCTACCACAGATATCTGGTATGGACAACTTCTTAGATGTCAATGGTTGTATGCAAGTGGTGTTATTAATAACTGAAGTTAACCTCATCTTTGGCCAAATATAACTTGGGTGTAATAAATGTACAAAACTGTGACAAATACTTCCAACTAGATGGATCCTGAAAACACTGATTTTTTTGAACCCTAGTGTCATCAAGTTCTAATGAGATTGTATTTTACTAGGTTGGCAAATGGATGAAGGCCATGTTTGTCTATCTAAAGAGAATTCCACGTTACCTCATCCCATGTTACTTTGATGCCATATTAGTGGGTGCATACACAACGCTTCTGGATGTGGGATGGCGTCAGATGTCTAGGTATGCTTGCTGTATCAGAGCTATAGAGGTATATGTTTATGTTTTGAGTTTTATCTGCTGGAGAATGTAATTTAGTATTTTCATACTCATCAAGTGTAAAAGGGTAAAACTGGTAGTGAGTGTCAAATCCATCTTCTAATGGTGGTAGTTTGGAAGGTTGAGAGTTCAGATGTCTATCCAGGGTTTGAATTTATAACTACTGTTGGCATTGTGCAGTATGAGGAGAAACCTTAAGCCAGCATTTTTTTGCCAGGCTTTGGAAATTTTTTTTGCTTTCTTTGTATTTTAGAACAACTGCAATGATTCCTTAAAGTTCAGGGGGGAAAAAGAAAATACCATATTGTACTTGATGCTGATGATTTGTTCAACATTTCTTTTCTAACAAAACTAAATGTCTTTCATTATCTGAGTAATTTGCTTAGTTCTTCAAATAACTGTTTAATCTTCGTTGTCTATTTGTCCTTTGTTTCTTGGAAAGGGAAGGGAGATTGATTTAATGGAGGCTTTATTCTAGCTATGAACATTCTGAAGAAATCAGTATTGTTTTGTAAAAATACAAATGTTAAAATGGGAAAAGAATTTGGTATGACTGTGAACTCATGGAAAGTAATATGTTATAAAAAAATGCTTTTTTAGAGATGAACTAGTTAGGAATGCAGGTCTCATTATTTTAGACAATGTGTTAACAGACTTACTGATTCACAATTTTTTATATATATGAATATATATAAAAATGTGGTGATCTTAAAAATACTGACTAGATTTGACAAACTTTTGTTTATAGTAAAATATTTTTTCTCATATTTTTGATGTCTTAAGCCTGTATGTAGGCATCAAGTAAACAAAACCAATTTCTTTTTTACCTCTTTTTCCTAGAAGTATTTGATGTAAACACTCCTTTTGGCATTAATAAATTAAAATTTAAGTCTAATATTGGGCACCCATTTTTGGGAAAAAAGTGATTTACAAATTAAATCTTATGTACAAAATTAGTTAATACAAAATCCTAATATTAACTCATTGTTAGTTAATCATATTTATTATGCATAATACTTATAATATTGTTTTGTAAGTGAAAAAGGGTACATTTTTATAGACTGATATTGCTGAATGTAAAGTTATTTTAATTATGTTGAATTACAGCTTTGTACAGAATGGATCAACATTTGTTAAACACCTTTCCCTGGGTTCAGTCCAGATGTGTGGGATAGGAAAATATTCTTGTCTGCCAGATCTGTCTCCTTCCTTACATGATGTTCCCTATAGGCTGAATGAGATTACAAATGAGAAAGAGCAGTGTTGTGTTTCCTTGGCAGCTGGTAAGTAAGGACAACATTATAAAAAAAAAAATAAATAAAAAGTCTTCCAAAATAGTTAAGCTGTTTTTAGTAACTATATTAAAATTGTCTCCATTGTGCTTGGAATCCATATATCAGCAACCATGTATGAAATGTAGGTAGCAGTTTTCCTCACTTTTGCCCTGTGTTTTAATTGGCCCATATTAAAAATATGGGAGTTTTGTCTAGCATTACTTCTTGGGGACAACCATTTTGTTACTGCTCTTGGAGAGTAGGAGCCTATAAACACTTTATTTAGAGACATTTTTAGCTATATCCACTTTTATCATATATGAAGATCCACAAATATATTCTCTTTCTTTCTAGAACACTTGTTTGAAATAAGTACTTGGTATAATAGATTTTAGTTTACCTTTTTAAAATACGAATTTAAGAACTGAATTGTAATGAAGTACAAGAGTGAATTTACTGTTTATAAGTTCTCAGAAAAAGAAAGAACCATTAGCAGACCAGAAGAATGCCTGATTTGAAACCGTCTCCAAAAGGAAAGAGTATAAAAGCAGTCAGCAAATAGTGTTTATACCTCCGAATGTTCTGCCAGCATCTGGCAGTCTTTGAATTGGGCACTTTCCTATGTCAGAAGTATTATCTTCTGTATTTAGTGGCTGAGAATGAATTTTTGTTCTGAGTTGGCCCATTCCTTTTCTGAAACCATAGAAACTTTTAACATCCATAGATTCTCTGGCATCTGTCTCACTGGAGTGTTTATTTTCTTCTTTTTGCCATCTGTCTGTCATGGAATCTTACTGCTTTTAGTTCCTGGTTTTTACTGACATTCCATTTGCCTGCTCTACTGTTACCTAGAAGCACAGAAGCACAATGTTCCCTTAAATTGGTCATAAAGATTAATTATACTAAAAGGTTTGGGTTTTAAATATTCCCTTCACATTCTCACTGGTAGTTGTGTCTGAGATTTTTAACTTGCATGTGGATTGTCATTTTCAAGTGCTGTTGCCATATACTATAAAATTGTGGAGGTGTGGAAGCTGTATTTGAGCGTTAGCAAATACTTTGGAAAAGTAAGTGGTAGAAGTTAAAATGTTGTTTATCGAGCATGCACAAGAGACTGATGTTTTGAAACTTTACCATATGAAATTTTTTGTTTTATAGATTGAAAAAGTTAATAAATGGAAGAAAAGACAAGGATGGACCTTAATTATTACAGTTTATCAGTCAGAATCATTCTTAAAGTTATATGTTATAATGTCTGCAGTAAGATGTAGTTCTAGAAGCTGCTGGAAAAGAGAAGCACAATTCCTTTTATAGTGGGCTGAAGAAATTCCTAGCTCTCCAGTCGTATCCCCGTTATGCTCCTGAGATGTCATGGCTCTCATACATAACAAAGCATTATAAATCTTGTAGTTCTTTTTGTTAGTTTTCTTTCTTCTGCTTTTAATTAGAGGATGGCACTTAGTTAAGTTTCAAAGTGATTTAATAAAAATTTAAAGGTGACTGTTTCTCTGTTACGAGAAATTCTGTTGCATGATCTTGAAATTCTAGAAGATATTGTTCCAAAATGAAGTTTTATTACATTTTATCAAGAAGTTGGTCTAGTAGATTGTTTAAATATCTTAATCTAGGAACAAATTATCCATGTGAATATTTTTTTTTTCTTCTGCTTATTTTATACATACATGTGTGCTTGGAGATTTCTACCATATCAATAAATGAGATGAACAATGACTTTTCTTTTTAGGTTTACCTCACTTTGCTTCTGGAATTTTTCGCTCTTGGGGAAGGGATACCTTTATTGCACTGAGAGGTCTAATGTTAGTTACTGGGCGCTATCTAGAAGCAAGGTAAGACTGACTTATTGTTAGTTTTTACTGGGTTTTCAGGTAGTTAAGAAACAGGCATGCTCTCAAAACCTGAGATGACACACAAGCTGGTAGAAACAGTTGATGTGCAGTATAAAACTTTAATGGCCCTAGAGAGATTTGGGTGTATTCCAGCTCTCTGAGTGGAATTAAATTCCAGCTCTCTGAGTGGAATTAAAAATACTACTCAAATGATTCTCTTTTGCTTTCTTAGCACCGATATGAAGCTGATGTTCTCTATAGATGAGGTAGTTTTGACCCCTGTAATACTAGTGCTTGTCCTTAAAGTGATTCACATGTGCTTGCATCATTGTTGCTGAACAGTAATTTTAAAACTGCTTACTTAGTATTCTCTTGCTACTTCAAATTTTTATTTTAAACAGAAAGGTATGATTGCATGATTATTGTGGTTTGGTTTTTGTTTTTTTTTTTTTGGTAACTGCTAGTATTTGTCTATTAATACTAGAAATCAGCTAATTGTGGATTGTTACAATCTGATATCTGTAAGTGTTTAACCTGACAAATGAGACAGATGTAAGTCAGATCTATTGATTAGGTATTTTCATTAATCTTTTAATTTGTGTGGAGCTCACCACATAATACAAACATAAAAGTTAATTATTTTAAATTAGCATGTATTTTTGCTTTTGTACATTTGGCCAGCTATTACCTTTCTCATGCAGTAAGATTATTATTAGTATGTTTATATTCCCTTTTAAAGCTAGTTGGAATCCATGTTTTCTGCAAGGTATGCGCAACGGTTCTCATATGAAACTTCTCATAACCTCAGCTGCTGTCACCTCTCTGTATTTTAATAGGAAATTCCCATCTACTCCTGCCCTCCGTCCCCATTCCACCCCACCCACCAGAATGGATACCAGGGTAATCGTAAACAATGTCAATAAAAACCTTCCCTGTGGCCTCAGTGGGATTTTGATTTAGGCTCTTTATCACTACCTATGAAAAAGCAAACTAGTATTAGCAGATGTTGTATGTTTTGTACAAACTGATTTAAATGTATTCATGTTGGGGAACTTATAGGGAATAGATGACTTTTTATCGTAAAAGAAGTTCATGCTAAATGAAGTAATTTGTAGCTTTCAACAGCAAACATTTGGCATCTGTCTTTAAGATCCTGTTTGTCTCCTTGACTTACTTGCTATTAAGGTAAACTTGTATGCTTTGCACATAATATTTGGTCCAATAACGGCTTTGAAAGTAACTTAGTCAAGACTTTATTTTTCTTTTGTTCTAGAAACATCATTTTAGCATTTGGTGGGACTTTAAGACATGGTCTCATTCCCAATCTGCTTGGCCAGGGCACACATGCCAGATACAACTGTCGTGATGCTGTATGGTGGTGGCTTCAGTGTATCCAGGACTACTGTAAAATTGTTCCAAACGGATTAGATATTCTTAGGTGTCCCGTTTCTAGGATGTACCCAAGAGATGACTCTTCTCCTCAGCCTGCAGGCACTATGGTAAAGATCACTTCTGATTTATGTATTTAACACAACTATGAATTTTTAATGAAAGGATGGAATTTTTCTAGCTACGATAACCTGTTGCTATCTGTTGCTTATGGTGAAATTTTATTATAGCACAAGAATTCCATATTTTAGGCACTTCTGATTACATCTGCATCACATGATGAGGCAGCTGCAGGGGGTTGGGGATGGAGGAAAAAAAATCCATCCATTTCTAACTCTGCTATTTGTCTTGAAAAAATGTTTACATTAAAAATTGTATACAGAGTATTAACATTGACAAAGATGGTACTGAAAATGTTAGATGCTTTATTTTTGAAGTATCATGAACTAGAGGCTAAGAATTGCTACTGTTTGCACATTAGAACCTTTCTATTTGTTTTTCATCTTGCCTTTCACATATCATCCAAACCCATAATCCATCTAGGATCAGCCACTTTATGAAGTAATACAGGAAGCAATGCAGCGACACATGGAAGGCATAAATTTCCGAGAAAGGAATGCTGGTCCCCAGATAGATCAAAACATGAGAGATGAAGGTAACATATAGAACACTAGCTATGCAATTCAGAAGATGATGATAATATTTTGTACCACTTTTCCTCTAGCTGTGGAGTATATTTTTGAAAAAATAATTGTTTAATGCAACTAAATATTTAATCTTTAAAAAGTGCGTAATTGTTTATTATCAGCAGCTGTTTATACGTCATAGTACAAGTTATCTTTAAACAAAAGTTCACTCTAAGTACAGTTACCTTCAGAAACCCACCTTAGATCTCTTGTTTGGAGGTTTGGGCTGGGGGGTGGGGCAGTTGGGGTTTTGTTTTGTTTGAAATACAGACTTAACACCTGATATTCTTGCTTGGCAGGTTTTAATGTAACTGCAGGTGTTGACCATGAAACTGGCTTTGTCTTTGGTGGGAACCGCTTCAATTGTGGCACTTGGATGGATAAAATGGGAGAGAGCGACAGAGCTCGCAACAGAGGAATTCCAGCTACTCCAAGGTACAAAATTCAGGCTTGGGTGGGGGTGTGTGTTTAATTTTTTTTTTTAACTGAAGTTCCTCTGCAGAACTACTATGCCTTCCATTAACACAACTGAGAGGTGATCTTTAAATGTTTAAAATGTTTCTGCCTACTAAAGTGTTAATGGTAATGTTTTTTTCCCTTTGTGCTTATTTGAAGATAAAAAGGTCTCTTCTTAGCAGGTGAAGCCCTCAGCTTCTGGCATGGTTTTAGCTCCCTGCAAAGAGTCAACTTGAATTCAAGTAGTAAAATGTAATTTAGGAAAAACTGTATACTTGTAGTACTAGCAGTACTTTGTTATTTAGACTTATTATAGGAGATTGTTGTGTTTGAATACTTCTTATTTAGAATTGAAAAATAGCTACAATGTCTGTTTTTCAAGTTGAGATTAAACATTTTAAAAATAAGATCTTTACTATGTGGTGGCAAACTGCTGCAGGCATCCTAGCTTGAGTTTAGTACAGCATCAGTTTCAAATCAATTTCCATCTGTGGGTGAGAACTGAAGAAAAACATTCTTTTGCTTAACAAGTTAGGCATTTTAATTCGGAATCAAGAGAGGTTGAGGTACCTGCCCTAAAGAGGCTAAACTGGTGATGCTGGAGAAAAATTTTATGTCAATTGGACAGTAAAATCCAATGATATAATACAAAAATTATGCATAGGGTGATACCTGATTATCATGTGAAAAAAGAAGCAAGTCCAAGAAGTGCATTTAGTACTTATTTTAATGCTTCACTTCTGACTTATGGCAGAAATATGACCTAAGTTACCAAAGTTCATGTGCAGATGAGAACCTCTGTATTGAACTGTTTTAACATCAGAGGACCAAGTTGTTTGAGACTGATCCTTTTTTATGTTCCTAATTGCTGGTATAAAATTATCTTAAAACTGTGCAAATTAGCTGGGTATGATAATACCACTTTAAATTAGTCTATTGTATGGAAAAAAAGTATGTTAGCCAGTTTACTACCAAGCTAGTTCCCTGACCATTGATAGAAAGCCTCACTTGTTTTCCACTTTATTCTGTTGCTCCTTCATCAGGTAGAATCCCACTGATCTAAACAAAGTAAATTGACATTCTGCTTATGCTAATGTTCTCTTTTTCTTGGCCCTTCATGGAACTCAAAAGTACTCTAAGAACTGAGGGTGCCTAAAAGTGGCCCATAAGCTTCAGCGTAGATAAAGTTAAGATAGGTGTCTAGGGAAAAAGTATCCTAAACCATGCCTATACAGAACTGAGCTACAACACAGGAAGGAAATCTGAGTCATTGGTATCTTTTTGAAATCATATCTTAGTGTACAGCAGCAGCCAAAAAAGCTAATGAAAAATAATAATACCGTATGTCATCAGTAAACATTTTTAGAAAAAGACAGAGGGCATCATTCTGCTTCTTTGAAACCTTGCACCTGCAAGATTCACTTGTATCTTAAGTGTTATGTGTGGTGCTGGTCTCAAGAAGGACATAATAAAGGGTGGTACAGAGAAGGGCAGCTAAAACTCAAAGGGGTGGAGTAGCTGCCTTGCAAGGAGAGATTGAAATGTTTAAGGACCCTTCGTTTTCAAGAGAATATGGGTGAAAGAGGCATGTCTGAAGTTTAGAAAATCATGACAGTAGTGATGATGATGTAACTGTTATTCACAAAACACTGCAATACTGTAGAATTTTGGGTTGCTTATATAGGAGAAACAGGGAATAGTAGGAGAATAGGGAAGAATAAAGTGTTTAAATAAGGTACTTAAAGACAATTTTTTGTTTTGGTTACTTATTGAACTTTAATAGCCACCTTAAAGTAATTCTTGGGCTTTTTTTATCATTGTTATTTTAGAGATGGCTCTGCTGTGGAAATTGTTGGCCTGTGCAAGTCAGCTGTTCGCTGGTTAATGGATTTATCTGGGAAAAATATGTTTCCATTCCATGGAGTCACTGTAAAAAGACATGGTAAAAACAGGCACATGTCATAATTGTATTACTGGAGTATAAAAATAAGTAAAATGATGAAATTGTGGCCATATAACATCAGGGATGATTATCAAACTACTCAAGAAGGCTTAGGTTTAAATGGGGAAGAATTTTGGAAAGTGTCTTGTATGATTAAAATCTTTTGTTGCTACAAAAATTTATTAGGATTTGATATTGTCTTGTCAATATTTCAGGTATTTTATTCCATGTATTAAGGTGTGGATTACAAAGAAACCTTGGAGTCTAAATACCATTTCTCAAAATGGGTATTTGATAGTTTATGTATTATGATGATACACATCATTCATTACAAGAATGCTAAGTAAAATGACACAAGACACTTTTTCTTTTCTATTTTTTTTCCCCCTATATTCAAAACACAGAAAACCACTTCTGGTGAATATTTACATAAATAAATTTCTCATATGTTTCAGAGGGATACTGCTGTGGTTACAAAGTTACTTTACTTTGAGCTTACCTAGGGCAAGGGAATATACATGCCCTGTAAAGCCTTTTTGACTCTTCGGTAAAGTATAATATTGGAAAACAATTAATTTAATAGCTCTCTTATTTTATTTTACAAAATCTGAATGTGTTTGGGGTTGGTTGTTGTTTTTTTTTTTCTTGTTGGTCCTAGACAGTACAGATTGTTAGGTCATGAACTTACCTATCACTTCAAGATTTCTTAAAATATATGTCTAAAGTAAGACAACTATGAATGCAGTGCACAGCAATACTATAATCTGTCAATATATAAATAATATTTATAGGACTGTCTTACCTTTTTTGTTCCAGAATCATAAGAAACTTTTTTACATTCAATTTGATGTGTATATACTCCCTACTGTTGTTAATCTCATGTAACTGGGTTTCAATTTCATTTATCTACTGCTGAATCTATTTTAAAACCAGTCTTAATTCCTACTTGTGATCTCTGCCTTGTTTCTGAAGAATAGGCTTAGTGTTAGAGTTTCTAGGTTTTTTTGTTCTTCTGGCAATACTGTATTTCAATTTTGGTAGTACTTTCCTTTTTGCTATACTCCAGTTGTAGTTTAAGAAATCAGGTAATACTTCTATACTCAATGTAAAACTAATGTACAATTCTTTACTATTTTTGTTTTTTTCATAGAAGCACTGCTTATTTAAGATATATGTGTATCTTGGTCAGGAAGATACCCCTAGCACAATTCTGCTGATTAAAACCTGATGTTTTTCTAGTCTCATTGAAGGTTCAGTGAGCTGTTCCTGTGAACTGTAGAATTAGCCTAAACATGGGGAATCTCTAGCTGGAGAGGTGATCCTAGGTCTGCTCTTGTTATCTTAAGTGTCAGAAATTCAGAAGGAGAAAGCTTTTAAAAGTGACACTAATGTTTTGATACTCTTCACAGTCTCCAAAATAGCAAGTATATGTGTATCAAGTACTATAAAAGACCTGCCATGTTACCATGCTGAAATGTTAATTGTAAATTTTAAACTTTTAATTAAGTATTTACTGTAGATCATAGTACCTCGTACTGTTTGCTCCTAGCTAACTGCAGGTTAGAAAATATTGTGTAACAAAAAAAAAAAAAAAAAAAAAAAAAAAAAGTTGTGCATGTGTTGGACTTGATATTCAGTATGATACAACTTCCAGAGAAATAACCTTTTGCAATGCTATGATGGCTTTTATTGTGTTAGGAGTATCTTGCGTAAGACTTCAATAAGCAAAACAGTAAAAGTAGACATAAGCATACTTGTGGTGTTGCTGCTGTGGCTATTCTCAGAAAATAAAACCTGTATGTAACATCTTGCAGGAAAGGAGGAGACTATCACCTATGATGAGTGGAACAGAAAAATTCAAGGACACTTTGAAAGGCTGTTCTTTGTCTCTGAGAACCCAGCAGATCCTAATGAAAAACATCCAAACCTTGTTCACAAACGTGGAATTTATAAGGACAGCTATGGAGCTTCAAGTCCATGGTGTGATTACCAACTCAGGCCCAATTTTACCATAGCAATGGTTGTGGTAAGTGATGGAGAATGGGGGGAAGCATTTGCATTTAAAATTTTTGGGTTTTATTGAACTGTTGGATTGTAAGGTTCATCTGCATGGCATTGTGTCAGGAACACACATTGCTTAGAATAACTTTCTGAAAGCTTTTCTTATCCAAAATAGACCAGTAATAAAAGCATGGAGTATCTCTTAAAAATACATCCTTGACAGGACTTACCTAAGTGAATCACTGTATTCAGAATGTTAGGTCTGGGAGGTTGCTTTTCCTGTCAAATTAGCTAAAAAGCATGGGTTGTTTGTCTTTATCAGGCTGGTAAAGAGCTTCAGTAATAATACTTGGAAAAAGGTATTTAAAATAAAAATTTTAAAACGCACTGGATAGCTTCTGTCCTCTTGGCTTACTATGACTTATAGGTTCCAGAAGTTGATCCAGTAATAAAAAAACATAGGCCTTTTGTGGTCTCCTACATTTTTATATGCAGTCTTATGTGTGTACATACACAGAGTTTACTCATTAAATCTTTTTTTTTTAGGCCCCTGAGTTGTTCACACCTGAGAGAGCTTGGAAAGCTCTGCAGATAGCAGAGGAAAAACTGCTTGGTCCGTTAGGCATGAAAACTTTAGACCCTGAGTAAGTATAGTAGAAATATGAGTGTTACCTACAAAACATGACACTAGGAATTATTTGATATGTGGGCATAGTATTTCCTTTGTTAAAATCATCATAGATACCTGTGAAATAAGGCTGTAATAAGTATTTCCAGAACAATTATTTTGCTGTTCTGAAAGTCCATGCAATTGATTTACATAGAAAAATCACCAGGTGTTTTTGGATGCTGCACAGTAAGCAAGTCAAATTTGGTATCATAAAAGATTCTGAATTTGCATCTTGATAGATACTTAGATATGATATAGTGCACCGCACTACAGTTTGACTAACAGCATAAGGGCGAAGTTATGAATTCAAGTCATTCCAAGACTTTAACCATTTTCCTACTAGTTTAAACGATATTTGGAATTTCATTGTCATGTAAAATACAGAACCTGATGGAGATCTCCCTAACTTAACCATCATTAAATGTAAATGCCATGACAAATTTTTGATTCACTTCTACTTTTATTTCTATGCATCATTTTTGTTAAGACTTTGTTTGTATTTTTTTTTCTTTTTTCTTGCAGTGATATGGTTTACTGTGGAGTATATGATAATGCTCTTGACAACGACAACTATAATGTAGCCAGAGGTTTTAATTATCACCAAGGACCTGTAAGAGCCAGTTTCTTCAGTTTTAGAAAAAATGCTGTCACCTTTTCAAACTAACAACTATAACAATAATCTCTTTTCATTCTTTGGTTAGGAATGGCTGTGGCCAATTGGATATTTTCTTCGTGCCAAATTGTACTTCTCAAAGTTGATTGGTCCAGAGATATATGCAAAAACTGTAGTTATGATTAAGAATGTTCTTTCTCACCACTATGTTCACCTTGAAAGGTAAGACATCAGTTAACACAGATGCAAAATACTCAAGCTAGTGGTATCCACTATCCAACTGCATGCAGAAGTACAGATCTATAATATCAACAGCACCTGTTTTCTGCATATAAGGTTCATTGCTATGTGCTATTGCAGATCTCGTCCAGTTTCAAGTACAGCTGAAATCTCGCGTTCTTCATAGATTGCAGAACTAATAATACCATGTGGAAACTGGATGAAATAAACCTTATGTAAAAATTAGGATCTAGTTTCATACAAAAAATGATTTTCAGAAAAGAAGTTGGTAAATTGTTTTTTCAAAAATAAAAATATTTCAAAACAACCTGCAAAACAAAATAAAGGGCTAATAGTGACAGATTAAAACTTTGGCAGATAAACTGATGCAAAATATTGTTAGGATTTCTTGTGTTATAATTGAGGAAATTAGTATGACAGTGTTTCAGAATCTTAGTAACTTTGATATTCTAAGAAGGCAGAGGAGCTTGGTTATGGCCCTTAAATGTTCCTTTGTGTTTTGAGTTCTCTGCCCACCAAACCCACACTGTTTTTCCCCTTTTTTTATCTGTTGTATTTTTAATTCTTAAGGATTTGAGACAAACAAAACCAAAACAAAGATCTTGCCCTTGATATCTCTTCCATATAATCTGTTCTGCAGTACTTCAAATATGCATTTATTTGTACCCATAAGAGTAACTCAGTAGGACTGGTCATGACAGAAGGGTTTGTGTGACCACACGAGGAAGAAGAGGGGTTTGTTAAGCAACATTTTGCCTCATGTAGTGTCTTGTTTGGTAGCATTACCAAATAACTTGCAGTTTGGTTTTTGTTTTACTGAAGTAGTGTAACTTTACTCTGCTTTGCTAATTCATTCATGTACAGAATTACTAATGTAGCAACGGCCTCAACTTAGAAGTATTCCTCTAAGTATGTTAGTTTGTGTGGGGTTTTTTATTCCTATGGAGGAAAAAAAGGCTTATGTAGTTATGTTCCAGCCGTTGTCACTTTTTAGCACCATAAACCAGTTTCAAGTGTAGTTTGAATACAGTTGAGCTATCTCAAAGATCATTTGTATTCTTTCAACTGCAAAACTACCTCAATGAGAAACAGGAGCAACATGCCAGTAGTGTTAATTCGGATATTAGTAGCAGAGAGTCTACTTTGAAGGAGAGGCACCCCCACAAAAAAAAATTCCCAGCTGCAGGGTTAAAAAAAAAAAAAAAATTAGAAGACAGATATTGAAGAACATACTGTGGCTGAAGGACAACAGATCTTTAGTCACAGTTTCCAGTTTCCTACTGAGATAATCTTCCAAAAGGTTTTAAAACTAAATGTTCTTTTAACTTTAATGTATAGTCTAACAACAATACTCGTGTGTTTTTTGTTTTTTTTTTTCTTTTATCAGATCGTCCTGGAAAGGGCTTCCAGAACTGACCAATGACAATGGACAGTATTGCCCTTTTAGCTGTGAAACTCAGGCCTGGTCGATTGGTGTTATCCTTGAAATACTTTATGACTTGTAAAAGTTCATTTTGATTGATTTGATGAAACTTCTGTGGTATTATTATTGGGCATAAATGAACACTTGGCTTATACTGCAAGGGAAATGTCCTGTTCTGCACAATCACTTGAGCTGTGTCCTGACTTTCAAAGATGCTGAATGCCAGCAGCTCCTATGCCCTATAACTCTGTGGGGCTTGGGTGGTTTTTTGAAAACCAGGCCATGACAGTAAAACAAAACTGCAGTGCACATTTGATGCAGAAACTTTTAGTAAGAAACAATTTTGAGAATATGCACAAACTTAATTTTAAGTAGCTTTGGGTTTTTTAGACACTTCAAATCAATATCTTAATGTAACAAAGTGAGGTGGCTCCTTCCTGAGCTAAAAATAAGTAGCACAGCTCTTACGTTGTTTTTTTTTTTTTCCTTTGTCTCTTAAAGAGTAAATGGATGTTTTACAAATGCATGCTTAAAGGGGAATAGACTAACCTTATAGCTTTCTGAGTTTGGTATGCTTTGTGCTGTAGCACCATCCATTAATGAAGGCATAATATGTTGTCTCTCTGTTGAACTGTATTATGGGGATTTTTTTTGTATGTGTTCAGTTGAACACTCCATTAAGCAACCATGGAAATAAAGTTTGCATATACTGTAATAAACCAACCTTTGAAGTTAGGTACAAAATTTTCAAAAACTTTAAACTACTTTTAAGAGTTAACTCAAGCAATAATGAGGTAATACCCTATGCTAATCCATTTGTACATTTATTTAAATACTGTGGGCCATGCAGGAAACCTATTTCTTCATTTAAATCTGTTTTTCATCATGAGGGATTCATAAGAAACATGTGCATGGGCATACAATGCACAGCCTATATGTTAGGGGAGGCCAAAGATACAGAAGTCAGTGTGCTTGACTGCTTAATTGAATTAATTTATTGAAGAGGTATAGTCACCTTTATTACTAGGGAAACCCTAGCTCTATTGAAAAAGGTGGAAACACTTAACATCAGTGGGAAGAGATATTGGCCTACCACCAGAGAATATAAGATGAAGTTTCTAGGCCTTTTGAAATGACACTGATGAGAATAAGCATGCTACCTCTATGTGTTGTTCTTTGAGAACAGCATCCAGTGAACATGATGGAAAACACATATTCTTTCATATTTGGATGCCTGCATGCCCTTGTTGAGTTCATTTCAGTGTTCCCAAGCTGAAGGGTGGTTGACAGAAGGGCAGTTGGTAACTCTCAACTCTATTTATGTGGTCTTTCCATCCTAGTGCAATAAACAGGCAGAGAGTGAGGCTGACAACACTTCCCGCATCACAGGGGGGGAAAGCAAAACTCATATTGCATTTCTTAATGTTAGACAACATATGCTGAAAAAATATTCAGGAGGTAATTAAAATGCACTAATAACATGTAGGTCAAGATTTTATTATATCCATATTTTAGTTTTCATACCCTGTCTACAGTACAGTACAAGTGTGCTGTCTTGTTTGGGGAGATGTGTTACAGATAACTACATTTCAGGGCAAGTTAACAGGCTGAAATTACATAAATTGTAAGAAGTGCCTATATTCACACTATTTATTTGAAAGGTTAAGTATTTGAACTCCCTTGCTGAAGTGTTCGGTACTTAGACCTTCCCTAATCATAATTTCTGTATTGTACCTCAGTTTTTGAGCTGCTGCAGTACATGGGTTGGAAAATTTTTATTTTCTTGACACAATGGCATGAGATGTCATTTGATCGAAAACAGCCGCAGATTATTTTTTTAACGTGCAAGAGGCATATAAAGTGTTTTTCATAATGTACTGAACTTTCCAAAATTCTTGATAATGATATTGAGGTTTATGTCCTACTGTGTCATGAGCTTTTCAATGTTTTCCTAGATAATACTCATTATTTCAAGGTATGTTTTATAGCTCCTGTGGTTTAGAAAGCAAGAACAATATGGCAGAATAAGTTGTTCTTACTTGATGAAAACACTTCAAAATTGGAAGTGCAGCTTAAGAGCTATGACTGAAAAAATTTGACACCTTGTGGAAATCTGTATACATTGGCAATAACACTCTTTTCAGTGTCTGGAAAAAAACCACGTGAGAAATTACTTATCAAAACCTTCCTATATTATTAGATGACTTTCTGCTGTTTTGCAAATGGCACAGCTGATGGAGACTGCATATTTGTCACTGCTAGTTTTTTCTCCTAATTTAATAGTAAAATTTTAAAAACGAGTCACCACTGTGTACACAAAAATACATATGTTATGGAACTTCTGAACATGCCCATTTATAATGTTGCTTCTGCACTGATTAGTTGAGTATAGTTTTAGTAACCTGAACATTTTAAATAGGGAAAAAATGTATCATATTGGTTGGCTTTGCTGTTAAGTAGCAACAAAAGTAAGATTTGAGGTTATAACTGTTGGGACTTTATTGGTTTTGTGCGTTTTGGGGGGTGGGGTTTTTTGTTTGTTTTGTTTTTTGTGGTTTTGTTCATTTTTTTTAATCACAAAGCTACTCAACACTTTGTCGAGGCAGACAGTTTAAATGAAGAGGGAAGAAAGCAATGTTAAATCTAACACTTAAATGAGCTGGTATTCATCTAGATAAACTCTACACCTAAGTAATTATCCCCTAAAACCAGCTGACTTATGTTGACAGATCCTGAACTGTATTTTCATTCATTAGTAACATTTATATTATACACTCAAAAACTTTTAGTAATGCAAAGCTATAATCGGTAAAATATTTTAGAAACCAACTAATATGTTTTAGAAATAAACTAAAGAGCTTAGAACTGTTAATCCATTGTGTTCCAGTTGATGTTTCTTGATCTGTATGGTATTGAGACCTCTTTTTTTTCCTTCCAATTGAAATAATTTTGACTGTTACTAGTGTTTGTACAGTTAATAGCTCTTGATTCATTCAAAGATTAACTTGGGAATTCAAGTACATAATGTATCATTCTTGCACTGCATGTTGTAATGTAAAATGGAAAGATCAGTTTTACATGTGTCTGTCTAGCACAGCAACAACTGATGTTAGAAAATGTCATTATTCATTTATTTCTGAAATGCACAAAATAAAATTATTTCATTCAGACAGTTAACCTTTTCATGTGGTTGGTTGGAAAAAAGCCAAACACTATAGATGATACTGCTTGTTTAGTTGTTGGCATTTTTACACACCTCAGAGATCATGAACTGCTCAGGTCAAATATTAGTAACAAGAAGTGCTAACAACAAAAATCAACTCATTAAAGAAAATACATAAACTTGGGCTCTGTGGCCAAGTTCCTGTTTGTGTCAGTATCAGCTGTCTCAGCTGGGTTTGAGTGGGACAGGGCTAGAATAGCTCTGCATGTCCCTTCTGCTATAAATTATTATGTAACTTTAAACCATCGGGGTGTAGATTCTCTAAGAGAAGTCCTTAGGTATCCTGACTAACAGCTGCTCAAGTGCTACAGTTATTAGTTAACTTTCTGTGCAAAATTTCTATCACTGTAGAGAAGGGATTTTGCTTTCCAGCTCTGCTTTGTAAAACCAAAATCTCACAGCACAGGTCCTGTGGTAGAATGTTTTGCATCTACCCTATTCACTGTGTGCTTTGTAAAATTAGGATTTTTCTAATCCTCCATTCAAGCATTTCCTTTAAGAAAGTTATTTCTATTCTTCTATTGTATAATACTTTTAATTAAATATTCTATTGACAAATTATTAAGGAGACGTAGACGGTCGGTCGCTGAGGCGGCACCCTCGGAGCCACGCACTCTGAAGCCTCATGGCCCCGAGAGTAGCCGGAGTGAGGAATAAACGGAAGAGCAGTGGTGGCGACCGCGCAGGTTTCTGCTGAGAGCTCCTTTTGAGATCGCAGATAGCAACCTGGGCAACATCTGCCCATGGTGCCGTGTTATTGTAGGTCACCCGCCAGAGACAGCTCTTTTCCTCACCGGAGAAGGGCTTTCCCCTCTCCCGCTGCCAGCTGGCCTGGGCGAGGGCCGAGCGGGCGGCCTGCGGGCGGAGGGTGCCCGACCCCGCCGCCTCAGCGCCCGCCCGGCGCCGGGAAACGCGAGGGCCGGGGACGGAAGCGCCCGCGGGCAGGGGGGGCCGCGGCTTCTGAGGCGGGCCGGGCGGCGGTGGGCGCCGGCGCTGTGCCGAGAGCCTACGCGCCCGCTCGGGAAGCAGAGGCCCGCGGGGGCCCGGCCAGCTGGCTGCTGCCTTCGGCGGGGCGGAGGGCGGGAAGCGGCGGCACGGCGCTGGCGTGCGCCTTAGCGGCGGCCGCCTGAGCAGGAGCAGCGCAAGTGGGTGACGGTCAGGTTGATAGAGATACGGTTAATCGCAGCCGTGTGCTCAAACCAGCCTTTAACTGCGTCCGGTATTTACTGCGCTACTGCGTAGCTGTGCATTATTTAACTTTTAAAAGGTGATTTGGATTCCCTTCCTGGGCGAGCGTCCCTTTGTAGGCACAGCCCGTGTATCTTCCCCTCAGCCGCAGAGTAGCACAGCGCCTCGGGATTCGGGAGCAACGACTGGCAAAACAACCCCGCTAGCTCTTAATGAGCCGCATCGTTAGGAGAAGCCTCAAAACTGCGTGAGGAGTTGTTCAACACCAACGGTGGGTGCAGCACTGTCTGCCGTAACAGCGTTTCGTTACAGGTGAGCTCCGTTTCTGTCAGGAAAACTGGTAAAACTTGCCCTGATTGACAGAAAACCTTGGGGTTTTTTAAAAGTGCCTCTGAACACTAAAAAAGAAAATGGATTTGTCTATGAGTATTTGGTTTGTTGTGCAAACTTTGGACCTTTATATACCTGTTGTTTTAATATAGCAGCATGAGCAAGAACTCAACCATGAGTTATTCCCGGTCTGTGAGACTTTATTTGGTAATTTACAGAAGGTACTTCCTAGTTCTGAGTTTTCCATAAAAGTGCACCTGTCCAAGTGGAGCAATAGACATTTAAAATGGGGAAAGGGAATGTTGATTTCAGAGCATGAGATGTACAATCCTGAACAAGGTGAAACTTCTCTGTTACTTGTTTTAGTAGTCATTGTTCTTCACAGATTCAAATTCCTAAATAGAATTAGCATGCAAATTTGCAAGCAGTTGTGGTGGTAGGAAAATCAACCTGAGAGCAGTATAGAAAGAAAACACTTCCTGGTGGTTAGTCAGGTGACACTGTTAGCCGTCTGTCCTGTTGCTTTGTGTCTTGAGTTTCTGTAGGCATTTGCACAGTCCTGTTGCCTGTGATGTGTTTGTCTCATTGTGTAATGCCTTCTTGAATCAGTTTCTTTCAAAAATCTCTATCTCTTTGTGATAAGTCAGTGCTGTCTACAACCTTTCATCCACAGGTGGCTGTTCACCCTGTATAATGTTTTCAGAGTACAACACAAATGAAGTTTAGTATCATTGACTTGATAAGTATTAAAATTGTTTACCTCGGTTCATGTCAGCTTATGTAATTTGTGAGACCCAGGAGCACTTCCCTTCTCTGTGTCTGCATGTGTGCCACAAGCAGTATCTCAGTACAACTTTACATGGAGATGCTATTTTCCATATAGTGCCTTTTTTCAATGAGAATGAAAGCTGGCCATGAAAGAAGAGAATTGTGCTGCACCCTGGCAAGGATCTTAAATTGGATGACTTGGGCTCCAAGTATTAATAGAGGTAGGTTCCTCATATTAAATTTTCTAACAGATAAGGAGTTCTATATTTCTGAATTCTGACTTTTGCAAGTAAATTGGAGCCTAATCTTCTGTAGTGATGAGAAACGTAAGATGATATCTTCTAATCAGTTCTAAAGGAAGAAAGATACTTGCAGTCACTTAGGTCTCACAGACTTGTAAGTACAGTTATTTTAAAGCATGATGCTCTAAAGTGGGTTTCAATGATAGTAGTAGAAGGTTTCTTAAAAGTGTTTTAGAGTCACAATCATGTAAAGTTCAGGAAAACTGAGAGATTTATTTCTTGCAAGTGACGTCTCAAGGGAAAGGTTTCTGCAAAACTAACCATCTGTTCTTTTATGGGGTATACTCAGGAGCTGTTTTAAAAATTTCTTTGTAATTGTTCTTACGGCCATTGTATAAGGGTCCTACATACAGCCTAGACCTGGAGAGTGGTATCCGCGCTAATATGTAATGAAAAATTGGTTCTAGATGCAAAAGTAAGGTTCACAACTGCTTACATAACACCCTGAAGAGTAGCAAAGTAATGAGGTAATATTGTCTTAGCAAGAGCAGTCATTGGAGGGATTTAGTAGGTTAACTATTGTTGAGATGTTTTGTAGTATTTCACCTAAGGAGAGTTCGGAGTAGAATTTTGAAATAAGTTGGTATATAAATTTTGTGGACGTGAATGATTGATTGATTTAAATATCATGGGTGACATGTTAGAATCTTCCTTGAACGTATGCTAACCTAGAGACTAGCACTGTGGGCTGACAGGCAGTAAATATGTCAGTAGAAAGCTGGAGATGATAGTTTAGGTAAGAAGAATGCCACTTTTTATCATAGCTGAAAAATTAACATTTCTAGCTTCATAGCAGAGGGTGGCGCCAGTTTGTCGCCTTCTGTTGTTAGTCTTATGTTAAGACTAGGCTGGGTGATTCTGTTCTCCTGCTCTTGCTTCTGAGAAAGTCTGAGGATTTCCGCACAGCCACACTTGTCTGTTTTAATGGCTGAAGTCTCCGTTCCCGCAGATCAAAAGCATAATAATTTTTCTATATGTTTAGAAAATGTTTTGGTAATATATTCTTATGTAGGTGGAGAGAAAATGAATAGATCTTTGACAGTTTGATGTTTTGAAGTGATAATTGAAGCTAGTGAGTAGATTTCAGTATTAAAAATTTCAGAAATCTGTTTATCTGTTGTATTGTAAAGTTCAATAATCTGTTTATCTCCTAAAGAATGGGAAATGTTTGGATGTGAAACCAGGTGTATGTTAGGCATTTGTTTATTATTTGTGTTGTAGTTCATCCAGTGATTCTGTAATTGCTCACATTTGTATGTGTCTCATCGTATGTTTTCTTTATGTATAAATAAACTTAATGTGAAAACTGAAAATAATTCTGCCTGTGCAATATTTCACTATAACTGTGGTTATTTTAACTTAAGTGTTTTGTTATGTACATTTTTTAAATAGCATTCAACTTGCACACAGCACTTTCCTAGGACAATCAATTGCAAACAGTGAGTCTGAAAATGATGAAACTGTAATGGAAATTATTGGGATTCAGGAAAACTGTGTAGTGCTTGAATTTTGTTGCCAGAGTTTGCTTTGAATGCTTTTGTTCTCATAGAGTATGAAAGATGCATAGGCCTGAGATTTATGTTGTGATATTGTTAGTTAAAGGTAATTGTAGAGCTGTACTCTAGGAATGAAAGCTGATAATGGAGAATTCTAGATAAGAATACAAGCAGCAGGAAGAAATCTAGATGGAATCGGGCATCGAGACATGGTAAGAAAAAAGAATAAAAAGAGTGATATGAAATGGTAGATCATTTTAAGTGGCTCAGAACAGCTTTATATAAAACACAATAACAAAAGTAAAATTACAGAGTCTGTAGCTGAAAAAATCCAGGTGCATCTGTCCTACAGCTTTAAGTTCTAGCCATCAGCTTTACATGTTTTTAACGGGCAACATTTTCTAGCAGTTCTTCTAGTTGCTGAAGCAGGGTGGGAACACCACATTTTCCAGATAATTTTGTAATTTGTAAAGCCTATAATCAGACCTACTGTGACAACTGTTAAAGAGGTGGTTTTGTTTTCTTGTAATGGTTATCTGGCTAGTACTGCTCCAGGTCTCTCCCCAGGCCTCTAGGGCCCATATTGATGTGTTGGCTACAGTTAGGTTACTCCAGAGCTTTTCCTAAGGCCTCCAGGCACCATTCAGTTAAATTTAAGCACCAGATTCTGTTATCAGCTGGATCAGAGTAAATATAATTTAATAATAATTTAATTTCTATGCCTTGAGTAATTGCAGATTTTTTACTTTTGGATGATTTTGGCTTTAGACGGTTTATACACCTTTGCAAACAGCAGTTAAAAGTAGAAGTCAGATGTATTAATGCTGTAAACTATTGTTTATTCCAGGGTAGGGGAGACTACACTGTGATTGGATACACTGCCACAGTAGGTTCTTTAAAATAGTCATACATAGGGGGAGGTTGCCTTCCTTGAAATATGAAGTCTGTACCTTTGTGGGACTCTAACGGAACAGACTTTAAATTCTCTTGCCTTCTCAAAAAGCTGATAGATTTTGTACTTTGGATTCCTCAAATCAGAGAAGACATTCTCTCCAAAAATAATAAAAGCAAATAAAAGCTAGTTGATAATAAGGTGTATGTGTTAGTAGGAGTAGACAGGTGTTCAACTGATCTGTCATGGTTTTAAAGCTGACCTTTGCACAAAAATTCTTTAAAAACAAGAAGGATTTGGAGACTGTGCATGTGTTGTTAGAAAGTTTTGCTCTGTCTGTGCTGGAAGATTGGCCAGAGAAGTTTGAAAGTTACAATAATCAAAAAGTAAATGATCATTAGTTTAGTAGATGAGATAAGAAGCCTTCAGTCATGTAATTAAACCTTTCTTCCAAATTTCAGCACATGCATTTTATCAGTGATGAAGTAATTGTTCTAAACTGAATGTTGCTGTTAAATGTCATCTTGCTTCCTATCATCCCTGATTTCATTTACCATAAAAGGCCCCATTTGGTTGCGGGGAGTGGGTGTTTCTATGTCTGCTGCCAGAGTTCAAATTATAAGGCACTTAAATATTTGTTGAGAGGCAGAGCTGCAGTATTGCTGTTTAGAAGATAATCTCTTGGAAGGCAGAACCTCTGTTTCAGCGCTTCAATTTTAACTCAAGATTGATCATCTGAAGAGCACCCTACTGCTTGGTGGTTAGCGAATCCTTCAGGAAAGTCAGAGATGTGGTGATGGTTAAGGACAGGGTATGAGAGAAAGGGAGAGGGACTTCTATGAGGACACCAAAGAGGAGGAACAAGGAGGATGTTTTCTCAGCTGTGGAGTGTTTCAAAGGGAGGAGGCAGGAAAGATGGTGTTCTGGTGTCTTCTGTGGCTTCATGGTGTAGTACGACAAAAATGGAGAGGGGAAAGCTGAAATTTAATATTAGTCTGGGCCCACTGGATGGTCTGTATGACCCTGTATTTCAGTGGAGGGCAAAAGGAGAAAGCTGTTCAGAGTTGGCAAGATTCTTTAAAAGACAGTGTCTGATGCACAGCAGAGCAAGGATTTGGGAACACTTCCAACATTCCTCTATTTTTGTTTCAAATTTTGTTTTGCCATTTTTGGAGTAAATACGAATATTTTCTAGATTGTGACATTTGCCTTGATTTTTAATGATCCTCTTCTGATAAAATGATCAAATGTAATTATAAGAGTATACTGTTCAACAGTATTATGACAAAGGTTTGTTATGTCATAGAAGTTTTGAAAAAGAACAAGTATTTTATTTTAAACATATTTTTGATTTTTAACTGTACAGTAATAGATCATTATGTTATGTAAAAAAAACAATTTAACACAGTTTTTGTTAGACTAAGAGATCTGTAATTATTTTGATGCTACAAAGCCTTTCATCTGAAGGATTTTGACAAATAAATTAGTTTTTAATATTTAGCTGTTCAACTGTATCCATTTAGAATTCTGTAATCCTGTATAATCTTTCTGAGAGGTTGCTTCAACTACCTGTATCGAAGTAATGACTTTTACCTTATTTTTTTAATAGATTAATTCTGAAATAATGCAGCTGAATGCAAAAAGCGGGGACATGGGTTACAGTTTATGAGAAACCTTTACAAAGAAACTTTTTTTCAACAATTTAAAAATTTAGATTTTTTTTTTTTAAATATGGGTAGAAGTTAATTTAGCTGTTGTTTCCTAGTTTTACTTATATTATAAGCAATTAAAAATATTGTTTTGTTCAACAGGAAGCACACCATTCAGCCGAGAATAAAATAATTAATGTGTGAGACTCAAGAAGAAGTCAGTAAAATGAAGATGATGATGATTGTTCTCAAGTTTTTATGGAGTGTCCATTAATGTATGGACTGAGGCTGTACGAGAAAGATAATCTGCAATCTGTTACCATGATGTTAATAAATGTAAGAATTGAAGAGTCACCTTGTTGGACACAGCTATCCATGGATTATATCTCCAGATCCTTCAAGATGGAAGAGGAGGAGATGGTGGCAGTCAGAATGTTGTTTGATTTGGAAATACTGCCAGCTGCCTGTTGTACATCATGTTGTATTTTTCTGTCTCCCCAATTGCATAGTATGGCCTAGCAGGCACCAAGGTCACAAGGCTCTAGTGATACTATGCCAAAATGGAATAGTAGTCTGACTAGGAGTTCTGGACCACAGAAGGGAAAAGTGGCTTGAGGAACTAATTGTTACCATGGATGCATTTCCAAATTTACTTCAATTGTCATCTGGATTTCACTTTTGAAAAATAGATGCTTCTATATTGAAATCTCAGGGGGAAAAGAACTCCTGTAGAGGCTGAAAAAACATTTTCCACCTGACTGCAATCAAAATTCTACATTATTTTGTCAGCCCTGTTTTTTTAACTTTTCAGCCAGGTCACTGGGATGTGTTAAAGAAGACTTAATTCCTCCATCTTTCACTTCACTCTTCTTCAGTATAGCTAAAATACTACTGTGAATTTCACCAGAAATCATCAAAACCACTGGAAACATAAGTACTACACCAGACTCCTAAGGTTTTATGTGCTTGAACTTCACATTTTAAAGTCTTTTGACGTCATATACAAAAGTAACTCTTAATAGTAATTACTATAATAGCAGCTTTTGTCTCATAAAGTTAATTCTCAGCGTTCTCTATTTAATTTGCTATAATTATATACTCAATGTACTGCTAGTAAATATACTCTTTCAACATGTATATATGTTTGATGTATATGTTTTCAAACATGGGGAAAGGCAGTAAAAGTCAAGGATACTACAGCATCTTTAGCATTTTTTAGTATTAATGCTTTATTAAATATTGTATTACATTAAAATTTTGGCATGAAACTCAGACATGAAGATGCTTTCAAATGCTTAACAGTTGTGACAGTAATTAGTATACATCACTCACACTAGTCTGTTTTCAATGCTAAGAATTTAAGGATTTATTAATTAACTGAAGAGACATTTCCATAGTATGTAGATGTCTGTGACATAAACTTCCTTTCTTGGAAAATTGTGGCTGCTGTACTCTGAGAACTTTTGGTAGCTTCAGAACATGCAGAAGTGGGTGACAGCTAGTGCTAGCTGGTTAATGCACTTCTCTCTGGAGAGCTATGATTTTGGTTTCCTGCTCTGTCATTTTCAGTGCCCTTCCCAGTTAATCAGTAATCGATTTTTGCTGAAAACCGGAATGCTAGCCGACCTCGTACCTGACTGAACAGGTGTCTTCTAAACAAAGAACGATTGATTTTGCTGCTGCTGTTGGATGCGATCTCTAAATATTGCTGCCTCCATTGCTGGTAATATTAATAACAGAAAAAATCCTTTTGCTAACATATGGATGAAGTGTGACTGGTAGTGGCTAATATTCTCACAGTGTCAAGATCAGCAGAACACAGACATTTAAAAACAGGAAGTCAAGAGTTAGTTTCCCATCCATACAGTGTTAATTCTGCCTGCCCAGATCACTCTGACAGCGTGCCAGTAACAGTAACATTTGTCTGAGAACTGCACTCATCACTACATACATCTGCCCTATTATCAGGACTGTTACAAGGAGTGGTCAGACCTTGGATTCACCCTCCATATGTGCTTGATACGTAATCCTACTGTACCTGTGCCAGGGATTATACAGCAGTTTACACCATGCCCAATCTCGTGATGCTCTGCATCTGAAGGTCTGCTTGTGTATGTGCCTTCACATTGTACTACCTATAGTTAAATACTTAGTTTATAATATAAACAAATAATTATCTCCTACAATTTACAGCTTCTTTGCTCTCACATATATCGCATCATATCATGTTTAGCCATCAGGAAACCTCATCGTTGACCTAACTGTACACAGCCTTCTGGGCTCTGCTTCAAGCGTGGTCTCCAAATTGAGTTCTGAAATGTGTCACAAAGATTTCAGAAAGCTCAGGCCAGGTCTTTCTTTGGATCATCATATGGCTTTATTTAATGAAACACCTCAAATATCCATTGAATGCCTTTGGAGTTGTTATTCACCATGCTTCATTCTGCATGTGAGGAACTGATATATGAAAGTCATACCTATATATTACTTTAATGCAGGCTGAATTATTTTTAAAAAGATTATTCTGTAATTTAGATCTTTGGATGTGTAGACAACAGGTTTATAGACTATGATAAAAACACCCATTTCTATTACTGTTACTGTTCTACTTTCACGTTGATGGAGAAAGCATTGGAAACCTAAAAATAAGATATTCCTTAAATCAAAAATTAAACTTGTCTTTCTGTGAACTTAGATGTGAAGCTGAAAGTATCTGGCTCCACAGCTACATTCTGTGAACTGCCTAGTTATGAGATGTATACTCTTCCTCAGATACTTTTTCTGGCTTGAGATGTGTTCATGTTTTCTCTTTTTTCCCTTTTCCTGTGCTGTTTTTCACTTCTGTTCTCTCTTTAATCCCAGTTGTGTTACTTCACCTGAATTAATGTTGAAAACTAGACACAGTGACCTAATTTCAAGTATCTGGTTAGTATCTTACACTGTGGATGTAGATGTGGTTTAACCCTTTTAAAGCAGACATGCAAAGGCATATTTATACGTTGGTAGTACAAACAATCTAGTACTCAACTCAATCTCGTACTCTACTCAATAGTATGAGTATGCAGCTATAGCAGATAGAATAATGTATTTTCTTGGGTTACTGCAGAGATTCTCAGTCAGTGCTTTGTGAGTCACTACCAGGTAGTCCTTAGACATCTAACATAGAGTTGACTCTCCAAAATATTTTCACTTGCTAAACCTATATTAAAAGATGTATTAAGGATATTTATATTACTGCTTCTCTGTAATTACACTTGCTACAAGGATGCTGTTCTTTTGTGAAAGGGTCATAAAATGTTAACAAATGGTCTGTCTTTTGCACTGTGGATAACATCATACTAAGCTTGAAAGTCTTTAAATTAGTGGATTATAGTAAATTAATACTTCTCCGTAAGGATGGTTATATATTATAATTGCATTCAAACTTACTGTAAAAAATAATGCATTCTGTAAGGAATCTACTTACTAGATGGAACATCAGATGGGAGGAACTTAAGAAAACTAATTTGCCAGTGCTTATGAGCAGGAGCCCTACCTGAGAGTAGTGATCTGATGGCCTAGAGAAGGTTGGGCAGTAGTTTCTTAGTACAGAGGAAGAATACTAAAAAATACTGGAAGAATAGGAGGACTTAGAGTTATATTTGCCAGACATGCCACACATTGACTTACTACCCCGGCTTTCTGTTTGCTCAGTCACTATGGGTCTAGCACAGTGTGAGAGGCCGGGTACCAACAACAGCCTTGATGGTCAGCAGGTTCTCTGTGGAACCATCATAACACAAAAATCCCACTGAAGACCAGAAATGGCCTATGAGCTGCACTCAGAGCACAATCCAGCACTGTGCTAAAGAGCCTGATTTACACTACTTACTACTAAGAGTATTCATCATCATTTTACTAGCATTTATCTTCATTAATAAAAGCTGCAGAACACCGTCATTTTACACCTACTCACAAATGAATCTGATATTTTTTTGCTCTTCACTGCTGTGTTTGGCAGTAATATGTCTACAGGTTGTAGCAAGAGCAGGAATTTGTGCAATATGGAAAGCTAATACAGAACATGCTTTTTAAATTTGAGTACTACTTACTTAGTGTAATAACTGGATATAGGCCAATAGTAATAAAGACAGCTGAGAAAACATGGATTTGACATGGGATTTTTTTACGGTGATTAAAACATAGGTGTCAAATTAGATAGAGACCTAACAGCACTTGTGGTAGTTCTTGGAGATTGCATAAGGTTGTTGATCTGCAACCAAAAGACTGAGATGTATGTGTTTGGGGTTTGGTTTTGTTTTGTGTATTTTTAACTGGACTAGGAAGAACACTAGTATGTGTGAAACTCTTGCTGCTCTCCCGTCTTGTTCAGAATAACACAGTGGTTCTTAAAATAACTTAAACAGTTTACGTCTATGCAGCACTACTTTCTCCTCTTTTAAAAGTACATAGCATTCTTAAACTCTGACTTTTATCCACAACTATTTGGGAGATAAAACATTAATTTACTTGTAAAACTTGAGTCCTGAAATGGTAGCATTATGCTGATAATGCTGATGTTTATTTGTTTACATTTTATGTGTTTATATACACTGATACCATTACACAGATGTAGTGTAACTTCTCCTTGAACTGGAAAGCAAAAAATAGCTGTACCATGAAATTACTGTTTGGGTGTGTAGCGTTTAACTGTGACCCTGTCAGAAAACAAAACAAAAAAAGAATCTTTTGTTAACGAGATAGCATTGAGCAAAGTTTCTGGGAATGTCAGAGTTCAGTAGTCAGTAGGAACATCACAGAATCGTCTAGGTTGGAAAAGACCTTGATCATCCCGTCCAACCATTAACCTAACACTGACAGTTCCCAGCTACACCATATCCCTCAGCGCTATGTCAACCCGACTCTTAAACACCTCCAGGGATGGGGACTCCACCACCTCCCTGGGAAGCCCATTCCAACACCTAACGACACGTTCTGTAAAAAAATGCTTCCTAATATCCAGTCTAAACCTTCCCTGGCGCAACTTGAGGCCATTACCTCTTGTCCTGTCGCTTGGTACTTAGTTAAAGAGGCTCATCCCCAGCTCTCTGCAACCTCCTTTCAGGTGGCTGTAGAGGGTGATGAGGTCTCCCCTCAGCCTCCTCTTCTCCAGACTAAACCCCCCCCAGTTCCCTCAGCCGCTCCTCGTATGACCTGTGCTCCAGACCCTGCACCAGCTTCGTTGCCCTTCTCTGGACACGCTCGAGTCATTCAATGTCCTTTTTGTAGTGAGGGGCCCAAAACTGAACACAGGAATCGAGGGGCGGCCTCACCAGTGCCAAGTACAGGGATCAGATCCCTTCCCTGTCCCTGCTGGCCACGCTATTGCTGACACAAGCCAGGATGCCATTGGCCTTCTTGGCCACCTGGGCACACTGCTGGCTCCTGTTCAGCTGGCTGTCAATCAGCACCCCCAGGTCCCTCTCTGACTGGCAGCTCTCCAGCCACTCCTCCCCAAGCCTGTAGCACTGCTGGGGGTTGTTGTGGCCCAAGGGCAGCCCCCGGCATTTGGCCTTATGGAAACTCCTCCAGTTGGCCTCAGCCCATGGCTTCAGCCTGTCCAGGTCTCTCTGCAGAGCCTCCCTGCCCTCGAGCAGATCAACACTCCCACCCAACTTGGTGTCATCTGCAAACTGACTGAGGGTGCACTCGATCCCCTCATCTAGATCATCAATAAAGATGTTGAACAGGAGTGGCCCCAAAACTGAGCCCTGGGGGACACCACTCGTGACCAGCAGCTGAAACATAAAGCATTAGATCAGAAGTGTCATGGAGCTCAATTTCCGTTTTTGACCAAATTACCTTGTATCTCATGGGTATACAGGGCTTTCTCACTCCATGTGGAGGGCTTTTAAATTGTATATTGTAAGGTTAACGCCTAGTGCTTCTTTGCCCTTCCAGTAGAGTAGTCTGTGGCTCTGACTGTTCCCTCCATTAGAGTCACCTTCTTCTCCTCCCTGTCCTCTGGCTAAATGGAGGAGTGGATTACTAGCAGAGGAATGTAACACTTCCAATTTGCCACGTAGGTGGTAATTGCTGCATTCCAAAGAGGTTACCACAGCAGAACCCTCAGAGATACATGTACCCTAAACAGAAAGAAAGTACAGCTTCACTTCCAGAGCTTGTTAAAGTTATAAATCATGTTTAGTGTGATACTTGGTACACTTTAACTTAGCTATTTCAACTGTAAGGAAAACTCAAATAAATAGGTATCTGTTTCTTCAGGTGGCCAGCTTCTCACATTAGTTTTCCCTATCAGTCCCAATACAAAGTAATTATTATGATCTCAGACGTTTCCTTTTCCTCACCTTCCTATTTTCCATTACAAAACTATAATTATTATTGATTATACCTAATTAGGATTCATTGTGCTTCAAAGACATAATACTTGGTCTCTGCCTCCAGAAGTTGATAATCTTATGTTTAGGCTTAACATCATGAGTAACAGCAAGAGACAAGGGGACAATTAGATAGAAGGACAAAAATGACCACTTCAAAAACACATGATCTTTGCCTTAGTTAACTAGCTAGGTGTTTGTAATTAAGTAAATTCTGAGTTCAAAGAATTTTCATGCCTAGTATTTGGAAGGGAGTACTACTAGTGTGAAGTGGTTTATTTATTTATTTCAGAAAAATGTGTTATCTTGAGGGCAGTTATATTTATCCAATGCATAGAGCAGGTGCACGTCACCAGTCTTGTAAACTGAATGGCTTGCATACACACCATCGACTCCTTTCTTCCATTTCACAGAAAGGTACCCTATGAGTCATGCTTCCCTGTAAACAGCCTCTGTTTACATGCCTGTCCCTCACCTGTTTGGAGCTCTTTGTTGCTATGCTGTATTCAGTTCATGTCTGCATTTTCTTCTATGCTGTACCCCATACACCCAGGGTTACGTGATAATGAAACAGTGATAGGAATTGGACTTCACCTATTTCTGCCTTTGAAAGTGAAAACTCAATGCAACCCTGGTGACATAGTATCATGAGAACACATCCTGCAGTGAATTCTCACTGCTATGCAGAGTGAGAGGAAGGACTTGGGAAACAGTCAGAGAATACCTTTGAAACTCTCTATACTTTTATTGACTGACAAGTCCTGAGTGCCAAGACACACATTCCAGTCCTGGTGCATCTGGAGGAAATCTTTGAATATTAAGCAATAAAGATCAGCTGATTTTACTGGGAAAGACCATAGCTGAAGTTTATTTGTGGGCTTCTCTTGTGCCTTCTAAGGCCCTATTGGGATATTAATATATTTGTATTAAGGCAAAACCTAGAAGTCCCAAGAACGTGTTCTTGTGTTGAGTGTGATGACATAAGCAGTCATAGCCCTTGCTCCAGTAAGCTTGCTACCTCTGATCACAAACATAATTTTTTATTTCTGTAATAAGTGTCTCTTTGTAAATTGATTCAACTCCAAGTGCTTGAAAATGTTAATTCATTATCCAGTGATATTAAAACCTCTTTAAATTAGTCAGTCTAGTAGGAATTTAGCCCGCTAGATACATGGAGCACTGCCATGTTACCCACTCACTGTAGCTCATCAGTAGCCTTCTGCAAAGAAACATGAGAGAAATCTTCTGCTCTGTGTCTAAGTCACCAAAGTCAAGCCATTTTAGGTCAATTAATGAAGCAACTTCCAGACTCTAAAATACATAAAATGTGAAAACAGATTACCACCAAAATTTTATTTAACTTACACTTAGAAGATTCCTTCTCAATATGGTATGACATCTCTCTCTTATTAAAATAAAGAGGAATGAACAGTTAGCGAGAGATGCTGACTCAGCATAAATAAGGACCTTGTGGATCCAGCAAAATGGTGCATGGTATAGTTATTGCCAAGGCTAAATGCACTAGAATGAGAGCTGTGAAGGACCTTGAAAAAAGAGGAATAAGATAGATTTTGCTAAAATAAAGAATACATATTCTTCAGGAGTGATGTGAGAGTGTACTTCTAGTCTAAACTGTAGCATTAATATAGGTGCAGCCAGACTTTGCTTAGAATCGGGAGGACTGTGTAGGTCTAAGATGCAGCTGTCCTAATCAGTTGTCTATTCTGGAGTACAGTTCACATTCTCAGATTTCATCTTGGATCATTAAATTTTTATCAGAAGTATTACCTGACACTGACACATTTGTTGGGTTTGTTGGACAAATTTTTCAGAATGTTTTTGCTTAGTCTTTGGTATTTGGACTTTTTAATCTACAGTGGAATTTACAAAACATACTTCCTTCGTCCAATCTGAGGCAGACAGACTAGGTTGTAAGGGAGATTTTTTTCAATATTCAACTTCTGCAGGACCTCTCAGGACAGGAGAGAAAACGAGTGTCTTTTTAGGTGATCACATTCACATTCTTTCTACTGCAATTATCAATAGCTCTTTACTAAATTCTTATTTAATAAAGCTCAAGTTAAGCTACTGTTGCTCTTCGAGTAGGTACACCTTTGCAAACCTTCTTGATTTATAAGCCTAAAGGTTCTACTGGTGATTGTTTATTTTAAAACAATGAAGCTAGTGTAAGTAATTTATCAGAAGTAACCAGGTAGCAATGATAGCATTGTTCCCCAAATCTCTAATCTATGAGCAGACTTTTTCTGGGTGCTGTTTTTCTTGGACTGTTGTAATTGTTATTTTGTTTGTATACTTTTTTCTGAAAAGTCATTTTTACTTTGGTGAGAATGGAATGCTTCTCTGAGAAAAAAAAGCCATAACAAAAACATTTTCTTCTGTTATTCTTTCCTCTGTGGTTCCAGGTGCTGCATTTATATGACAAGATCTGCACTGTCATACAGATGATAATTTAGATGGTCATCTTTTAAAAATGTCATGTCCTGCAATCTTATACATAGTTCTGAACAACAAAAATTCTAGAAGAAACCCAATAGTAATTACTGTAAATAAAAAAAGGTCTATATGTTTATGTTTGGCTTATGAAAGCTTGGTGAAGATACAGATAGAAGTGCTATTTCCTGACTATCATTTTATACATTGGTTTTAACATTATGTCAAATTACTGTTAGTATATGATTTCTTGCATAATGTTCCATTGGGTAGCTCACAAGTAGCTCACAAGCTGAGGATATAAGGAAATTATAGACTGTCAGCAATAGTAAATCTTAGCTATGCTATGATGTACTCATGCCTAAAACATGAAAGTAGCTCACATCCAAGAAACAGCTCTAGTTCCAAGTAATTGAGAAATCTTCACCTGTATAAATTAATTAGTTGAGCCACCCAGCAAGTTTTTTTCCTCTGCTGCCTCAAAAAAGGTGAATAAATGGAGATGAAACAATTATTTTCAGTTACCAATCTAACCATGTTCAGATATTGGTATGCATCAGACCTCATGATTTATCAATACAGAATAAGCATTCTATGTGCAGTGCCACTGGTCAGTGCCACCCACCTCTTTCTTGACTCATTTGTCGTCTTCGTCATCATTTTCTTAAAGCACATTTCTTGTAATCATATAACTGGCAAGTGCTTTGGGACGAATCTACTTTTAGAACTTCAAAAATCGTTTGCGTATAGAGTTGAAAATGGAGTTATGGTGCAAAGCCACCCAATCAAGCCTTTGGAAATAATTATCACAGAGCTGATTTCAGTGTAGCAAGCTATCTGCAGAAATGATAATAGGCATTGCTCAAGCCTGTCACACCTAACTTCTTATTTCCCAGGCCATATAAATAAACAGTCTTCTTTGCATGTATAAGTGTATCCACACCTCTCCTATCCCATTATTTCTGAGCAAAGAAGGGTCCTTCATCTAGATTAGCAGACAGATTGAAGCAGCCACCCTTCTGCTTTCATAACACTAGGTATCATTTTGATATGCTTGCAAGTGGAGAGGATAATTACCATTACTGGTACTGACATTGCTGTTACTGGTTCCCCATCTTCATTTTTAGGAACCTGGTTTTATTCAGTACCAGAAAAAAACATCTACTTAAATCTTCAGCTCAGTTAATGATATGTTTTCTCTCACATTCAATTCAACCTTTTATTGTTTTTTAGAAATTGGTTTGTTAGGAAAAAAATATTCTAAGAAATAGCTGTAGATTCTGTACTTATAAATTTGCTTCATCTTTTCAGTATACTGAACATGCTTTACAGATAGTTTGAGTTTTAGTCTTGTTAATGCAAATTACACTAGGCCCTCATATTGTGTATGCTATGCTTTTCATTTTCATTCTTCATTAACACTTCAGTTTTGTAGGATCCACTGGCTTTCTGCATATCAATAAACAATTTCTTGAAAGGTTTCATTTTTTCTCATTCTGAGTTCTTAAATAACATCAATGGGTCATAGATCATTAAGTATGAAGTAACTCAGGTGTGTTACCAACTCCCCTACAGTCCAATTCCAGACTGATGCTATAATCTAGAACTTTGGAATGCAGCGAATTATTTGCTTTATTGACCATTGATGAGCTTGGAAAAAGTTTATGGTCTAGAATTATTATACAGTTCAGTGTGACCTTCTGGAGCCCAAAGCTAGGAAAGACTAGATATCCTTAGGGTGCTGCAAGGACCTAAGATTAATTGTAGGGTAAGCCTAATGAAACTGTTCAAAACAGGATGTGGTGAAACACAGAGCACTCCCTCAGCTCCCTCACAAATCCCTCCCTCCTCTTTCTATATTCTCTCTCAAAATAAATAGCTGTGGCTAGTTGGAATTAGATACCACTAATGCTACGCTTTCCATTTTAGTTTCTGGGTTACTGTGGTTGTTAAATACTGAAGAGTGAGACTTACATAGATGTGATTTTCATCCATCTCCCATCTTTTTGCACTTCTGATTTCAGAGACTATCTGAGTTGTTATCCACCATTCATGTTTGCTTACATAGAAATTCAAGGTCACACTGGATCAGTATTTCTTTAGGACTGTGAGAATTAAACCTACTTCCATGTTGCAGTAATAAACTCATGGTTGCACCCTGTTCTAAACTTTTCACTGTAATGAAAAATGTCTAGCTTAGCAATGCTGCAGCCTGCCTAGATTATCTAGGTCTTGTATTACTCTAAAGTCCAAAAAGCTTTATTTCACAAGATTTCTGATAAACAAGAAGAGGGCCAAAAAGGGTCTGATTAAAATAAGAACCTACCTAGAAGACATTTGAACATATGCCTCCTGTTTTATCAGTAAGTGGAATATACTGCTCTAATTTACTATTATTAGCATTTCTTAAATATATTAGCAGTTCTAAGAAATTGTTATTTAATGGTGTAAAAGGTGTCTCTCAGCCATTTAAAAGAAGTCCAGTTTGTCATTTCCACAAGCAGAATTGCAGTTCATGACTAACACCCTAAGCCAAAGCCAAAGGCATTATTACATTTTGGTCCAATTGCATATTTGGTGTGAGGGAGTTCTACAGCAGGAGAATCTCCCCTTCAGGTAGAAGAGCAAATGCACAGAGATTAGATCCAGGATTGCAAATTAAACCATACAAAGCTATGAGGTTTGAAAAATAATCATCACTGTTCTCAGTATTTAAAATACAGATGATATTTTCAGGGGTTTTTTGCATAGCTAGAGTAAAAAAAGAAGGCGGATATTTTTATGTAATCACTTTTCTGCTGGCCCTAAAGAAATCCATTATTGAATCATGAGAATTGTCAAAACTGTGTTGCTTAAATAAAACCTGATTTTTTTTCTTTGTCAAAAGCCTATTAGTTGCATGCCTCCAAATGAATTTGCCCAGATTTTCTGTTGATTTTTTTTCTGCTTTCCACTTGATTTGCATGTATATCATCACTAGCTTGTGTTTCTGTAGCAAGGGAATGAGAATCAAGGTTATCATTAACAAAGAGGCTAGAAAATGTTGTGATGTGTCTCAGCCAGCATCATAACAAATTAAGGGACATCCCAGTTCCCTAGGGCTCCATGTCATCACCACACAGGTCAGTGTCAGCCCTTGAACTCTGGGTTGCACCCTTCCAACAAAGTAGCCCTCTACAATTAAAAGACACTTAAACACTTTCAAAGTGTAAATTATAAATGTATAAAACTTTAGGTACCTTGCAGCTAACCACATAAACATTACAATGTGAGGTTTACTATATATATGAGTTATAAGGAAAGTTTTCTACTCTAAACTTATTAACACCATACATTACAAATGTGAATTATAATGAAAGTTAATTTTTATTCTCTGAAATCATAAACTTCCTATAGATACCCATTAAATATTTAATATTTAATATTGATACAGGGAAAAGGAGCAAATTTAGTTTAGAGGGTAGCTTGGCCATTTATCATTTTGTTGGTTATCTATGACGGGCTCTTGTAACTGTATAGTATGGGGGATTTATATGGGGAGAAAATAGAAAGCTTGTGACTTTCACAGACCTCTCATTACTCTTGCCAAAAGCTGAATGGGGAAGACCTGCGTTTGAAAGTAGTGTTTTGTATTCTTCTCAGTCCTTTGGAGCTACTTTAGGGTCACTCAGACCTGAAGCTTTGAAAGCATTAAACTGGAAATTCTATACTGTTTACAATTCTTACTTTGGGGACTCAGTCCAGTGGAGGACTTGCTTTTCTGGCTCTCTTTCTCCCCTTTTACTTTTCTTATTTCAACCATTACATGTTCCTACCTTCTTAGCAAGGCACAACAGCTTGTGCAATTTAAGAGCTCTGCAGTCTTGGCACGGTAGTTTCCATAGCTGCATGGTATGGTGTGTCCTTTATAACTTCACACAGTTCAGATTAGATGGAAAGTGAATAAACTGCGGGGTTTAAGAATGAGCTGGGCAATACAATAATATATCCTTTTTTTCCACCCATATAGCCAAATACGTATCAAGAGCAAGACTCAGGGAGAAATAAGTAATCTGTAAATTCTTCCTTTGGTGTTTTAAATGCCTCTTCACATTTTCCTAAATTTTCTTTATTCCTAATTTGCATGAACTTGTCATACATATTCTTCTTCCTAACACTTTTTTTGAAGAGTGATTTATCTTTACTGTTTTCTATATACCATACTGTATAGTACCTTGTCCCTTACAATCTTTCAGTGAGCATTTCAGTAGAAGAAATAGGCCAAATTTTAATACTCTCAACCTTGCCCATACCAGTTTATCCACACCCAGCTGTACATCTTCTAATGTCTACCTCAGTCTTGCCAAGCTCACATTTTTATCCACTGAGTGTTAGGTCCTGCTGGCAGGCACTGCCTTCCGAGGTAAAAGTAGGGCTCATTCTCAGTTGTAAATCTCTGTGTTGTTATAAACAAGTGTAGATTTGTACAGACCTGCCAGTGATGTCAGCTTATACAATGTAGTTACTGCATTCCTTTTGCTGAAAGCAGATATCTGAAACTCACGTGTCCTGACTGAATTTTAAAACCACAGATTCTGGAGTATAAACACATACTAGAAAAGCCCCAGCTTTAGTGGATGATCAGTTTTAGGTGTTGGGTAGGCCTTGTCACAGTACCTCTGTTTTTCAGCAATCTGAAAAACAGGTGAATCCTTCTTGGTTTAAAATTTGGAGTAAAATTAATCCAAGTTTTCAGAGGTTTAATGCTGTCCCCTGTAGTGTATCTGCTATGGTTTATCTGGCAAGAGCCTGTACTGAGCACTTTAGAAGACATATATATTAAAATGGTTCTTGTCACAAAGGCTTACCAGAGCACAGAAACAGGCAGAAAACAGTAAGAGAACAGGAGCAGTCCATTCATGTATTCCTACATCTAACTTGTAACTTCAACATAGTAATTCATAATTTGTCATCTATTTAATGTACTGCAACTAACAGAATTTGCATTATTCAGATACTGCCAAGCAGAATCAACCAGAGTGGTCCTGTGTTATAAAGTCTTATTTCAACACTCATTTGTGATTGAATTTTCAAAAATTGCTGTCGTAAATGTTTGTTGTTTTTTTTTTCTTTTTGGGACTTCAGCTAATTCTCATGTATGTTTCTCAAGGTGCTGGCTGTAGAATGAATATTTTAACCTGTTGACCCACTATATGATTTCTGGCCACTTACATATCATAACTGGTCTTTTGTTTTACTTGGGTTGATGTGAATCAAGTAATTTGGTGATGGAACTCAAAAATGCAGCTACCTACAGATCTATTTAATTTACATCTTTTGCGTCCACTCAAGAATTACTCACTTTCCAATGATACAGCAGTGCATTAGGCACTATTGTGATGTGGAATCTCCTGGTTTTTAAGATATGAAACCATGAAATGTGATTTAGGTGTGAGAGGATCCTTACTCAACTGTGTTGCTGTGGAAAGGTTGCAGAATAGTGTAATGAAATCTTAAAACTTAGTTAGCTGGCTAGTTGCCTTGTGTTTAACAGAACAATAGGTGAACTTTATGTTTATCCCAAGATCTCATATTTTTTCTGAAATCTGGATCTCCTGTGGACAGATAATGTTTCACAGAGAAAGTTCAGTTAAATTTCTAAAGCACTGTGAACTGAATGGATTAGGTAGCACTACAGTTCTAGTGCCGCTAACATTAGAAGACTTTATTTCTGCTTTGATGATAATAACATTCCTAGTTATCCCATGAAAGCCATGCCGTACCTCTGAGAATGTGCTCTGCAGACAATGATACAAGAATAGCGTTCTCTGTCTCTCATATACTGTTTTCTCTATTACATAACCCTGTTCTAATTTTTAGTAACACGCATTGGGTGAAAGTGAATGCTTAAGTTTTTCAAGTAAAAAGGTGGCTTGTTATTTCCTGTAGCCAAGGTACTAGCTGTGAATATCAGGAATTTTTTAAGGTATTAGTGATGAGGTATTAAGTATTTATAATGTATATAAGCAGGTATATTTACTTCAGGTGACCTTTTAATTTGAAGAGGAAAACACACATTCACTGACATTTTACCAACATTAAAACATCATGGAGGATTTAGGTGACCGGTATTAATCCCTTATCACAAATGAAATGAAGATTTCTATGGTGGAACCAGATGCATCAGTTTCAAGTTGTTGCCCAAAAATAAGTTACCAGTCATTTCATCAGCATGAGTTCTTTGAGGTTGTAGGAGATAGGCACGATGTTTTTCATGTTATGCTGACCAAAAGCAGTATAGAACAGTATTTGATGTCACATCCTCTTGTCAATTAAAGGAATATAAACCTAAAAAACCCCAAACCCAGGAAATATTGGTGAGAAGGAGGGAGAGGATGGGACGCTGGAGAGAAGTGACGCTTTGTGAAGTTAGAACTGCTGAGTATGTGTGTCTAATGTTAGGTACCTACATCCATAGAGAACTTTCCAGAAGGATTATGTGGTTTTTTAGAGATTCTAAGCATCTGTGGTTCCCACTGAATGGATTAGATATTTTTTCCCAAAGGTGTTCAGAATCCATAGCTGAGTTCCTGTCTAAGAGTATGTGAATGCTAGCTACATTAGTTCAGCACCCATTGTTTCCTAGAATATCAGAGGAAAACTCAACAACAAACTAATATCTGTGCTACTGTCTATGGCTCTGATTTGTCCCATGGTGGGATGTACTAGCCTGTAGCAGATTTCAAAGCCCATAGGTATCTTTCTGAACCTTTTGTAGGCTGATGTTTGCAGTTAGATTCTAAGATTAAAGGATGTGTTGTTCTCCAAAGAAGGTATCTCTTTCCACAGACTTTCGGGGTCTTAACACTTCGTCTTGACTTTGAAGTCCAGTCAGTATGTATAGACCACAAGTGACATAAAACACAGATTTCTCAGTAAGTGACTGACTTGATTAGCCAGGGTTGTCTGTAATGCAGAATTCTAATATTGATGTTACAGAGTGACTCTACTAAAACCTTCACAGCGAACATAATCATGCTATTACTGTTTACTCTGACAGCAGCTTCCTTCCATCCAAGGAGCTCAGCACATTTCACAACCATTAAGCCTCCCAATGAAATAGTTAAATATCATTATCCCATTTTCTAGATGAGGTTTATAGAGATTAATGACTTGCTAGAGTCACACAGGAAATTTGTGACAGAGCAAGGAGTAGATGGCAGCTCCCCCAGCTCTCATGCCTGTTCTGTTTACAAAATGACTTTGTCCCCAAAGAAAAGGCACTCCAAGTTTTGAACCAGCACTGCTGATGTGTGAACTGAAAAGGTGGATTACTGAATCAGTAAAAGAAAAAAACAAAGAGCAGCTCTGCTTCTTTCCTGCTAATATATTGGAGGAACTGAGCTATAATTGGTATAGGATTGCTTTTAAGTAGAGACAGGTTATAAAGAATGCAAAAATCTTAGATCTGAATTTGAAGAAGGTGAGGGATGGAGATGGGATTTCAGCAGTTTGATACAGCACCAGAAATCTAGTATGACCAACATAGAAGAAACAGCTGTTAATCTGGTCTTGAGTTTTAAACATACTGATTCATTCTTGGGCTGCTTGGTTTGGCTGTGGCTGAATCTCAGCATTTGTTTAAACTGAGCAAACTGCAGTGTTCACTCTGTGGGTCACAGGGGATGATGGTGTTGTTTTCTCTTCCCCAGTGTGTGTATAAGGCACAGATCATTTCTGTGGCCCGTATACGTATCCATGTTAATTCCTTTGTTGTATACAAAGAGACCCATATTTAATTGCTGACTCCTGGGCTATGTCCAGTTTCTCAATTTATGGTTTAACGCAGATAAAAGAGTAATGTTTCTCTCTTTCCCCATCCAACACAGCTAACTTCTTATAGGTTAACCACAATCTCCTCAAATTCACATTGACTATTATTGTACTTCACAGAGTTGGTTGCTCTATTTATTATCTACCTTGTTAATCCTACAAAAAGACTGGCATTCAGTGAAAAGACTGCTTCCTAAAATGCATATGAGATGCAAATGATGAAAGCATTTTAACAAGTTAAAAGTAAATTAAATTACAAAAGGTATTTGTGCATTGGGGTCTTTTGAAATTTCAACATGTATAAGTTAAACTATTGAACAGTAAAAAAAAGAATATTCCATTGTTATGTGCACAAAGTAGAGCTTTGAAACAAGAAATTCAGGGTGTTTGTTCAACTTCAGGAATAGAAAAATTAAAGTGCAGATGATATGAAGAAATTTCTTAAGACAAAGTTTGGGCAACAGAAGATCTAAGACAAAGCTCAGTTTTTTGCTCTACCAGCAAGAAGAAGGGGACATGATGTGCACTTAAATTTATCACCCAAAGACATCACCCAAAGTACACTAACTATTCTGATGCACAAAAGCACAATGAAATAATAATATGTGAAATGCATCAAATAAATGCTTACACATAAAAATACATCAGAGATTTTGGTTGTAAAGTTACTGTAAAAGTGAAATACTTTAGCATGTGGGTTTTAATTTTTTAAGATTATCTTGCTATTTTTTACTATAAGGCTTATATACTTACAGATCTCCATCTGTAGCATAAAAGTGTCTATATTTCAGGACATATTATGCTATTTATTATGTATTTTTATATATATGTATATTATATATATTTATGTATTTGTGTATGTATATACGCATTGCATATATATATGCATAGTATGACACAAATTGTATGAAACTTTGAGCTGGTTTATATTGTGTAGAAGAGGAAAGTGAGGGGGTTTAGGTGTGGGAGTAGAAATTGGGAGGTTTGTGTCCTGTGTGTGTTCTGAGAGAAATATGTATGTATCTTTGAAAGTAATCACTGCATGTATTTATTGTGTGGTCTATTTGTGCAATATTATCCTGCCTATCTATGTAATTTTAAATTAGAGCAGGCCATTAGAAGGAATTTCTGGCAGAGGTGAAAATAAAGTAGAATCCTAGAGACAATCAGGAGTCCTAAATGAAACAGCAGGCAAGCCATTAACTGGGGATCATGCTCAGCATGACTCTGACCTGAGCTGAAGTTTCTTCTTTGAGTCAAGGTTAGGGTGGAAGATGATACTTATGAAATCTTAAAGATGCTGGCCTATGCAGAGAAAGGGGTTGAGTGAACTTTTCAGGGAGTGTCACTGAGTGCTGACAAGGTCTGACGCATACCGTGAGTGGCAGCAGACTTTCTATATGACCTTGGCCGAGTCACTTAATCCCTCTGTGACTTAGTTTCCTCATCTGCAGAATCAGGTACAAATAATAATACTTTCCTGCCTCACAAGGAGGGGAAGCTGGGGCTTACTTCATACTGTTTGCAAGGTGTGTTCAGAGACAAATAGAAGAGATGCAGTGGAAGTGTTACTGTTTATTGTTGGAAACCTGTACAATGTCAAATACCTTACCGATCGTGTCCTGGAAAATATATTGTTAACTGCCTATTGCTTGGGAATCTGATATTATCAGAAACCACATGAGCTCATTACACCTTCCCTCTTTCCTCTGCTTCCTTTATGCTCTTGTATTCAAGCAGTTGAGCACATGATAGGCAAAATTAGACAACCTCTCTGCCCATCAAAAAAGTATGCCTCTTTCTATGACTGCTTTTTGGCTTCTCTAAATGATGAACCTGAGACCTCCCAAAGCTACAGCCACATTCTTCTACCTGGGAACTTCCTGTATAGGTTGACATCAAGATAAATAATAAACTTCCTTTAGCTACAGTTTCAAAGATGTGGCTCCCAATTCTAAAAGAATATCCACTAGTGTGAGCATCTCCCCCTTGGCCTAAGAGGTTGAAAGAAACTCTTATAAGCTGCAGCTCTATGCTTATAAATACCAGATCTGTGCATTGTCTGATCACATAATAGTGCAGATTTCATGGGAATCAGTTATGGACATGCAATGTTTTGCTCAAATTAACCAAAACTCGGTTAGCCTAAGCAGTCAAAATTTTTGAATGAACAAGAGTGCATCAGCAAAGTGAGTTTATATCAGTCAGTGTTGTATATCATGTAGCTATGGTATTTTTGACCCAATACTGTCAGATTGGTAGAAGCTCTAAAGAAAAACTTACATTACTGAACCTAGCTGCTCACTCCTGAGAGGACCACACATGCATATATATGTATTACATTAACTCCACTATACAGGTGAATCTTCTAGGCCACAGGGACTTACAATTAGCCTGTAAACATATTTTAACTATGGTTGAAGTATTCTGGATCCATAGATAAAAATTACATACAAAGAGAATTTTTCAGTAATACCAGAAGGTGATACATTTAGATTCTTTGTGACTGTGAAAACAATTAATTTTGATTGTTAATATTAAGGCTTCAGTTTTCTTTTGGGCTGCATATCTTTGTAGGGGAATCCGTCTTCTATAATGTCTTCCATTCCATGAACAGGTGTTTACATTTACTTAAACCTGAATATCACTAACAAATGGTAGTCACTGTGGCTTATATGAAGTATTGCGTGTGTTTGCAGCCCCACCCAAGCACTCACCTTAAAAGCACATAGGGACAATACTGTTTCTTAGCTTGCACAATGCGCAAGATAAGATGACACAATGTTCATGTCATTGCTGTTGTATGTGGTGATCATGTCAGGTGTTTCTCCTGAGTAGCACCTAAGTGTGTGGCATTGATATGCTATGCAAAGCCTCTTTTGCCCTCATCTCTACTGTGACAAAAAAGTTCAGTAGAAGTAATCTATTCCATTGCTCCCTTTCTACTCTTTTGTAGGCAAGTCAAACCTTTTTTTTGCTCATGTAAGGCTCCCAGTGACATCATCTAACTAGACTTTCGGGGTGTGGACATTATTGTTATTTATAGAGCACCAGACTTAAACTAATGTTGGCAGGGTTTAAATCAGACAAGAAAAGTGCTAACATGAGCAAAGAAAAGAAATTAAAGACAACAAGAAGTTGAAAATGTTTAGTATGTCAGAGGATATTTTTTTTCTAAAAAAATGCATAAATTACTGGTTTGCCAAATTATCAGACAGTTACACATTTATCAAGAGTACATTTAATGTATTTCCTTAAGAGTACAAAATATGGTGTATAAATTTTAGTTGGCTCTTACAATGTACTATTTTAATGTAATACTCTTTTTCTGAAGAACAACACTATAATTAGTTATAGATAGAGCAATTTTGAGCAGTAAGTAATTCTTCTGTATTATATGTTGCTTTATTTTTAAGAAGGGAACATAATTATTGAATGTAGGAAGAATAATGTTCCCGTATAAATAAAAAATGTGGCAATACTTAAAGGCCTTGGAAATAGGATATAAATATTGAGACACTAGTATAAGGCAGAAGAAATACTGTTTGTGAAGGAAGAGTAAATAAATATCTTTTCATGCAATCACTATGATACAATTCACATAGCCTATTAAGAATCCTCATCACTAAATTTAGACGACAATGTTTTTCAAAATAACTTCAGTTGAGTATTTTGGAGTACAGAAAGTGTGCTGGAGGATTGCAGCAATGGTAACATCCTCTTACTAGCACTACTACTGTACACTGAGCAAACCACTTTTATTTGGAGATGAAGTGTAGGATATTACAGAAATTTCTTGTGATTGTCAAATTAGGTGTCAGGAAAGCAAATTTTCTTTTTAACATTTATAGGAATTTTTCTTAGCCTTCCTCTTTAAGCAAGGAGGAAACAAAGAAAAGGACCGGAAGAGCTTGGGAAGGCAGCTGGCACTTAATTTAAGAGGAGGCAAGGATGTTCAGTAATAATTGTCAGAATTATGGAAAATAATGTTTGGAAGAAATAAAGTATCTTTCTCTCTCTTCCCACTCACTTTTATTGTTTCATAGAGTCAGCGTGAAGTACTCAACAAAAGATGTGGTTATAATCTCACCTCTTCGTATCCGTAAAACCACTTCTTATGCACATTTTCTCTGAAATAATTTTGGAATGGTTACTGTTTCATTGTTCATTGTCTCCCAGCACACCTGAAGTATCCAAGCAAATAGTTTGTCAGTTCTCCTGCAAAGTCCCAGACTCAATAGTGTATCAATACTGCATACTGGAAACATCAAAGCAGTTTGATGAGGATACCAGACTGAGGAAACTTTTACCTTGTTGTTTATGTATATATGCGGGCATTAGCTGAAGCTTTGTTATGCTTTCTAGCATTTCTAGTTGCAATGTAAATTATCAGATCAAAAATAATCTTTGTCTCAGAAGTTGCAGCGAGAAAGCTGAAGGCTCTTGAGGGTCATGAAGGCAGTTGGAGGTCCTAATGTCAGTCAGGAAAAAGGAAACAGGCTGCTTGGTCTGATTTGTTTAAATGGCTTTTAGTAGAATGAAATATTTCTAGAGAGCTCTGCCAGGGTTTGCAGTCCTTTATTCAAGAAGATACTCTTTTACTTAGGTGAGTAGCTGGCTTCCCCTTTGTTCACCATATACTCTTTAAAATTTTCACCCACTGCCCAGTAGAGATCCCCTTCCTTTCAGTGTTCTGGGCTCTGGCCTCCATGTTCCCTGGCTGGTTCCTAAAATGAATTGACTTGCCCTTGGTGGCACAAGTCTATATGTGATTATTCTAAAGACAGACCAGCTAACTCTATATGGGTTACCACACAATCAGATATCTAAAAAAAGGTGGCTAAAATTCCCACAGGAATATGCAGTGCAGGAATTCCAAGCACCAGGGAAGTCCACGTGCATACAGCATAGGGTTGAGCTGCACTTGCACAGTAGTTTCAGTACATAGCAAACTTTGTAATTGTGGTTTCACCAGAGTCAGGAATTCACCACTGGTTCAGTCGGTATTTAATTTTTGATCTCAAAATTGTCCTTTCAAGTGTGGAGACATGAAAAAGACCTTTTTTTTAACTGGCAATTCTGGAACACAGCTAAATTAATACTGAATATGTGTCCTATGTTTGATTCAGTGGAAAGACTATTCCTTTGAAATAAACCGCAAGCAATCTGTTGTGTAAGAGCTGGGGCAGCAGGTTTACAACTCTCACATTGTAAAGTAATGGTCTGAGTCTTTATCAGCTTATTCAATATAGTATTTTATTGGTGTTACAGCCAACACGAGCATATTGCTTGTCTTATCTATGCTTCTTTATAACCGTAATATTACTGAGATTACAGCAGTTCATTGCCTGGCATTTATATATCTGCCTGTCAAACCAAGTATTCATGGAGTGCTCACTCACTGCTGCTCAGAATAGCCTGGAGTGATAATTCCAATCCCTCTGGTTACCTCTCAGTAACTCCTAGCTGGTAGTGAAGGAGGTCTTGCATATATGCATTTGTAAGATCCCATCTCTTTGTTTATGTGTTTCTAGTGCAATCAGTTGACATTCCTTTACTATATCATTTATTTGACCATGTTGCCAGTATGCTATTGCATTTGTGGTGTGTACTGTGCTTTTTCACTGCTATTTATAACTTTGGTATCAATGGTTAGTTTGGTGGTACAGTAAGAAAAGAAAGATTATGATCTCTTTCCCAATGGATAGCAGCAGATAGGAAGTAAATGTCTTTCATAATGGAATACTGTAAATAAAATGCTACTCATTAATTAAAGGTGATTAACTGAAAGAGAATACAGTTAGTTAAATACACTAAATCTTAAAAAGAGATAATGTACTTAAAATGCTATCAGCATTTTGAATTTTAAGTACATTTTAAATGCACAAACATCAAGAAGTTGAATTAATTTATTGTGAACAGTCTTTGGTTCATGTATTTCTTGGTATTCCCTGGTTAAATAGAAATGTCTGTCATATTGTTAAGCTCCTTGAATGCGTCCAGAGGAGCGCAACAAAGCTGGTGAAAGGGCTGGAAGGAATGTCCTGTGAGGAGCAGCTAAGGAGTCTGGGTGTGTCTAGTTTGGAGAAAAGGAGACCGAGGGGAGACGACATTGCTCTTTACAGCTTCCTGAGGAGGGGAAGAGAAGTGGGAGGTGCTGATCTCTTCTCCCTGGGATCCAAGGACAGGACCTGCAGGAACGGTTCAAAGCTGTGTCAGAGGAGGCTTAGACTAGACATTAGGAGGCATTTCTTTACTGAGAGGGTGGTCAGACACTGGAACAGGCTTCCTAGAGAGGTGGTCGTTGCCCCAAGCCTGGCAGTGTTTAAGAGACATTTGGACAATTTGGCCCTTGATAACATGCTTCAACTTGGTCAGCCCTAAATTGGTCAGACAGTTGGACTACATAGATGATTGTAGGTCCCTTCCAACTGAAAGTACTCTATTCTATACTGTGTGTCATCCAGCTTTTGGACTTCTCCCAATCTTCAGTAGAGACCTTGTGAAAATATTACTGAAGAGAAAAAAAAAAAGTTTAGTTTTTAATGCAGGCCAGATGCAATAACTTCAGATCCTTCCCACAAGGTATATGAGATAAAACAGCCTCATTAACTCTTTGCTCTGAGAAAATGCTTGGTAGTATTATGATGACTGGAATTCTCCATGTCTTTTTCAACTGTAAGAAATGAGTAAAAAAGTGAAAAACTAGCAGCAGAATACTGAGGTTGAATTACACAGACTAGTGTAGAATATTTAAAGGAACTGCTCATGAAATATTAGTAAGTCTTTTCTATAGTATAATTCTGTAGATTTTAGTCAACATACTAGTTTAGGCTATCAACCTTCAGAAGCCTTACCTATCCCAGATGCCTAGTTAAAGGTCAGAGAGGGCATGATTCACCCGTGAGGAGTGTGTGTTGTCATCGCCCCATCTGGGCAGGAGAGTCCCACCTGTGGTGTCCTAATTTCCAGGGCAGAGCACGGCCGGCCCCGATTGGCCGCGCCAGCTCCCCACCTCGCTGCCGATTGGCCGAACCTTCCGCCTCCTCTCTCTCATCTTGCTGGGGCACCCGCGCTGCCCGGCTGCAGCTCTTCCACACTGACCATAGAGGGACCGGAGGATGCCCACACATCAGCACTCGGTTGATAAGGTGTGTTGGTGGGGATGTGGGACAGGGTGCACGCTAGCTGGTGAGGCTGAAGAGTAAGTCTGTGGCTCATCAAGAACGTCTAGGAGGAGAGAAGAAAGGAGAAAAATACTCATAAAGATTGGGATTAGAAAGGGGTATACAGGACTGAGTCTTAAACTGTTGGCAGGATGGACTTGCCAGGACTGTTTTTCAAATTACAGAAAAGTGTTTATCATATTAATTAAATGCTCTGTATTTAAAGGCTTTTAAAACAACTTTTGTCTCTATTCAGAAGTTTGCCCAAGGCTCTGGAGAAGCAAGCCACCAAAGTGTCTCTTCCCAAGTCCACTAGACTTTGAATGCAGTAGCTAACTAGCACCCAGAGATTTAATTGTTGGCCTGAAGTCGTATTAGACTAGGTGTGGAAGAAGATTCCTAAGGTAGCAACTCAGGTACTGCAAAGATGAGGGCCATATAGGCTCATAGGAAGAATGGATTGTATTTGTGATTAAAAAAAGAATTTTTCCATCAGGTGAAGGAACTGAGGATACAGTTAATCTTTCATAATTATATCAAATCAGAAGCTTGCAGATTTTTTTTTTTTCCCCCAGAATTCCCTATGCTTCATTTTAGAAGTATTTACTTTTACTTTCTTTACATTTTTCATGGAGAAAATGTAAATTTGTGATGCAAGATAACATGATTGCATTGAGTATGTATTGGAACTCGGGGTCCATAGAAATTATTTTCTGATTCTACCTCAAGTATGAACTTGGAATTTTGTAAGATGCTAATATGTTTCTGTTCCTCACCTAAAACCCAATTCCAAAGGATGGCACAAAGATACTCTTCGAATAGTTCATGAACTGTTAAATCAGTGAACTGATGCAAAGCAAAGGCCGTGTTTCAACTTGTGATTGTGTTTCTGGCTCTCTTCTAGCTAGAAAAATTGGAAAGGAGGTTTCAGACTGTTTTTCTTTTGTGGCAGACTGCAGCTCCAGACAATTTTCCAATCCCAGCTGAACTAGTGCTAAGGACTCGGTGCTTTGAAATAGAACATCTAATTAGAAACAGATTTTTTTTCCATCTCTCCATGAGTCAGACAAAGATTTCAACAACACATAGACTGGTTCATATTAAATCACTGTTTACCACATCTCTTAATATAATAGCACCTACATGCTGTATTTAAAATTTAATTAAGAGGTGGGCCATCTCAAAATCGTCACAAGAGATTGGATAACCGCACCCAGCGCACTGATACCAAAACATAATTCTTACCAGGATCCCATTTAAGTGACATTTTCATGAGATTTTGGGGAGGGATAGCCTTCATCTGCTTCAAAGACGTGATAATGTGCATATATAGCTTTCCTGCTTGCTGCACTTACTGGTTGTGACACTATGCAAACCTTCATCATCTTCCTGTAGGAAATCTTTCAACACTTCACAGTCACCTGTTTTGTTGTTATCTGTTGACTCAGTGGCTTTTTAAAAAGTTAAGTTCAGAGTTAAGTATGTGGGTGTTTGGAATTGTGTTCTGAAGTTTTTCCCCTGCTTCCAGGTGTTTGTGTTACTTTTTTCATTAGCATGTACAAAACCTCATGGTCTTAACACATTCATAGACAAATTAAGATACACAGGTAGATGATACAAATTGAATGTATCTCTTGTGTTTAAAATGCTTTAAAGAAATCTCAGTTAAATATCTCCATTCTTTTTGTTACAACCTATTGTATCACACAAGGCAATCCTGTAGTAGATAGCATGAAAAATAACTTTATTAAATATTTATTGTGTTTTAACAGTTGTATCAGCACTTTTGTAACTGGAACAGTGAGGTATTCCTAAGATGTAATGGCCTTACAAATTATGTGGTGACGTGGTTGAATGTTTAGACTTTGAGTATGGGCCATAAAATCTGGTATTAAACACCTGAGAATACTGCTGGGAAATGTTTCTTTTCTGGAAACAGTTTACTATCAGTGACAGTACTACAAGTGAGCCATAAAGAAAATAAATTTTCTTTCCACTGACAATCCTTGAAGATTGGACTTCAGTCCTGCCTCTTAGTTATTTTTGTGAATTTCTGCACTGGGTATAATTTATTCTTAACCTATAGAAAGCATGCACAAACAATTCAGTAGTTTTAAATTGTTTAGAAGTTCCAAACAACTTTGCAGAAGTCTTTTGTTAAGGTCTTCAGGAAACAAATATTTTCAAAAACTTCCAAGAGTTCTCTAGGGCATTTAACAATAGATTTCTTGGCTGTCTCTTGGAAGTGGAATTAGGCAAAGCAGTCAAAAGAGAGGGTGCTAATCATGGTTGTATCTACAAAAAAACGCTTTGAGACACGTAAGATTGTGTCTTAGTGAATAACAAAGGAGCTGAGCTAAATATGCCAGCACAACAAGGAGAAAGATTGTTTAAAGCTTTTTCTAGTCCAAAGCCCTAATACAGCAGACATGGCTGTTAATGGATTGTTGTCATGTAACCAGAGAATGTAAACTTCCATTAATATTTCAATATTTAAAAATGGAAATATTTGTGTTATTTATTGCACTGTTCTGCCAGTGTATATAGGTATTTTATTTTATTTTCTTCAAAATATATGGATACACTGAAAGCCCAGATTTCTACCCTGGAGAAAAGCAGATATTTGTCAAACATGACAACTCCTATAAAGAAGTTGCTATAAACTATATTGTTCTTTTGTTCCACAGATGAGGAGACACTCCTGCTTTGTTTTTTTGTTCTGTGGGATATTTTTGCCTGGAATCCTTGGTTTTCCACAGACAAATACCTCAATTGATTGTGATTCTCTGTTACCAAACTATGAAGCTGAACCACAGACATCTGCACCACCATATATTATTGCTGTATCTTTTGATAACTTTGAGCCAGGAAATGAAATCCAAGGTAAATAATCTGAATGACATAAAATCTTTATCTGTGTCTCCCAGAATTATCAGTCTTCACCAAAACTCCTCTATTTCCCTCTCAGTCTAGTTAAATTTATTTTTTAATTTCAATCTTGTTCATCTATACCTGAGATATTAATCTTTTTTGAAATGTTTTCTATATACATATGTATGTTAATATTTGTAAAACTGAAAATATATCAGTTTTTCTTTTTCCTATCTAATAAATATATCTTAACTTCATGCTATAATTTCTGTGACAAAATTAAAATGAAATGTGACAGCTAGCCAAACTGGACTAATAATTATTTGCTCTTTAACTTCATATTTGAGAATTTGCTGTTGTATCAAGCCTCTGCAGTACAAAGGGATCCTACTCATTAGATGTTCACATGCTGTCAACTTACAGGAAAATAAAAATTCAGGATGCATTGTAAGACAATTCGAGAGTGACACATTTTGAGTCATCGTTCTAAGAGCTTCATCCCAGATTTTATCACATTGCAGGAGGCGGAGCTATTGTGGTTTAAACCACCTTTTTATTTTCCTAATCCCAGATTGCTCTCTGATGGAACACTTTGACAGCCTTGTTTCTCCACAATATGATGCCATCTCATGGTGCTGTCACACTTTAAAAGGCTTGTGAATGCTTCTTTTCCTAGCCATTTGCTAGAAGAAACATGGACGTGGAGTGAGTTGTAACCCGTCACATGTCCATTGTTGTATCTCAGTCGCTGAAAAAGAGCATTATTCACTCAGTAGCTGCTGTCGAGCTGGGATTCTGTTTTACCTGAACCTAGTAGCATGGATGTGCTTCCACGGAGAGTGGTATGTAGGGAGAAAAATGGAGGAGTGTCAGAGTCCTATTATAGCTGCCATTCTTGAAAAAAACATGTGTGAATAGCTCCTTCAAGGATGGGAAGGCTGATTACTGATAGCTATTTTTAAAACAGTATTGCCAGCAAAATGATGGATGTATTTAAGTATAGGCAGACTGTTCTGTGAGGTTATATAGGATTTATCATAACAAAAATATTGAATCCTAGATGCTGCTAACCTTGCCTTCTCTACCCCCCCCACTTTTTTTTTTTTTTTTTTTTTCCTAACCATTTCCTTTTTGGTCTTGCTTTAGCATTACTTTTCTATTGCTTCAAATTGTAAGCATCCAGTGCCTGGTCTTAGGGAGCTGCATTAGGTTGCCCTTCGATTGAGCATATTGCAGTTTCACCTATGGCATGCCATGTGCCAACACTCTTACCTGTGCTTGATTTAGCACTACATTCAAGTGTAGGATGTCACCCCTTTTGTGAGACCTGTGAAAAATTGGTGAATTAGGACTGAAAGTTGATGTCAAATTGGAAGGCTAATTATCCAGGTGTTTGGAAATGTTAAATTGTCAAGGTATGATTGGTCCTTGCCTTGACTTTTGTGTCATTCCCAGTTTATCCGTGCTTATTTTTAATGACTACACATACCTCTGGGCATAAACTGTTATTCTGATTTTATTTGCAAATGTACCTAATACTGGCATCAGCAGAGCAAGTTTATAATAGATCATAACAAATTTGATTATGCCTCTTGAAATTCAATGTCAATTTGGATATGCAGAAAACACAATCTGCTGTCTTCCATACTTCTCTGAGCTTCTTCAGCAGCAAAATTTGAGTAAAATTGAGTAGTTCATAATTATTAACTTTCCATGTTTAATATAGAACATGAGAGCCAAAATGTAGTTTCTCTTCCAATTGTAACACATTTAAAAAAATGGTTCTGCAATTCAGCCTTAGGCAAGAGTTAATCTCTTCTTTTGAAACAGAGGTAGAAAGAAAGACAATTCTCTTTCTCCCATAGCTATTTTGACTTTGTAGGCCTTATTAGACAGAAAATAAAAAAGCTTTTGGTCAGTAGGGCCACTGGTCAATATTCTGAGTATGCATGGGGGGCAAATGAGATTAATAAGAAAGTCATAGTCATTTGGTAGAGCAGAATTACTTTTAAAATTGTCAATAAATCATTTATTTCATGTTACTTTACACAGAAATGCCTCTCCAAATTTCTTCATTTTCCTTTATTGTCATTTTCTTGATAAATAATTAATATTCTAATAAATCCCAGCATTTTTAAATGTTGTAAAAGGTTTTAAGTAATTTCTGTACATGCAGTCTTGTGCTTTGGAGTGAAAATTAGGGATAAAAGGGAAATTAGTTGTTAAACATGTAAGAGGTTTTAGTTGTGTATGAAATTTAAATTTTTCAAAATGTCTGTTTTCACAGTGAGTTTAGAAGCACTTAAAGATGTTGGTTTTAAAGGATTTAATCTACAAGCTCGAGAAATAGAAGGAGATGTTCCTGTTGGTACTTTTAAAATTACAGATCCAAATACTAAAGGCTTGGGATGTCATAACAGAACGGTATGTATTCAATTTTTGGAATACTTACGTTAACTTGGTTTCCTTTTGAATAGTTTAATCAAAATTGATAGAAATAATGAGCATTATTTCTATGGCAAAGTTATATATATCATCAGTAGAGTTTAAAAATTTAGATTTTCTCAAGAAATACATGTACCTTCTATATGTGATATGAATCTAATGTAGAAGCTACCTGGCACTTTTTAGGACATCAGTGTTCCTGTTGTAGTAGAGACAGTTCCCCTAATAATATAGGTAAAAGTCACTTTTGCATCTTATATAATTTTATGTATGTTTCTTTTTAATTGCAGAATTCAGCAGTAAGTCATGCAAATTCAGATGTGAAACAGAAAATTACAACAACATGGATTGCTCCACATGATGTTAGAGATCTTCAATTTATGTAAATAATTTTGAGGAGGGTTTTTTTGCCTTTAAATTTTATTTCTATGAAATATTTTGACATGGATCTGTGTTGCTTCTGTCTGATGTTCTTGTCTTGCCACAATCATGGGTTTTTCATAGTTTGTGACAACTTCCCACTATGTCCATTAAATAACATGATTTCCATTTCAAGGTATAATTATAAAAGGTAAACACTGTCCTACAGATGTTAATATATGTAAATAATTCCATTAAGCACAGTGTTATTAATGGATCTTTGAGTAACCAGTTTTTACACTTTGACCTCTTTAATTACAAGAGCAACAATATGTATGTAACTAGTTCCTTGAATAAGTAAAGTTCAGACTCTATTCAATTATAACTTTTTTTCATTTTGAACAGTGGAAGAATAATGGTTTGATGTAAATGATTGTAAGATAAATTTAAAAATAAGTTTATGACCCATGAACTAACTGCTGAAAACAAGAGAAGACAAATTTTTCCTGTTTAATGCTTTTTTTCTTGCAGACCAGAAGCTTGTAAAAGTGTCACCTGGTCTAATAAAATGCATGCTTGATGTAATTGAAAAATATCTAAAAGTTTAATATCTTGATGTTGTTTGAAGTGTAGATTTATGATAGGAGCATCTTGGCCTTGCTTCATTAAACCTTGAGGAATACAAAAAGGAGAAAAAGTACACATATTAAAACCATGATCACTTCCCCTCTTTAATGTAACGAAAATCAGTTCACCATCATAGATATATAGATTGTCAGAGCAGGAAAGAGGTGTGACAATTTTTATGGACACTTGAGCTGATACTCCTCACTGGAATGAGTGCTTCTTCAAATAGTGTCCAATTCCTCTTCTGCTCCTTCTCAGCATCTATTTTATTTATCTTCAAAATGATGTTGGATGATAATGCAGTAACTGGAAAGTGTTCTGGAAATTGATCATGTTCTTTTCAAACTTGTACTGTATAACCTTAAAATCAAAATAGAATTGATTTTCTTGGCTGGAGAGGTGGGGGAGGAGACTTCATTGGTATTTTATACTGAAATATTTTGATAGAAAAAAAATGATTATTTTGTTTTCTCTCCAGTGCAACTGTTGTTCAAGATCTAGAGAAATTTTGGGTTGGAATTCAAAGCAAAACTCTCACATCTATGCGTTCTGAGTCAGTTAATGGGACAGGAAAAAGTAAAAGGAAGGTATGTTTTGAGTGTATTTGCATACTAGAAATTAAGACAATAAATTAATATATTTTTGACTTGACACAAGACATATATTCATTGCCATGTATTCGTTAACTAAGATGGCCAAAATCATTAGATATTTTCAACACTTTTAATTTATCTGCCTAATCCTCTTGCTAAATTGATGAAAAAATAAAATAAAAATTATTCTTCCCCCACAGAAATAAGGAAACTAATAATCTAGTTATTAAAACAAACGTAGCATAAAGACAAAGAAAAGAAAATTGGTCATAAGGAGAACTCTACTGTACTTCATGGTGTACTGTTCTGTTCTTAACTTCTGCACCACTCCCTGGGAACTATAGCTGTGTAGCACTTTCTTAGAAGTGAGTTTATTTTTTGGCCAATAATTATGCTTATATGAAACATTTTAAACAGGATAGGCAGTTAAAGTAAAGAAAGTCTGTTCAAGTTTATCATATTGGTTCTTGACTGTAGCAACACTGATTTGTGTCATCTTGTTATCTAACCAAGAGTGAACACCTCTCTTTTGTTCCTCGCTTCACAAAATGTATTTTCTGTTTCCTATAATAAGGTACTTTTTTTTTCCCAGTAAATAATTTGTAAATATTTCCTCATTTTTTTCCTCACAGCTTATGATAGAATTAGAATGTAACAAGGTAAGAATAATTTTTCTTTAATTTCCCAAATTTCAGTTACCTCAAATTTAAAATTCCTGTCCTACTGGTGCAGGTGTTTCATGGTGGTATCATGAAGCACATGTACATGTAGCATGTATCATACCATTCAAATTACTTCCCTAGTGAGATCTCATTTATGCTTACATTTTATATACAGTTTTGAAGGTACTTTTTATTTTTAATGAGTTAACATCAGTTCTCAGATCAGATTGTTACAATGTGTAAGGTATTGTAAGTAACGAAACACTTGACATCTTCACTCAGACCATGAATGTGAATTCAGTTGATTTCCTGTTTAAAATAAATTGGTATTTATACACCAGTCAATAAACAGTAACTGGAACCTGTACTTTCTTGCAGCGTGGAGGGACTTACACAACACAAGGCCGATGCATCATGGTAAATATTCTTTCTTCAAAAACATTGACATACTGCTGATTGCCAAAGATCTCAAGACCTAGTTAAAAGCTTCTTCTAGTCCTTTATTCCTCTTGTTGCTCAATGTATTTTTCTTTTTGGCCATTTATCTTGGTTGATTAAAATTCCAAACTTTCCAAACGGTTGTCAGCCTTGTTACCATTTCCTCCTACAGGTTCTCTCTAGCTAATCTGGAGTAATTTTCTAATAGAAGTTTTCTTCTTCCTGTCTTCCCTTTTTAGTCATAGTGCTTACTTGCTTTTCAAGATCACTTATTTCAACAGCTCTGAAACATTGCCTTTTGCAAATCATGATCTAGATATAATTTTTTTTTTTTTCTGAAAACTATCACTTTGCATCTCAGTGAAGAAGCCTCTTTTTCTTCTTTCCTTTCTCCCAGCAAATGTGCCCTACATTTCGTAGTGTCTAGTGACTGCATAGTCACATCAGTAAAATTTTTCATCTACTTTTTAATGATCTTGACAGTGCCTACACTACACGATGAGGAGATGCTGTCTCCTCATCAATGATGGACATCAAGTGTATGAGGCCAGATAAAAAAGGGTACAAGTAGCAGATTTATGTTAATTTATACCAGCTGTTTTGGTATAGTTTTGATTATTTGGCATTAAAGATCTCTGAAATAATTTTAATAGTATCAGTGGAATGAAGTCACAGAAAACTTTGTGTTCTTCCTTTTCCCACCAAGTAGACCTTTCTTTCCTGAAAATAATTTATATAAAAATCAATTTTCTGCAAAATAATAAATAGCATTTTGGTTTCTTTACAGGTTGGACCCTCTGGTTCCTCTCAGAACAGCTATTCAGGCAGTCAGGTAAGAGTCCTAACTTCCAGCATTTGCATGTTTTCCTTTAGTAACCTTGAACAACTAAAATTCTGTAACTACAGAGTACTGAGGTGATTTAATACTGTACTGAAATATCATCTCTCCTAGTTAATGTAGAATGCCAGAGTTATTCATCCAGTAAACTGCATGTTCAGTACCTGGACGAGGTTCAGCTACCTACACACTGCTGAGCTCAGTAGCTTGCTGTCAGTATTCTTACCTACAAGATGCTTCACCATCTCTGATTTCACACATTAAGCATTTTTAACAAGCATTGACCCTTTTGAGGGAAAAAAGATTAATTCCACCTTCCTAGAGGATTCCTACCTATCTATGCACATGTGCATGTGCACACAGCCACAAACCATTTTTTTTATCATTTTAGAGACACCTAGGATAATGAAAATGAAATTGTACTTATTATTAATTGATTGGGCTTTTTTTTTTTTGATAATCAAAATGGAAGGACTCATTTTATTTTATTTATTATTTAATTATTTTATTTCTTTTATTTATCACTGTCTTCTCCACAAAAATTTGCAAAATTTCTCCAAACTTCACCAGATATTCATACGTATGTCAAAGCTCCAGTATAATGTCTGTATCACTTTTAACACCAGATTATATTTGCAGTTGAAAATTCAGGGATTTCATTGTCTAGTTAGCCTTTTAAAACTTTTGGGATATGTATGCCTACATTCTCACTGATCATTTTCACTTCTTTAATCACAGAAATGTATACCTGTTTTTTAGTTAATTGTCTCCCCTACCACAGTGTGCCTATTTGCACTTGAACTGTCAGATGCTTTCTGGTATGTCTCCAGTTTCTCAAACTGAGCTTCTTAAGGTTATATTTCTTACTACTTACTATTGATTATATTTATTAGTGAATTATCTGGTAATATTCATTACTTGTAAGTAAAATTACCAGACTCTGAAACATACCAATTATTTTTATGTATATGCTAGATACTGAGTTTCTTCATTGTTTTTCTGTCATATATAATACATACTATTTTCTAAGAGCTGAGTTTCTCATCTTGTCATGTAACTGTCTGAAGTTACTAATTTTTTCTAAAATATGGACCATTTAGTAAAACAACTTGTGGATTTTGAAAGGTGACTTGACCAATAACAAAGTTATAAGAAATCTGGATGATTACTAATGTCTCATACTAAATTAGAATTGTTACATCCAGTTGCCAGTGAGCTGGTAACCTCTGTACTTGCTTATCCCATATTTGTCTGTGCACATGATCATTTGCACAGATTTTAATGTCATAAACAGCAGGGCTTTTGGTTGTTTTCTTTCTGGCCTCCCACCACCTTTTTGTTTTTGCATGGAAATAATTGACTTCTGTTTTTATTTCAGAGTGGGGTAGTCTACACAATAAGCAAGAGTGGATGTGGTCCTGTAAGCACTTTTTTTACATTTATTTTTTTGTCCTCAATGTAACTATATTCATAGTAACTCCTAGCCTTTGGTTGCATTATTTTATATGAGTGTTCATGTGGGAGTTTCTGCTGCAAATAGAAAGTAATGAAGAGAGAACTAGAAGACAAATATTACAATTTATTCAATAATATGAAGTAGTTTGCAAACAGAGATGTTAAAAAGTTAAACAGAAACATATAGATTATAGAATTATGAAAAAAAGGAATGGAAGGGGTTATCTGTTGCACTTACACTACACTGATTATACAAATTGTCTATTCTCTCCTTCTACCCCAGACAAGACTGTTATGAATTGGTCTGCATGTTCTAAGTTTTTCCTCCTCTCAGAATTAATCACACAAATATCTACAATAAATAAGGTTATTTCAGGTTTTCATTCTTTCATGCAGCAGGGATACAAGTGAAGCTATGTATCCTAGACAGATCAAGCCTGTCATCCAGCAATAGGTCAAAGATGCAAGAGTGCTCTAATGTGGTGCTTAAATAGATCAAAAACTTAGATGAAGTGTATTTATCAAGATGGTGACTAATTGTAGGGACTAAAATATTTGAAGGTTTATGTCAAATATATATAATTATTTTGGTTCCCTTTCAACATTTACAAGATAAGATTTTTATTTTTTAATGCAAAGTTACTATGTTCAAACATTTACTCAGTATAAAAAATGAGAAAATTTCTGAAAGGTAGATGAAACAGTCAAGTTTACTCTTTCCTTATCAATGATGGGTTTTTTTGCTGGTTTTTCATAGTATACTAGGTAAACAAAAATAAGCTAGTCATGTAGTTCTATTGCTAAGCACTATCAGTTGTGACTTCAAACTAGAAAAATGGGGATGACTCAGCATCAACAAGGACAATGTTTGCAAAAATGTAAACCATTCATGTTATCAGTACTTGTAAAATGTAAAATTCATCACAATGTGTACAGGATTTTTGCAAAGAACTACAAAATAATAGTTTGGGGGGAGGAGACTATTGATTACATTAATAATAACAAGTGAGATTTACTTTAAAAACCGAAGGCGTTAATTTTTTGTTTCCTTCAGATTTCCACTTCTTAATTTTAACATATATATGTATATATATATTACATGTAGAATTACATATTTGAATTACAAGCATTGTATTAATCTTTATCATTTATTTCTATTAAAATAATGTCTTGACAGTGTCTGTTCTAAAATGTTTCCCAAGTACCACTGGATAATCACTAATTTACAAAGAGCTAATGTGCCTGGCTCATATGTTCACACATGGGTGTTCATGCATAAATAGTGGCAAGTACAATAGTCTCTTTATCATCTGTTCTTTCCATACTCTACCTAAGGATCAGTCAGAATCAAGGATGTCTGAAGTGTGTCTTTTCTTCTTAAGCAATTATAGAAGAGAAATAACTGGTTTCATTTTTTTCTTAGGGAGGTGCTGCTAATGCGTATAGTCAACACGCCTGTCAAGATGTAAGTTGCTTATATATATTTACTGATTGTCTACTACTGTGCTTCTTAGCCCATTTCCTTATTGCATCTGATTCTCTTCTTCAAAGCTATATGATTCTTCCTAAATATATTAAGGAAAATGGTGGTAGTCTGAGGTATTATTCTGAAATTAAAAACCAAAATTAAAAGGTGTTACATTATCACTTCGTCGAAGTGTGATTGTTTGTGTTACAGGCGCTACCCATCACCTGTTCTAAACATGTAATTTGTTAGCCTACTGAAACAGCAAAATTCCTACTGTGTAATGCTTTTTATCTCTTACAGTAATTGTCTTTGGATATTGCATGTTGTGCAGTATTATTTGGGATTTTTTCTACAAATTTTGTGTATTAATACAATAATACTTCAATTAGCAGAAAAATTGCTGTTGTCAATCTCATTTATTTTGTTTTCACCCGAAAGCATATTTTCCACTTTTAAAATCACGAAAGCAAGTGAAAAAAATCTATCAGAAAGACAACACACTCTCCTAGTGCCTGTTAAGAGCTGAAACCTTGGCCAAGAAACTGCTTAATCATATGCTTAAGTTTAAATGCATCATTATTTATATTAATTCCTAAATATTAAATATATTTTGTTTAATATGTAAGTGCAAACTATTTGTGATAGGGCAACATTAATCTTATGACTGTAGTAGAATGTTGGAAGATTTTTACTTCAGCTATCTTTAAGCAAGTTCAGTATACTTTACTATTGTCCTAGATTTATTTAAGTCTGGAGGTAATCAGTTTGAAGTGCACATCCTCTAAGGAAAAAAGCAATGACTTCTAGATATAATTAACAAATTGTTATGTAAATAAATATCTGATTTATGTTTTTATTTCAGAGTGCATCCTCATCCAGTGGTGGTATTGCCTATGGCCAGGTAACTATGTGCTTTCCAACATGTTTTCAGTTTCCTAAACTATTCAGAAACTAAGCAGTTATGCCCAACTTTTACTAAACAATAACAAAATTCAAGGAAGGAGATAAAGGAGGACAGTCTTCCAATGGTTAAGTAATAATCATATCTGGAAATAACTTCAACAGATGAGTTACATGTTTAGTATATGTTGTAGTATCAACATTGTTAGAAGTTTTATACTTTAATTTTTGCACAGAAATTCAATTATCTTTATTCTGTAAATAAACACCAGTTAGTTTTGTTATGATATTCCAAAATCCAATACTTTCTCTGATAGTTACTATGAATTAAAAGTATTTTGACTGTGCAATTGCATATATGGGTTGATGAAATGGAAATCTTCACCACACATTATTTTGCACTTCATTTAAAACGTTTTTATTCCTATGGCACATATTTATTCTGGTTTATATTTCAGTGGTATGTTTTTTAGTTTTGGGGATTGGGTTCTGGGGTTTGGGTTAGGTTTGTTTTTTTTTTCATGAAGTTCGAAAAGATTAAATTTTTTCTACTAATAGATTGTTATAAACTTCCAATTTTATGTTAGATGAATCATTTGCTGCTTTTATACAGTGCTGTGTAAAGCTAGCAAAATAATTGAGGGTTGCAGAAAAATAATAAATGAGTTGATTTATTTCAGTTATTCATTTATTAATTGTCAATCCAGTAATATTTTTATTCAGAATCTAATTTAGTAGATAAATCTTATTTTAGAGAAATTATGTTAGCTATAACATTCTTGTGGAAAATAGTGCTGTAGTTAATTTGTCATACATTTACCTAAACAAAAAACGGATTCTGTATTTTTTACAGTCTGTCCCTTCAAGCAGTTCAGATTCCACTAAGAAGGTAAACACTTATTTTCAATTCAAATGGAAAAAATTCTTATAGTTATAACTTGGCATGACTTATTTCAGTGGTACTACAGTTCCTTTTACCAGTTAAGACTTTTCAAGGTTTTAACCCAGATTGATTCATATGATTTGAATCAGTTTGGTTCTTAGATGCCTTATATTAGCTAGCCATGCTTTGGTGGCTTTTGTTGATAGTTAACTGTATGGAAAATAAAATTTCATACATGTTTATGGGGATTTGTTTTTAAAAAGTTAGGATAGTGATTGTGATGTAATTAGGCCTTTTAAGGATCTAGATTCTGCAATTATTATTCAGATGAGCTGGATAATGAGCGTGATTCAAAGCAATTGAAATCAATAGAATTCATATTACTGTTGAAGTTGACTCATAATATTTACATGGACTCTTCGTCTCAGTTCAGTCCCCAGGAAGCTCTGGGCTAATATTATGGTGTGTTCAGTAAACACACAGTGTACCCATTCATGTCCTCAGATTTTTTTGTATTCATTTTAATTTCACATTATTTTAAGAATTCAAAACATATTGATAGATTTTTTTAATAACTTAGTTTTAAAAACATAATAGTTCTCCCTGTTTTATAGGGATTCTTTACTTCTGATAGCATCAACTTTCTTCTTCCTTTTTATACCACTGGATAATACAAACTGTTTTCAGTTTAAAAAAAAAGGCAGGGGGAAGCTTCTAGTTAGAAAACATTAAAACCTAAACAGAAGATACTAGTATTGCATTTGGCTTCATTTTTTTGAATTAACTCAGTATTAAGCCTTTGTTTAGCATAATACTGAATAAAGAGCAACTAAATTGATATTCCAGTTTGGGGTGGAAAGTTGAAGATCAAAAAGGACACACAGAATAGGCCATTGGATATGGTACAATACATGAAATCCTGCTTTTGCCTCTACAGCTGAGTCATTGTGTGACTGGGAGAAAGTCTTTTATCTCCTTATACTCTTGTGTAAACCATCTATACATACATATTGCTTGGTAATGTGCATTCAATTTTTTTATAAAAACAGTATTTTATAAAAGTGATGATCCATAGCATTATTATTAGAGTTAGTAAATTTAGATAAATCAGTAGTCTTCATTTTCCTAATATATATAACTATTTAAATAAACACTATGATGAATGAACAGTTTTCTCTGATTTTTTCTATAGGTAGTGGTCATTGCCAACAGCAACCCTTTTCCACCTGTGGTAAGCAGTTTTTTTCTACAGGGCTCAGAATTTTGACTCAAAAAGCTTTCAAATATCTACGTGCTTAATTTGTCAAAAAGATTCCTGGTGTGTCGAGACAACTCTTTGGCAGGGAGGGTTTACCCTAGGTGCATAATTATCCTCAGGGAAAGCCAGTAGTATGATAGCGACAAATCTCGTCGTTCTGTGATTGTTATTAATACTTGCAGAGATATTGGATTAGCTGTCAATTCTGGGTACTTCAATGCAGTCTCTGTATTCCTGCATAGTTTTGATTTTTTGTTTCTATTGCCATTTTCTTTTGTAAATTCACTTCCATTCTCATTTTTAAACTATTCCATTTCCACTTGTCTTACTTGGAACTCATACAGTCAGTCAAAGGTAAGTTTAGCCTTAAGACGGTTAAAGTGAATTTGTATGACACAACATTTTATATATATGTTTTTCTGGTGTCTAGTTTCTAATTAAACATGTTGATGTTCTAACCCGAATGAAAATTAGGATGCATTTGTTCTATGCTGTCCTTTCCATACCTTTCACATTTGGTTGTGTATTGCATACAAAAGATAGGGCCCTTTTTCTGCTGCAGTATTCTGTTTGGACAAGACCTTGTGCAAAATAATTAAAGATTGTTTTGTTTCATTTGCAGCGTCATACCTACCCCCAGGTAAGCATACTTTTTTCTTGTGATTTCTATAATAGTAATATAGTTCCTGTGGGATCAAACCAATTTCCTCAGGATAGTGTCTGCTGCCCTTTTACTTGTGTCCTGCATGCCCCAAAATTCAGCAAACAAATGATTAGATCAGGAATTGAATTTGTATGTGTGGTGATATATGTCCAATACAGGTGACAGTGAGACAGGTTGGGGGGATGATGATGTCTTAGCTTCACTCACCACATTTGGAAAAGCCGAGCTGACTGGTAGTGCAAAAAGAGCATAGCCTGTGCTCTGCTATTCTCCACAGAAGCTATAATAGAAGCAGAGGCAAATGCAGAAAATTACTTAGTAGGGTCAGGCTGCCTCCACAAACTTTCAGAGCTGAGGATAAACTAGTTTGATGCTGGGTGTTAAGAATTTGATACTCAGACCATCACACATACAACCTTTCCTTTTATTCCCCCAAGCAAAATAGTACAATTTTGTATTTTCTGTTTAACTGCATTGCATTTAAACAAGTCAAATTAAATGTTCTCTGTTGTGGTTTTCTGTTTTTCTTTTCAGAGTTTGGGAAGTTCTGCTACTAGGGTCATAATACAGGTAGACATTCTTTCTCCATTGTATTTGAGTTGTAACTAAACCCTATCTCAGTAAACTAAATAATGATTCATCTCTTTGCAAAAAAAAAAAAAAAATGGGTAACGTGGATATTTTAGATATCCACAAACTACAGGGGTGAAGTAGGGAGTTTCTGTGGTTACAATGAAGTGGATATCCTACTTTGTTGCTGTTTAAAGATCATTGCACCTGTTTTCTACAGTCATAAAATGCAAACACACCTGTATGTTAATTCCATAGTGCTCTCAAAATTTGCAAATTTTAACCATCTCAATCTGCTCAGGAAGGCAGATGGAACTCCAGAATTTAAGTTTGAATGTTATGTGATATTAAATCAACTATGCATAAATCATAACCTGCCCAGTTCCATGTTCATTTAAACAGTCTATTTTTTTCATGGAAATAACTAGTTCAGTCTTACATTTTCTTAAAATCTGCTAGGTATTACTTTTGTTTGTGTTTATAACATTGCTTCTTGATAAACAGGCACTTAAAAGGTTGATTACAATCCAATCTCAACAAGAGCATGTTTGTAAAGTATTACGGATATCACTCCGGCATATTTTTTCTGGGTCCTTTGTGATTTTAACGTACCTACCACTCTTCACAGTTTAGGCTTTCCTTACTTCATATGATAGTCCTTCAGACTGTGACAACAAATTCTCACTTCTGTTGAAATATCAGTAGCAGGTTACCACAGCTGAAATCTGTCTTTTGAAAATCATTGCTTTCCAAATGCGTAGCATTAGATTCTTCCATAACCAGAGATGAATTCTGCCAGAGATTTCCTTTTTACTTGATCTCTGAATTTAATTGTAGAATGTTTTGGGTACACAGGTTTAATATTTTCAATGTGTATGTATAAATAAAACTGAAAAATATTTGATTGCTCTCATAATCCATGTATTTCATGGGAATTGAAAGATTTTCTGCAGTGACTTTGCCTTGATTAAATTGTAACTGTGGCTTTTCAACTTTTGTTCTGACAAAGCCTTTGTCAAAATTTTGTGGTGCTTATTCATTAAAAAAGCAGTCATAATGTGAATATAAATTGATGTGAATTTAAGGACAATTTGTGTGATAAATTAAAAGGGCAGAATTAAACTCACTTGAAATACCACAATATGGAACATACTGTATTATATGTATTATTTTTTCTATATTATAGTATTATATGACAAATTTTCATTAAGAAAATTACATCAAGATATATAAATACTTATAGCACTTTACTTATGAAGGATCATTATATACTGAAGTTTTGAATATTGAAGCACATGGAGATGGCATAAATGAAGAAAGAAAGATCATAAGGAAATCTTTCTGGCTTTCAAACTGTCTAGTAGATATAAGGATAGAGTTGCTTCTTGAAATGTATTAGTACTTAAGCAATTCCTCTCAAAAAATAAAATAAGCTTTTTTTGTTGTTGTTCTTGTGTAGAGTGGACAAAGTCAGCAAAGCACCAGCAGCAGTACATATGCTCAGGTAAGTGAACTTTAAAAGGATTAGAAACATTCATGTAGACTTCACAACTTGGTCGAGCACAACTTGGAAATAAATTATTTCATATGTATTTAAATCTATTTAACAGGGTACAGATATTTCTGTTTCTCTGATTTTTGTGCATAAAATTGTCATCTGGTATTAGTGTTTAACTATTATTGTTTGGAGTGCTCATAAATATATTTTCATGTTTGACTAGTTGACATGACTATTCCACTCAATGTGTCCTCTAAAAGGTGCATAGAAGTCATGGCACTGAAAGGAAGTGATTCTAGACTCTTGGAAACCCCTGGGCGCTGTATTTCCATAATTATGAATCAATAATTCCTTTCTTACAGGGCTCCCGGCCTCAAGGTGGCAGTTCCTACAGCCAGGTAAGCATCAGTTGGTCAGTCACCAGTCAGAAGACAGCATTTGAGAAAGTGGAGTGCTATGGCACTGCAAAAGCACTTAGCAGTCACTCAGAATCTGAACCTTAAAGGATGTTTTCTCTGAAAGTGTGTATTTTCACACTCAAAATTTATCCACGAGCTACTTATTTACCTGGAATCCCAGCATGTGAAATTATCACATGCAGCATCATTGTGAGGGCCAGGAGGAAGTCCGGGCTCTTTACACTGTCCTGCATAGATTTAGGATGAAGTTGCTTGCTTTTCCTAACGTAGGCTGGACCCCTTACAAAAGGGGAGTAACCAAATGGTGTCCTTGTCTTAGGGTGGGCCAAGTTACTCGGGCAGCAGCAGTTCTTACGGCCAGGTAAGAAAAGCAGATATTCTGTAGGAAGTTCTTCACTGATCTCTCTGTGAGCAGCACAACTGGCAGGTTTTTGAGAGTGATGTTTCCTTGGTAGTCTGTGTCTCAATCTGATTTGGGGCTTTTGCTGAGAATATTCACAATCTGCTGCACAGGTGCTGCCATAGTGCTCTGTCTCCTGTGACTCAGAAGAGCCTTTTTGTGAACCCCCTGGGCAGCCGTATTTCCATAAACATTATGCTCTTCATAGAAGCCTCCTTGTCAAAGTAGTAATTATCTTCTCTTTTTTTTTTTAAAGGGTTCCCAAGGCAGCCAGTCCTCTAGCCAGGGGAGAATATTTTGTTGAAATATATTTAAGTTTTTCTGTAGCAGGCTGCCTTGTAAATGGAGTTTGGGCTTTGGTTGGGGTTTTTTCCTTCTTGTGGTTGCTGGGTGGTCCTTGATTGTGGTTCATGTCCCTGAATGACCGTGAAGGAAAAAGAACATAATATAGAGGAATTTCTAGTGGAAATGGGCTTTTCTGTCACAGCTGTGCTAAGACTACAGCTTTGTTTACAAATGAGTTCTTGCCTTCCTTACAGGGCTACCAGCTTCAGGGTGGCAGTTCCTATGGCCAGGTAAGCATCAGTCAGTATACACAATTTGAGAAGTTGGAGTGCCATGGCACTGCAAAAGGTAGCAGATTTTAGTTCTGTTTTTTTCCATTTATACTGAGTTCTTTAAAAAAAAAAAATATCTCTGAATCCATTTAAAAGCTTTTGTTGTGAATGTGACAGTTGTGTTTATAATGGATATCTGCCAGAAGCATGGCTTCCTGTTGCTATCTGATCTTTTCCATGGATATGGAACTTCAAAATTTATGGTAGAAACAGTATATTTGGTGCTGTTTCTATTCCAGAGGATTTGCATGGTACAAGACAAATATTTAGTCAGTTCTTCAGTGTCTCCTTTGGCCTCAGTACAGAGAAATAGTGTTGAGGTGCTAAAAAACATTGGGTCAGGTCCTCAGCTACAGGAATATTTTGTCTTAGAGCCTGCAGCTGATTAATGTTATTAGCTGTCTAAGCCCAGTGTCTGAGAAACAGCAGGCAAAGAAAACATAGCAAGAAAATGTTGAGTCCCTTCAATGTCCTGGAAAACCTTCGTGAGACTGGAGTCCCATTTAAGAGGGATGTGAAACTACTCTGTAATTGTTGTTTGATAAATAGAGTGTGATCAGATATTCATCTAGAATAAGAAATACCAAAATAATTCTAGTGAAGCAGCAGAGTCTGTACATTCTGTCTTATTCTGGGTTTTCTTCCCCATAAAGAGACAAGCATGAAAGAGGCATCTGCTTCACAAAGACAGTAACTATGAATCAATAATTCCTTTCTTACAGGGCTCCCGGCCTCAAGGTGGCAGTTCCTACAGCCAGGTAAGCATCAGTTGGTCAGTCACCAGTCAGAAGACAGCATTTGAGAAAGTGGAGTGCTATGGCACTGCAAAAGCACTTAGCAGTCACTCAGAATCTGAACCTTAAAGGATGTTTTCTCTGAAAGTGTGTATTTTCACACTCAAAATTTATCCACGAGCTACTTATTTACCTGGAATCCCAGCATGTGAAATTATCACATGCAGCATCATTGTGAGGGCCAGGAGGAAGTCCGGGCTCTTTACACTGTCCTGCATAGATTTAGGATGAAGTTGCTTGCTTTTCCTAACGTAGGCTGGACCCCTTACAAAAGGGGAGTAACCAAATGGTGTCCTTGTCTTAGGGTGGGCCAAGTTACTCAGGCAGCAGCAGTTCTTACGGCCAGGTAAGAAAAGCAGATATTCTGTAGGAAGTTCTTCACTGATCTCTCTGTGAGCAGCACAACTGGCAGGTTTTTGAGAGTGATGTTTCCTTGGTAGTCTGTGTCTCAATCTGATTTGGGGCTTTTGCTGAGAATATTCACAATCTGCTGCACAGGTGCTGCCATAGTGCTCTGTCTCCTGTGACTCAGAAGAGCCTTTTTGTGAACCCCCTGGGCAGCCGTATTTCCATAAACATTATGCTCTTCATAGAAGCCTCCTTGTCAAAGTAGTAATTATCTTCTCTTTTTTTTTTTAAAGGGTTCCCAAGGCAGCCAGTCCTCTAGCCAGGGGAGAATATTTTGTTGAAATATATTTAAGTTTTTCTGTAGCAGGCTGCCTTGTAAATGGAGTTTGGGCTTTGGTTGGGGTTTTTTCCTTCTTGTGGTTGCTGGGTGGTCCTTGATTGTGGTTCATGTCCCTGAATGACCGTGAAGGAAAAAGAACATAATATAGAGGAATTTCTAGTGGAAATGGGCTTTTCTGTCACAGCTGTGCTAAGACTACAGCTTTGTTTACAAATGAGTTCTTGCCTTCCTTACAGGGCTACCAGCTTCAGGGTGGCAGTTCCTATGGCCAGGTAAGCATCAGTCAGTATACACAATTTGAGAAGTTGGAGTGCCATGGCACTGCAAAAGGTAGCAGATTTTAATTCTGTTTTTTTCTATTTATATTGAGTTCTTTTAAAAAAAGATATTGGGTCAGATTCTCAGCTGCAGGAAATTTTTGTCTTAGAGCCTGCAGCTGATGAATGTTTACCTCCCTTTACAGTTTTTATGTGAATTAAAGCATCCATAAGATAGCTACAAATATTGCCAGAATGTCAGATAGCATAAATAGACAGGATAGTTCAAATCCTTTTTGGTAATCCTAGTCTTCATAAGTCTTCCAGACAGCTGTGGCACAGGTCTGCATATACATGAAACATCTGCTCTTTTTCTGACTTTATATTGAAGGCAGGTTGCATCAGCAGCTTATAGTTACCCACAGTAACATTCTGTGACTGAAAGTTTTTCAAAAGCTACTGGCATCCTTGACTAATTCATTTGGCCTGCTACTTTTAATGGCATTTTTCTGTTTCCATTTTATGAATATTTTTTTCTAGAAGCCTTTCTTAATTTTTAAAAATTATTTTTCACCTTTATTCTCCCTCAGTGGAAGGCAATTGTGCAACCGAGACCCACCAGAAATGCAAATATAGGAAATCAATATTCACCTACCATTTGCTGTCTAAGCCCAGTGTCTGAGAAACAGCAGGCAAAGGAAACATAGTAAGAAAATGTTGAGTCCCTTCAATGTCCTGGAAAACCTTCGTGAGACTGGAGTCCCATTTAAGAGGGATGTGAAACTACTCTGTAATTGTTGTTTGATAAATAGAGTGTGATCAGATATTTGTCTAGAATAAGAAACACCAAAATAATTCTAGTGAAGCAGCAGAGTCTGTACTTTCTGTCTTATTCTGGGTTTTCTTCCCCATAAAGAGACAAGCATGAAAGAGGCATCTGCTTCACAAAGACAGTAACTATGAATCAATAATTCCTTTCTTACAGGGCTCCCGGCCTCAAGGTGGCAGTTCCTACAGCCAGGTAAGCATCAGTTGGTCAGTCACCAGTCAGAAGACAGCATTTGAGAAAGTGGAGTGCTATGGCACTGCAAAAGCACTTAGCAGTCACTCAGAATCTGAACCTTAAAGGATGTTTTCTCTGAAAGTGTGTATTCTCGCACTCAAAATTATTTACCTGGAATCTCAGCATGTGAAATTATCACATGCAGCATCATTGTGAGGGCCAGGAGGAAGTCCGGGCACTTTACACTGTCCTGCATAGATTTAGGATGAAGTTGCTTGCTTTTCCTAACGTAGGCCGGACCCCTTACAAAAGGGGAGTAACCAAATGGTGTCCTTGTCTTAGGGTGGGCCAAGTTACTCGGGCAGCAGCAGTTCTTACGGCCAGGTAAGAAAAGCAGATATTCTGTAGGAAGTTCTTCACTGATCTCTCTATAACCAGCACAACTGGCAGGTTTTTGAGAGTGATGTTTCCTTGGTAGTCTGTGTCTCAATCTGATTTGGGGCTTTTGCTGAGAATATTCAAAATCTGCTTTGTTTACAAATGAGTTCTTGTCTTTCTTGCAGGGCTACCAACCTCAAAGTGGCAGTTCCTATGGCCAGGTAAGCATCAGTCACCAGGCAGTATGCAATATGCATGTGATATTCTCATATGTCTATTCAGAATTCTGTGATTTGCTTCTTGAAATAATGTAGTAAGTTCTCCTTAGAAGTAATAGTTGTGAACATTTTTTTTATACGGGTCTGATAACAGTAGGCTCATTGGAACCCCTCTTTCCCACATAGAAGGGAGTACTTGTAGGTGTCATCTTTTTGATGACTAATTTACAATGCAATTCTCGTTAGGATGTAGCTGTTGTTCTCCTTTTAATTAGTCAGGCCGCTAAAGCCCCTTAAAATTTATTTTTGTATTTGAAATGGAGAAAAGGAATATTTGGATTACTGAGGTGCTTTTTTTTTTCCCCCAGCAGGGTGTATCATCTTTTTCAGGTGGCAGCAGTGGTTGTGGACAAGTAAGTCCTCTTTCTTAAAACTATTTGAAAACTAGACCCAGCCTTCTTTATAGTAGTAACACGTTTTTCAATGAGTTATGTAATGTTTGTTAGTTGGAATCTTTTGTTTTCATTAATACATGGAGTTATCTAGCACAGAGATAAAGAAAAGCTGACACTGTTGGTCACTGTAAACAAAATGAAGTGGTTTCTCCCATGTAGTGTTACACACAGAAGATGGACAAGTAGTGATTCATCTGTCTACTCAGTAAACAGATAAAATCTTTGCTTGGGAATGATTTTCAGATGTTCCTCCATTTAGTTCCTATAGGAAGAGAGAGGATCAGAGTGGCTTCCATGGAATAAGAGTTAGATTAGTAGTTTTCATCCTGGTTCCATTTCAACTTGTGTATGCCTACAACAGTATAAAGACAATGTCTTCAACGATGAGATCTCAGGTGAAAGGATCATGGATGAGGCTCTGATAGTAAACCTATGTTCAAATAAATATATTTGGGAAAGCAATGAGAATGAAAGAGAAGTATAAATACAGAAATACTTAGCAGAAGTATTTAGCAGAAATGTTAGAATTAGTATGAGTTAAGTATTAATAAAAATGCATGTGAAAATATCATAAAAAGCAGTACAAGAACAGAGTTAACAGCAATGAAACTGATGAACACTAAAGAATGTTACTTCGACCAAAGCTGTGTCACAGGTTAACTTATCAACAGAAGACCTGTGCTTTAATAACGCAAAGGTGGCAACCAGAGTAGAACTCATTGTGTGTACTGTTTCTCATCCTGTTGTCCCAACAGGAAGACTGATTGTAGCCAAAATATACCCAAAACAGAGAAGGGAGCCTAAGAGCTATGATGGGTGAATCTAGCAAGATTCTGAGGTAGATGGTCACACAACAGTAAATGTTGATTCCTAAAAGGACTGTGCAAAAACCCCTAAACCATTTCATTTTTACCAATCAAAAGGAACTAGGATGATACAGAGAGCCATCAATTGCCAGTTTACCTTGCTTTCCATGTGGCACACAACTAGTCCTGCTTCGATCATCTGTGTGCTTGTGTCTTGGTGCTTGTGTGTATGTGAGTATGGGAATGACAGAGGCTAAAGTCACAGCCTTAAAATGTTAAATAAAATGAAACGCACCCTCTGAAAAGTTTTATGTTGTGTTTTGTTAATTAAATCTCACATAAGAAAATTTAAGAATGATAATTACTTTACAAGAAAGTGAAAATTTGGGCATTTATCTTTTGGTTTGTTTGTTTTTTAACAGGGTAGTTCATATGATAGCAACCCCTGCCACCAGGTAAATGGCCTTCCTCCTCTCATTTTAAGATGCATCCAAAATTAGTTTTGCCACTAACTCAATTTAGAAACAACTTCAGATTCATAGAGTGCAAATCCATGTAATCTTATGAGATTAGAATTCAGTATCTTCCTATGCATGGGAGCATCACAGGGGCTTGGCATCTTTTTTCCCCCTTTTTCCTAGCATTATGTCTGTGAAATGTCTCTATAGGATATTAAGGCCAGATTCTGGAAAGAACGGGTCTGCTGCATAGTTGCTCAACTGGCACTACTTAAATCAAGGATGGAGATCACCAGCCTCTTTCTGGACTTTTCCCATCAAAAGTCAAAAAATATTTTAGGACTGCCACTTGAGCTTCTACAGAAGACTGGCTTCACAATTCATTCAGTTTGTGCAGTGAACTCCAGATAGCTACATGTGTATTTGTTACAAGTTTCAGCACTGGAGCTCTAAAAACCACTATCCTAAAATATGTCTGCTATGTTTAAATACACAATCTATGTAAATGTTAAAAATCAGTAAAAAGACAGCAATAGATTATTTCTTTTTTTATTCATGATACTTGCTGATTCTTGCTTCTTGATTCTTGCTGATTTTTCTCAAGAAACAGAAACATTGGGTAGATTCATTATATTAATAAATACTGTGTTTTAGCAATATAAATATATACTATATTCATAAATACACAAAACATAGATGTTACTATAATATATTATAATGTATATGCAATATGCGATATTATTATTGTGACTTGAAAGAATAAATATATGATATAGGTATATAATTATATTATTTTATATAGCTTTTCAAGTTTTTTATGAAGAGGAGCTATTTATTTCAAAGATTTTGTTCTAAAATCTGCTAGAACATTGAAAGATAATACTTTTCATTTCACTTTCCTTTGCCTTTTCTGGATGAAGTCTCAGCCTCATTTTAGTGAATGGCAAATATCCAAGTCATTTCAGTAGTCCAGGATTTCACTGTTTTTATTATGCACTTTTGACACTAATACTTCTACAAATGTCTTTTCTGATTTTACTTGGAGGAGTTACATTCCTCTTCTAAAGAGGGCATTTTGAAACATACTGAGTGTTTTATTCAAAACCTTTTCTTCAAGGCCAGTCTATCTCACGGCTTACAGCTTTCTGTGTAATAATGCTACCAGGGAAATTTTTTCACTCCATTTGTATATATTAAGTTTTTTAAGAGAAAAAGAGGTAAATTCTCTAGAGACTGTTCAGAATGAAACTCATCTGTGTACTAGGCATTACTTAAAGATAAATATTTGTGGTTCCTTGACATGTGTCTCATCTAGTATTTACCTTTGCACTGTTGGCAATCTGTGTTTACTACGTTAGAAATCATATCTATATTGCATATCTGCCTCTGCTCCTTACTCCTTCTAAGCAAGTATCGTAGCTTTCATTAAAAATAGTCCATAGCCAAACAGTAAGTGTCTAAAGCATGCATAATTTTTGTCTAATTTACAGGATGTATCATGGGGTGGTCCGGTAGATAGCTCTTTATTATCCATTGGTAAAATCTTTTCAAGCAGTTCTAATCCCGGTATAGTTTTCTTGCTCGTGAGGGTATAGACTCTTGCAGATTCTCCCCAGCTCCAGCCTGTAACTCATTCTCTTCAAATGTACTTTTTATCAACCCTGAAATTCCACTTACATAGCAAGAACTCAGCAACCTAATAAAGCTAGTTCTGTGGATTCTGATCAGATTCAGTTCTCCAGTATTATAACTGTTGCTGTTTTGTTTTCACAGGGTGGATCATACTCCTCACAAAACTATGGTGGTAGCCAAGTAAGTACTAGATTATTGTTTCATCCCATGAAGTTTTACCTCATACAGGGTCATCTATGGCTGATCAATATCCAATCTGCAATATTAATTCTAATTTGCTGGAATTTTTTTTGTTAGCAGAGTGGATCATCATCCTCAGACAATTATGGTGGCAACCAGGTAGGTAAACCTTGATAATCTCCTGGTAATTTTTATCGTATCTGATAATTTACCTAGACACCTAAAAAGTTGTATTTTTTCAAAGGAATCCCAGGCAACTGTTTATTCCAGCTTTATAGTCCCTGAACAAAATCACAGTTTCTTCTGAAGTAGGATTTATATTTGTTTGTTTTATAGGGTGGATACTCCTCACAGAACTATGGTGGTGGCCAAGTAAGTAATGCTCTGTTTCCCTACTTGTACATCACTTCATACAGGCTTTAGCCTTTGCTCAAAATCAGGTTTTCTATATCCTAATTTTCCCGGATTTTGATTGGTTTGCTTGTTTATTTCAAAGGGTGGATCGTCCTCCTCAGACAGCTATTATGATAGTCAGGTAACTAGTTCTTTCTTTCTCCAAACTGTATTATTTCATTATAATCTTTGTAGTCCCTGCATCATCTTTCCCAAAGATGTAATAAAACACAATAGTTTCTGTGCTCTTTTTGTTTTGGATTGTTTTGGGTTTTTTTTTTACTGAAGAATGGAACATTCCTTATAAGCAGCTGTTGAAGCCACGTATTTGTCTAATTTTCCTTATAAAGATCTTACTTTAATTTAACTCAGCTCTTTTTTTTTCTTTTTTTTTTTTTTGCATAAGCCTCAATTCTGTTTTGTGGAGTACAACATCAAAGTGTATTTTTAACAATATGTTTTTGTAAGGAAATAACTGGTATCTGATGTCCTTCTAGGATTCACAAGATTTCTCAGATGATAATCCCAATGCTTGTGATGATGTGAGTATGCTTTCTCTAATATATTTTCACCACAACATTTTTCATGTAGATGGGAAAATATTGCACTGTTAGATGCAGCCTTGTGAGCAGAATGATCCAGAAAGAATATTGAGTTCCCACACTAATAAATTTCAGCAAATGCATGTTTTCTTACTGGAAATGGTCATATAAGTGTTTACAGATACATTTTGTGCATTTAACTTGATGAAATGAAATATGGATAAAAATACTTCAGTGGCTTTGCAGTAACAGAAGATTTTGCCTAAAATCTAAGGATACCTTTTACTGTCATTTTCCAAAAAAAGAAAATCCCATAGACAAGCTTTAAATACATACAATGAAATAAAGAAGAGAGATACAGTGGCAGATCTTCCACTTTGTGGAATGTAACTTTCATGTTACATTTCTACCAATCTGAAGTTGCTATTAAAATGTTTTTCACACCGGAATGGTAGAATTTCAAACTAATTTAGCCAAGACTATGAAGGATGTGAGCAGCATATGATTTTTTTTATGTCTGTGTGCAATATCAGAAAGAATCAGGTTTCTGTAAGCTTACTGTATTTAAAGAATTCTTAAAGAAAGAAATAATTTATTCTTTTCCAGAATGACACTACCTATAGTGCCAGTAGTCGGGTAAGTGCTTTTTTTCCTTCTGCAGTACTCAAGTTCTTATGATTAATGACAGTGTTAGTAACTGAACACTTCAACATTAGAACTGTGGGCTTCTAATTGTAGTGTATGATTGCTTTATAATACCCTTCAAAAAGTTAATTAAAGAATGAGATACTTGATGTTATATTTCTCTGTACTCAGTCCCTTCTAGCCATTCTCGAGGCTGATGCACAATTATTTAAAAATGCACAATACTTCTAAGAATATATACTGACAGTTTTTTTTGTAGTATATGCACTTTGACCAGATAGTTTTTTGGGAATTAAGCATTTGTGTATGTGAGACATGTAGCCACCTCAGGCTTTTTCCACTGGTTCTAATTTAAATTTGCATATATGCTAGTATTGTAAAGTAACATTTGTTCCCTGGTAATACTCTCTCTGTCAAGACTTTCCATCTGTCCTACAAGCAGTGATTAACATTAACATGGATAGTGACCAAGCAAATACGCTGTTGTGTAAATTAATTACATATTTCTGTACTTCTTTCTGTTCATAGAAAAGCTTTTTCCATCTATTACGGCCTCCTTTTGTTTTACTGCCATCTAGAGTAACCTTCTGTCATCAGCTACTTGCCTTCAGTTGTCAGTCATATACTTTACTGCTTCACTATTTTCCCCGTTTTTCTTCTCCAGTACTTCAGTACTGCACGGAATGTATGCTTGAAGTAAGGAGGCCTTCTGAAAACATCTTTTGGTTTTTCCTATATTTACCTTCTATGCATTGCATTAGGTTTAATGCAAAAGGTTCTGCAAAAAAAAAAATCCTTCAGCAGCAAGCCCTGTTTAAGAGTCATAGAATCATAGAATCATTCAGGTTGGAAAAGACCCTTGGGATCATCGAGTCCAACCACCAGCCCTACTCTACAAAGTTCTCCCCTACACCATATCCCCCAACATTTCATCTAAACAACCCTTAAACACCTCCAGGGATGGTGACTCCACCACCTCCCTGGGCAGCCTATTCCACTGTCTAACCTAACTTCCTCTCTATCCAATTTCTGATCTAAATTTCATCTCACTCATACCAGACATGAGTTCATGAAGCAACTAACACAGTAACAACTAAGTGTTGCCACACAGTAGTTAAAATCTTATCACTTCCTCCTTTGTTCACAAAAGATGTTATTATTCCCTTAGTTATCCCTATCCAGTGCATATTGCCAGATTTCATTGTAAAAGAGTTTGATTCTAAACATTCTCACAAAGAAGGGTGGGGAATGTCTGATAAAAGATAAAAAAAAAAACAAAACAAAACAAAATTCATTATACAGATTGTTCTGTAAACCACAGTGATTGAGCTGAGGGAGACTCGGCTAGTCATGAACTTCTGATGAATTAGTGATAAGGTGAAAACAGATGAAGAATATGCTTTTTAAGGCTCTTACTGATAGTAAAATGATCACTCTGGACATTTTCTTGTCCTGAAATATACCACCTTGACAAGTTTAGATAGATTTTTGCTGAAAGTATTTTGGGTGGATGGCTGCATATATGTAAAGTACTAACTGGCTTCTGGCTCCTTTACAGAGTTCTGGTTGTGCAAACAAGAAGGTTGTAGCCCGAGTAAGTAACTTTTTTTTTCTTTTCGTTTTTTACTGCTTGTAGGATTTTTGCCCTAACTATATTTCATTTGTCCCAATTATGCCTAATTTTTGACTAATTATGTTTGTCCTAATTAATATTATCCTATTTAAGGAAAAAGTAAAATAGAATAGCTTATCTATTTGCTCTTCATGTGAATTTACTTTAAAGGAAGTATGTATGAAAAAAAGACATGAAAATCCTGCTGTGAGGTATAGAGCAGCTCAAATTCCTGTTCTTCAGGAAGCATATACACAGCTGGTCCAAGCCAAAGTTAAAATTAAATGAGTGTCATACAAACAGAGGACAACTAAAATTTTAGCTGAAGTAAGATAGAATAATGATGTAAGAAAGAATAATGTTGGGGAATTTATTGTGCTCAGCATGTTGTGGAGGAGATACGGATGTATGTATTTTATAGCTTCAAGTCAGACTCAGCAGTAGCCTATAAAAATTATGTCTAAATAACCTTTTATGATAAGGCATTCCTCCTCAATATGCGCATTAAAGGGTCTGGAGTTGTTATAAATAAATAATACAGAAAAAAAGAACACCTGCCACTGATCATAGAGCTTTCATCTCCTAATAGTGAATGTCTTTGTTCTTTACAGGATACATCACACGTTTTGAGCAGAAGAGACTATGATGCACAGGTAAACCATTCTTGTCGCTTTTTCTGTACTACTGCAGGCATTACAGCTCCTTGGTGTATTACCTACAAAAAGAAGAACAAGGATCTAGTTTCCATAACAGAGTATTCTATTTACGTTAGGTAGTTCCTTCCCAACAGAACTATGTATTTTAATTTATTACACTTTAGAGAAAAATGAGTCATTTCTTGTTTCTTCACAGAATGAGACTTCTACTTCAAATAGCAGCCACACTAACTTCCAGGTAATAACGTAGTGTCTACTGCATGATCTTATTGCAAGGAGCTTTCTGATAAATTATACCTCATTTCTGAAAATTAGGTTCCACTAATTTATATGTGCTGAAAGGTGCTCCTTTGATATAGCAGCATTTTCCCTATAATGTTTTAATTTTGCACAGTGGTAAATAACGATAATGGCCCCACAAAATATTGTCTCCTCTGTTCCTTTACTCCACTAAACAGGTAAGCATTGCAGGCATTTCTTAACATAACATTTTGCAAAAATTGTTCACAAAACACACAAAAAAATAGTTTTAGAATAATTTTTTAGAAACAGTCCTACTCTAGTGATGGTAATGGCCATCATAATCTATATTTCTGTTTCATTTAGAATTTGGGAACCAGGTACATCTTAGTGATTATGTACTTCTGTTACAAAAGTAGGTTCAACTTTCATATTCTGTCCACTTACATACTGCTGCAGCAGTGTATATGTTACAGCATTATGTGAAATTTAACTGATCCAGAGTGGCACCTGATTCCATTTTTCTAAATATTTTGTATTGTATTGGTACCTATCAGCTTCCCAGAGATGTGGAATCCTGCTGTGTCCAGAATGATGTAGATGTAACACTCACATAGTCCTCTGTCTCAGAGTTTGAACTCTAATTCAATAGTGCAGTCAGATCTCTGAGCTCCAGAGTCACAGGTTTTTTTAATTGGTTTTCTTGATACCCATTCCTTATGTATGGTATCCAGTCACTAATTAAGTTTCATCCAAATTTATGTTTTCACAATGATTCATACAGAGGGAAGTAGTACAACAAGTTTGTCACCTTCTCACTACACAGTTTTATACATGTTAGATTCTGATATAATGCTTCTATAAGAAATAATTGGTTTCTTCACAGGGTGGATCATTCATTGCAACTGGTGGTGGATCAAATAGTCAGGTAAGCATTTTCTCTAATTTTCTCTAGTCCAGATAGCTTCTTGATAATTAAACTAATTAAATTCAGGAGTCAGTTTAAGTCCAGGAGTTTTGAATGGGGGATTGGTGATGTTATGCATTAAATTGTAAATTAAGTGACCATGTTCAGATTAAATTTGTTTGAAATGGCTCTCTGAAATCACTTCTTAACACTGTTTCAATTTCACACTGTTTATTGATGAGAGCACAATGGTCATTCTCTGTACACTTGACTACCCAGATAATTCTCCCTTGATGAGGCATCTGTCATTGAGACATAGCACTGAGATGTAGTATCAGTCTAACTTTCAAAACAACTCTTAAATGTAGAGAACTATGCTGTCCCCTCATTTATTCTAGGTACAGGAAAGGTCACAGCTATTCTGTAGCCCCACGGTCTTTCTTCCCCTAAACACAGCTTCACATCTGAAGTAAGATTTTATTTTAAACTTTCACCAAGCAATAATTGTTTCTTTTTTTTTTTTTATTTTATAGGGTGGTTGTATTTGTCCTGATGGAAGCAGTGGTAATAACCAGGTAATTCTTTTTCTGAGTTTATACTTTCACTTACATAATGGAGTATTTTGAATTAATTACCTAGTAAGTATGGATTCTTGGGTAACACTAAATATTATTGATAATTTCCCTAATATGGATAGAATTATATGCAATGAAGTGGAAGAATGAGTCCCACTTTACTTTAACTGCATAATTACCATCTGGCTGCTCACTTTCTGTAACTGTAATCCAGATGCTCTGTCCATTGACTGTTATGTGCTGATTATTCATTACTTTCAAAAACCAGAGTCAAAATGCCCTGTAGTAACCACAGAATTTAATTGCATCGAGCTTAGGTGCCTTGTCCTTCTCACTGGTGCAATAAAATATTGTGACTAAAATGCCAAAATCTGATAAATATTTCAAAATATAATATCATAAATCAATATTTAAACTACTCTTTCCCATAAAGAGAATCACTGCAATTTCATGATCAGTGGCACTGAATAAACTTTTCTCTTAAGGCCATGCCTCTGTGCCAGAAAAAAGCCCAAGGAATGGGGTTACGTGGGCATTATAGACTAGGTTTATCAGGCTTCTGGCTTCACTTGGCTTTGCCAGGTGAACTTGAATTTTAAAGTCAGTTATCTTCTACCTGAAAACTTTTTTTTGAAGATTTTATTGAAGCTGTCTTTACATAAACCCATTTGAATGGTGCAATATTTTTTTAATCCAGATTGTGGATTATTATTTCTATGAAAAAACATACTGTTTAAGCAAACTAATTGTATGAAGAAATTACTGCTTTCTGAACTTAGCTGTCATTAACTTCAACTTCTAGCAACAGTAATTTTGGTCAGGTAAAATACCATCTCTTTCATATAATTGAGGCTGAGCAGTAATCATGACCGACATGTTTTAAAATATAGACTAGTTTATTAAAATAACTAATATTGAAACTTCATCAAGGGAGAACTTTTTTATTTGTCATGTGATTTTAATGCGGTATAAGCAAATCCATTTACAAGGAAAAAGTTGGATGTCTTTCTGCAAGTTTTCATTCTTATAGGGCTTTTTTCTTTGTGTGCTTAAATTGGACAAAAAGAGTTCTTAATGGCAAGCAACCACAGCTTGGCTGGGGGCAGGAGACTGTAATTAGTTGCTATCAGACAATAATTTCTTTAATTTAAGAATCAAAGCTATACATAGTTAAACCATCTTTTTTCAAAGGAAACAGTGGGTTTCCTTATGTGGATCCTCTAATTCCTCAAACAGTAATTCCACTTTTTATCTAAGCTTCATCTAAAGACAAGAGTTCAGTCTACAAATAGTCTCTGAGGAAGCAGTCTAACCATAAAATAATACTTTGTCTGTTTTGTATATAAAGAGGACATGATAGTAAAAATGGTTGTTATGTACTGGTAAACAGTCTTTTCCTTTGAGTGGTGAGCTGAAAAATCTGTTGTCCTAAAGCCTGTTTACACTTTATACATTCAAGTATTCTGACAGTTTTTAAAAATACAATCAAGTTCATGTTCATCTATAACAAAACAGAGTCTGACAGGTATATGGCATACGATTCTATGGTTAGAAAGAGTAAAATAAAAAGTTACTAATTCTTTCAGGTCTTTTAACCTGAACAGAAAAGTACCTGCTAAAGGCTTCCTTATCTCTACCAAAAATAAACAGTGTTCTCTTTTAATGATTGCAATAATGTCTTTTTGAAAGCTGTATTTTGACAGAATACAAATCCAGAAATAGACGCACTTAAATTCTGTTTTCAAGAAAATAGCTCATCTGTGTTTTCATTTCAGGGAGCCCCAGGTTCTTCACACAGTACATATTCTGGTAACCAGGTAAACATTCAGATAAAATGCCCTATTCAGAAGCTCCGTCTAAAACCTCCCCTGAAGGAGTAGCCAAATATAAACCAGTAACCCCTTCTGTCTTCTGCACAGGGAGGGCCTTCCTTCTCTCCCGGAGGATCCTATGGACAGGTAGTTGTTTTTCCTCCCTTACCCAGATAGCACAGACTCCCATCATCCTGGTTCCTTCACCCCTGATGTTGTGGGTGCTGTGACATGCTACAGTTACAGACCTGATGGTTGTATCTTAGAGGAGAAAACTCAACCCTGATGTACCCTAGTGGTGTGAGGTTTGACAGAGCACCACCATACAGAATTGGTATCTGCAGTTTCCTTGCAGAATTCAAATTTCAGCAGGCTGAGAAAATTATCATCAGAAGACTTCTTCCGCTTTAACAATATTGGGCTTGATTTTTGATTAGGAACATAAAAGTTAGCTCAAAATTGGGAGGGTGTAAAGTGGGAACCAGATACACTGGTACTTAAATACTCATCTTCAAGAAAATAGCTGGTCTGTGTTTTTCTTTCAGGAGGGCCCAGGTTCTTCCCACAGCTCTTACTCTGGCAACCAGGTAAATATTCTGGTTGCTATGCTTGCACAGGACCAGTCTAAAATTCTTCCTTGAGAGAACATTTCAACTACAAACCAGTAAATTTTTATGTTTTCTGTACAGGGAGGGTCTTCATTCTATCCTGGTGGATCTTATGGACAGGTAAGTGTTCTTCCTCATTTGAAAAGATAAGACAAACTTCCGTAATCTTCATTGCTATATTCCCCGTGTACTGACTGTTGTGAAATATAACATCCCAACATTGAATCAACCATGTGTAACTTACAACATGAAGTTTGTCAGAGAAAAAGACTAAGTTGTTTTTACAGCTTCCATTGAATGATCTTTCATCCAGCCAAGAAAATTAGTAATAAAAAGTTTCTTGTTCTTTAACAGTATTGGCCTAAAGTGAGAATCAGGTACATTGCTATTTACACCATCCTATTTTCAAGAAAATAGCTAGTCTGTGTTTCATTTCAGGGAGCCCCAGGTTCTTCACACAGTACATATTCTGGTAACCAGGTAAACATTCAAATAAAACACCCTATTCAGAAGCTCCGTCTAAAACCTCCCCTGAAGGAGCAGCCAAATATAAACCAGTAACCCCTTCTGTCTTCTGCACAGGGAGGGCCTTCCTTCTCTCCCGGAGGATCCTATGGACAGGTAGTTGTTTTTCCTCCCTTACCCAGATAGCACAGACTCCCATCATCCTGGTTCCTTCACCCCTGATGTTGTGGGTGCTGTGACATGCTACAGTTACAGACCTGATGGTTGTATCTTAGAGGAGAAAACTCAACCCTGATGTACCCTAGTGGTGTGAGGTTTGACAGAGCACCACCATACAGAATTGGTATCTGCAGTTTCCTTGCAGAATTCAAATTTCAGCAGGCTGAGAAAATTATCATCAGAAGACTTCTTCCGCTTTAACAATATTGGGCTTGATTTTTGATTAGGAACATAAAAGTTAGCTCAAAATTGGGAGGGTGTAAAGTGGGAACCAGATACACTGGTACTTAAATACTCATCTTCAAGAAAATAGCTGGTCTGTGTTTTTCTTTCAGGAGGGCCCAGGTTCTTCCCACAGCTCTTACTCTGGCAACCAGGTAAATATTCTGGTTGCTATGTTTGCACAGGACCAGTCTAAAATTCTTCCTTGAGAGAACATTTCAACTACAAACCAGTAAATTTTTATGTTTTCTGTACAGGGAGGGTCTTCATTCTATCCTGGTGGATCTTATGGACAGGTAAGTGTTCTTCCTCATTTGTAAAGATGAGAGACTTCTTTTATTTTCATTCCTGTACTGCCCTTGAAAGAAGGAAGACTCTTTCATGAGGGAACCAGAACAATGAACTTTTTTTTATTTTCTGTACAGGGAGGTTCTTCTGTCTATGACAGCAGCAGTGAATCCTATGATCAGGTAAATACTTTTTTTCTCTCTGTATAAAGGGTGCTGAGGGCCAGTACCCTGGCTCCTATATATAGCTGTATTCTGTATTTTGACTCTTACTATATTTTAATGAAAGCACTTTTTTTTTTTGAGTAATGAAGTTGCATATACTTTTAACCAAGTAGCCTGAAAGTTTATAGGGGAGTAAAAATTGGGGCGCCTTCAACTGTTAAAACTTACTCTCCTCAACAATGCTAGCTTTGAATTATCTGCAAGATGAAGGTCTCTTCAAAAGCGGAAATAAAATTTGAGTTAAAAATATGTTAAATCAGTGTTTTACAGGGATATAACTGTGAGTTGCTCAATAGTCATTCTGATAACTAAGTAAATATTCGTATTTTTTACATCTCCTCAGAAGGGGATCCCTATAGCAAGCATCCAAAAAAAAAAAAAGTCTGTTTGCAATACGAGAATAATTTATTTTCTGAACAGGGTGGATCTTCCACATATGGTGGTACTGGATCTTATGGTCAGGTAAGTATTATTTGTCTTATACATCAAAAGCTTGAGCTGACTCTGTTGTTTCTTCTGTACACTGGGTTTTCAGTTATTTTCAAGTGATGAAAGTTATTTTTATTTCAGTTATTTTTAAGTGATAACCATAGAAATGCCATTTTATATTTTGTTTTATCATTTTATCTTTACTTTTACTTACCCCTTTACAACTCCAGATGTTTCCATAGTGGAAGGAAAGTGATGCACTATATACACTATCCTGCTAACTGCCACTGTGATTATTCAGTGCTTTAACTACTTCATAGTTTATGCATTACCTCCTTCAAAAGGAAAATATCTTACACATTTACTTTACACACCTTATGCAGAAGCGGTTGAAAGTCTGTACTATATGCACATACTATATTTGAAGTCTGTATTTATTGATGTGAATCTCATTGTGGGATCATTCTGTAGGGACCATCTTATGTTTTGTTTAGCAATATATTTTAACAAGCTGAAGTTATACAGAACTATTTATTAAAAATAATAAGACGTATAATCCAGATTGCTTTTTTCACAGAAAATTTTGTCGTGTTGCTACTTCTAGTACAGGATCTTGAAAGAAAGCATAGATAATGGTTTTTTTTTTAATGTAAAGAATGGTTAATTTTGCAAATCAACTATATAAAATTTTTCCTTACAAAAATCATGTTTACAAGGAGGGGTTTTTCTTTAACCTATTCTGCTTAAGCAACAGGTAAAGTTACATATTTTTTATTTTCTTGCAAATTCCCTGGTTTAGGTAAAATGGGAGATTCTAAGTAGCTGATTATCTTTATTCTTCTATTTTATATTCTCCACAAGTAAGATCATGTAAGAGTCCTTTTTATATGAAAATACATGTGTTTTCATTATTTTACAGGATTCACCTTCCATAGGAGGCAATGAAACTAATGACAGTGTAAGCATTCTTAAGTACATTAATATCAGAATCTACTACTTTTTAAATTATCTAGGTGCTTACATGGACCCTTACCTTATCTCATCATCTTATCTTCAAGAACTCCTTTACAGTACACTCTAATAATATGTGTTGTTTAGTAACTTTCTGCAATAACTTATTTGAGATTATATTTTTTCTATAGATAAAGGAAAATGTGGTTATAAATTATGTCACATTATTGTGCTATGGTATGATAAGGACTTGGCAAAATTGCAGTTACAACAGTTCTGATTTGTAACAAACATACTTTTTTGAATCAGTTATTAGAAGTAGCATTTACAAAGGAAGGTCTTTTATTTCAAAATTTCCATTGAAATTCAATGTTAATGTATGCTCACAGTGTACAAAACAACCAGATAGTTCTTCCAGCAATTTAGTTCAGCTATGTTTTCACTGAGTTAACTTCATACAATAACACTAATTTAACTGCAAGAACAGTATTACCGGTATGTCAGATCAGCCATTCTTGTTCTTAGGGGTTATTTTTTATGATTTATTTCCTTAAGAGTATATTCCATATACGTTTACTATTCTGTACTCCTATAACAATTCCCACAAATTAAGACTTTCAAACTTGATTGCTATTAAAATACAGATCTATTTTAAAATTCAATTTTTCCTTGGGTTTTTTTGATAAAACACATTGGTTTTGACCTTTAATCATTATCTAATTTTATTCTTTTTCTACAACTTCCTGTATCAGTATTGCACAGAGTAGTTCCCTCTCTTTCTGTCTCCAGTTCACACTACATTTCATTTGTGTGTTTCCAATGCCAGACATAAAAAGATTCAAGTTCCTTCATCTATATATTGCATAGGAATGGTCTGTTTTCATGCAGTGTGGTGAGAACTGCTTGCTTTTCTGTTTAAGAACATGCCTTTTCTCCTGACTAAAGTATAATTCCTATTAATTCTGGTGAAGCTGTTTATAAAACTGCAAGTTTAATGTCTTATTTTCCTGGAGTCTTGAGTAACTGTCAGTACTTTAACTGGATTTCTAATAAGTCTGTTTTCCAGTGTCCTGGTTAGTAGGAAATTGTTCTCCACAAATTTTTATAAATTCAGATGTGCATTTTATCCACAAGTACAGTGTGTCATTAGTTTCTGTATCAAAATCTTTTTATGATTATTGAGCAAAGAAAAAATGTGATACTGCAGAGGGCCCCAAGGCCATCTGATAGAAAATTAAGCTGTGAAAGAAACTAAGGTATAACAATACTTGTGTGTACCACTGAGGTCTTATAGGAACCAAGACAGTTGTTAGAGTGCTGATGTTTTCCCCTATAGTGTTCTAAGAGGAAATAACATAGATTGAGATGTGTTCCCATTCCTTTATTACCTTACATCAGGATTCAGCTTTCCAAATTTCAAATTTTCAAATTTCAAATTTTCCAATTCCAAATTTCCATACTCCAGAAATAAGCAGTGAAAGAACTCAAAAGAATGCTGCTTATCCTACAGCCTACATTTTTAATCTTTCTAACAAGCAGTAGTTTTCTATGCCTTCCACCCTTGCTTAAAAAAAAAAAAAATTGTCATGCAATAACTAAATTCTAATATTTTTTAGGATTCCACCTCGTCATCTGGCAGCCAGCAGAGTGAACGGGTAAGTTCTCCTTCCTGTCATATTGCCAGGGTGTCTGCACCAGTTCTTGGCAGCTGCTAGCTACCTAAATTACATCTTGTTTGGAAGCTGGTGTGGCAGCTTCCAGTGTGGGATAGGAAGTCCTCAACACAGAGGGAATAAGGATATGGCTAAAGTGTTAAAGTACTGCTAGAAATCCCAACTGATTCTGAGGTGTACTCTTGAATCATAAACTCACATTACAAACATGATACCACAGTTTACTTGTTCAGGTTCCTGCACTTTTTTACTCATTGCCTGACTGCAAAAGGCTTCAATACCATAATTTGTCCAGCATTTATTTTAAGTGAAATGCTTTGCTTTGTTGTGCTATATGACTGACTGAGGAGGGCTTCCATTTTACCGGTCAGTTTTACATGGCACCCATTTTATTTATTCTAATGAGAATTAAATGACACAGACTGAGAAATTATTTTGTTGGAGATATAAGAACATTTCAATCATTGTATCCAAAAAAGTATCTTTCACCAAAAGAGCAGGTATCAACAGGCAGAAAGGGGCGTGTTGTGTTTTATACAGAAAGACCTATTTTTTGTTGTTCTTGAACACTCCATGAGAGAAAATTAAGGAATGAGGAGAAGCAAGGAGGAGTTTTCAGCTTTCATTCTGATCTTTTCATTCAAAAGAAAGAAAGTTTTTATTTTTATCATGTAATTTCAATACATTTTTCCAGGATTTTTATTCCCCAGGAGGCAGCCAGTCAGGTGGACATGTAAGCATCTATTTTATTCATTATTTGCAGTTCCCTTCCAAAACTATTGTTTTATTTAAAAAATATCCTGATGAGTAAATTATACCCAACTGTTTATCAGATTTCTCATGACATCTGGCATCATGTCTTGTGAAAATAAATAGCAAACTGGTTTTAAAAAAAAAAATTTAGATTTAAAAAAATGTCTGTATGAATATTCAACATAGTCTTGTTTTCCAGAAGCCATTTTAAACAAAAATAAATTGGATCTACTTTTTGTAGGGATCATCATCTCAAGGTGGTGGCTACTCCAGTGGACAGGTAAATACTAACTCTTAGTATTTTTGACCTGAAGTATCTGTTATACAAAAGATTGAGTCTTCATATTGTGTTAGAGTGATTTTTTTTACCTGGGAGCAAGATTTGTTTGGTACTCGAACACCTTATCCTTATATATCTCTATGTAGTAGTCCAAGTGTAAGCAGAGTGGTCAAAATACAATTCATTTATTAACAGATGTTCTAACACCAGGAAACAAATGTGTTTGGGGTTTTTTTTCCCCAACATACATATTTCAAGAAAATATTACCAGATTGTGGGTTTTTTTATCCTCATTAATCTTTCTATAGATAAAATTGGGTTCTTAACCAGATAGATCTTTTCAAACATAGTTTAGAGACTAGAAGACAAATACATTGTAATCAAATATACATGTCAAACTTAAAGAAGGTATTTTAAATGAAAATATAACTTTTACAGGGTTCGACTTCTTCAGGAGGCAGCCAGGCTGGTGGACAGGTATGCTTTTCTTTCTCCACACTGTTCAGCTGTGCTAGTGTCAGGCACTCACAATTTACTTTGCATATCTTTCCTTCATAAGAACTGTTTTCCTTCACCAGTGTCCTTTTTGCCCAAAGCTTCAGCAACACATTATTTTCTTTTCCCATGTCATTCAGACATATCCTGCAGGCCAGAGTAGCCAGTAGTAACTGTCTGAATGGCAGTTGTATTTGAGCTTCTGTACCTGCTTTGGTGCTAAACATTTTTCTTCTTACACATTCCATGCAGATTGAATGTGGAAAGTGAGACACTGAATGGTTAACCCCTGGCCACCTCTGATACTTTTATCAGATTAGAAATCACCTGTTTTCTGTAACAGCTGTAGCATGAAAGAGGAATACCTCTCTAATGGAAAAGAAAATTGCTTTCAGTAGTACTACTCAGAATTTTTTACTCATCCTTTTGATGAGTAAGGTTTTTAAGGTAAAAATCATAGATAACAAATTTGAAGATAACAAAATTAGAAGTTTTTTTCCCATCAGAACAGTAAGTGCAGGAATAGTTGCACAGGATGGAGAACAAAAAATAGACTAATTTATAGAAGTTGGGGACTTGGGCAGTTACGAATGTAACCTTAACAGTTATGAATGTAACAGGCTTGCATACCTGTGATGGTAGTAGTAGTAATTTGAGTTTTAACTGAAGTCCCTTTCAGTCCTGTACTCTTGTTATTTTAAATATTTTCTGCATACTTTACAGGGTGGATGTGACTGTTCTGGAGGAAGTTCTGTAAGTGTTGTTTTTTCATTATACATTTTATTTTACTAAATTATTTAACTGGAAAATTATCTGTGGTCCTACTTATTTCTAACCAATTTATTTGAATGTACTCTTATGTTCATTTTTCCTTCGATGACTGACATATTACTGGCACAGTTGGAATTATTTCTTATTATGCCAAGATGAAAAGTTTAGAATCATAGAATCATTTAAATTGGAAAAGACCTTTAAGATCATCAAGTCCAACCATAAATCTAACACTGCCAAGTCCACCACTAAACCATGTCCCTAAGTGCCACATCTAGAGGTCTTTTAAATACCTCCAGGGATGGTGACTCAACCACTTCCCTGGAAGCAGTGTATTCCAGTGCTTGATAATCCTTTCAGTGAAGAAATTTTTCCTAATCTCCAGTCTAAACCTCCCCTGGTGCAACTTGAGGCCATTTCCTTTCATCCTATCACTTATTACCCGTGAGAAGAGACCAACACCCACCTTGCTACAACCTCCTTTCAGGTAGCTGTAGAGAGCGATGAGGTCTCCCGAGCCTCCTTTTCTCCAGGCTTAATGACTCCTGTTCCCTCAGCTGCTCCTCATAACACTTGTGCTATAGACCTTTCACCACCTTTGTTGCCCTTCTTTTGACACACTCCAGCACCTCAATGTCCTTCTTGTAGTGAGGGGCCCAAAACTGGATGCAGTATTTGAGGTGTGGCCTCACCAGTATCGAGTACAGGGGGACAAACACTTCACTAGTCCTCTTGACCACACTATTTCTGACACAAGCCAGGAACCCCTTTTCTCTGAGCAGTGACTTTCAGTTACCATACAGTGTTTAGAGATGTGTATCTCTTCAGAAAAAAAAAAAAAAAAAATCTTACATTAAATGCAGAATTAATTGACAAAAGACCTATCATGAAAGGCAGGTAAAATAATATCAATTCTACAAAACTGCTAACCATAAAAAATTGTCTTAGAAATCAATGTTTACCAAATTAAAACAAACAAACAAACAAACAAACTGAGCCACTTCTCATTTTTGCATTTAAGTCCATATGGAATTATTTAAAGACTGTGAAATAGGATAATACATGCTTTCCAAAGCAAATCATATGTGGTCAATCAACATGTAGTATGCAAAGGACATTTCTGCACCATGAGTAGTGTTCTTATTTTCTAGGCAATGAGTCATGGGTAGATACAAAATGAAATTTTGTGATTTACCGTCTTCCAGGCAGAAAAAGACTATTTACTATCTTGACAAATTAAGAAAAGTGAAATGTAAGTGTAATTTCACTTCAGACTGTGATGTTCTTCCTTTAAAATACCATAGAACAGGCATTCTAAGGTTTCATTTCATTTTTAGTTTATGATCAAAGGCTAATCTTTTTTTTTTTCCCCTATTTATAGGGTGGATCCCCTACCTTAGTCAGAAGTGATTCCTCTGCAAATGTAAGCAATGTTCTTCAGCTTAAGTGTGACCTGTGTTTGTTTTGTCAAGATAGAGGCTAGAGAGTTTAAAAAGATCAGTACCTAATAGAAGTCACATGCTTGTGAAAGTAACCTACCTTAGTTACAATTAAAAATACACACAGTACATTCATTCAGGACTCATAGTTTCTCTTTCCATTTGAAATAGTAATTATTCAATAAATGAAAAATGTTTTTTGACACAAATGCAGTATATAACAATATAAATATTTACTTCAGGAGTTAGTTGCACTGGGTTCTTTGGAATTATGTCAAAATATCCCCTAAGGACATGATTTTATGTGTTTGTATTCCTCTTAGATAATTTACTACAAGAAACGTTAGTATTCATAGGTCAGTAATTTAATGATGCTAGCCCTCTCATATGGATAAGAACTCTTTTGCAGTAAAGACCCGTTTACAGCAATCCCAAGACAAGTTCTGTTCATTATGTGTTAGCAAGTCATGCAGTGTATGTCACCAGAGCTCTGTATGTGCTGCACTAAAGGGAGAAAAAACATTTGTGTCTTCTTGTATCTAGCACAGAACTCTGTGGCATTCTTACCAGACTGCTGATATAAAGCTGGCTTGGGCACAGCTACCTAAATGTACCATTCCACAATTAATATTACATGATAAATAGGACTGGTCTTGTGCTCCCTTTTAGGAAGGAGGAATGTGTATATATCTACAGTGAGGAAAATATTCTTACCCACCTGTGTTCTACATCCTTCATATTATTGATGTTGGGATTTGTTTCCTTTGAAACTTCCAATTGGGATTGATTTTTTTGTTTTTGCTTTTTACTACTTGGCCATGTTTGGACTACAGTTTGGAATGAGGGATTGTGTATAAAGATTGAGGGAACATAGTGGTTGGGTCTGTATCGACAAGTGCTGCAAACTGCTGGGATTGTTTCACAATCTGTGCTGATGAACTGATGTCCACACTATACACATTTCAGGAACAGTTTGCTCTGGTCTGGTTCAATGGACCAAAAGTCCATTTACTACCTGAATGCATTAAGTGTGCCTCTAGAGAGCACACTACAATTTAGTTTAATCTGAAAAGCATCAAATTAATTCACTCCAAGACCACTCCATGGTGCAAAGCAAACTACAGTGAGTGGGGGCTATCAGTAGTTTTGTCTCAAAGGCACACTCCTGATCTGTGCTTTAATGTGTAGATGCACCCAGTACCTCATCATGGGAGAAGGGCTTTTGCATACTGATAGATGCTTAACATTATATACTAAACACAAAACCATTTCATTTCTTTATGAGCTTAGCAGATCTTGTGGAAGCTCAAAGTGCTCAAAAGCTCTGTAGTACTCTGCAAGAATGACTATTAAAAGCTTTTTGTAGGGATGTCATTCTTCAGTGTGCTGATTTTAAACAGAAAAAAATAAGATCAGTCAGATCCTTTGAAGTGAAATAACTGGTATTTCCTTTCTGAAAAGACTCTGGAGGCAGCCATTCCAGTGGACAGGTACACACTAAAGTTTAGATGTATTAACAAAGAAGGAAAGGCTAGATTTTAGATTTTGAGTGGATTTTAAACCCAAGCAAAAAAGTTTAAAATAGAAATTTATACACTGCTGTCCTTCAAGAAGTTTTGCTTTAAAATAGTTCTGTTAGAGAAAAATAACTGATTTCTTTTTTTTTTTCCTTCCCAGGGCTCATCATCTTCTGGAGGCAGCCAGTACAGTAGCCAAGTAAGCACTCACTCCAAAAGGAGAGTCAGACAGCTTGCCACTTCTGAAAATGATGGTCATTCATAAACTCACTTAAGTTCAGTTTTCATATGGGAGCTATGTTTAAAGAGCAAAAACTCAGTAAATTAAATTCATCATTGAGATTATTATCTCCTAAAAGTTATACACTATGGCTTTTTTAGCAAAAAGTGCTCTTGTTTTTGTGAAACTTGCATAATGAAGCTCATACAAAAAATAGGTGTGGGGAAAGCATTTTTGATTCCTTATGGATCTAATTCCACTAAGAAGAAAACCAAATCCAATTCCCCCTCTTTAAACAGACCTCTTGTTGTATGAGGTTTCAGTAAACTTGCTTAGTTTGGTTTTCAGAGTCCTGTTAGGGAGCCAGTCTTTTTCTGCTAGCTTTGGCCCAGGACTCAGCTTTCCAAATAATGAAATGCCATTCTCCAGAAATGAGCAGAGGAAAAAAACTTGAAAGAATATTGCTTTAACCTTCCCAACAAGTCACACAAACAAAGCAGTAGGCTTCTTTGCCTTCCACCCCTGCTTAAGAACTCGGATATTTCCAGAAGTTACCTTATAAGGCCTGAACACTAGTTATTAAAGCATACCGAAAGTACTGCTCACCTGCCTTCACTCTTATCTTGCTCTCTTACTCCTATTGTCCTGGGATAGTTAGGCCTTGATTTAAATCCTACAGCAGATAATTCACTTAATTGGTATTCTTTACAGAATTCATATTCCTCTGGAGCTAGCCAGTATGGTGGACAGGTAAGCTCTTACTTTTAATATTTTATTTGATATATTTGTTTTACCGTTATTGACTCTTACCAAGTAAAGGATTATCCAGATAGGTATCTTATTTTATTTCAAGAAACTTTTTAGTGATCTATTCTCTGAAGTAAGATTGTGAATTCAAGGAAGACAAAAATAAAGAGTTTATTCTGGGAAGATTACAAACAAACAGTCAAATAACAAAATACAGATGTCTTTGCTGCTCATCTCCCTGAATTAGATATTCAGAAATAACTGATTTTCAATATTTTTCCAGGGGCCATCTTCTTATGGAGGCAGCCATTATGGTGGACAAGTAAGCATTAATAGTCCCCACTTTTGTAGTTTTGACCTATGCAGACTTGTAGTTTATTCATTGTCCTCCCAGCTGTCTACCTTAGCTTTATTTACTTTAGTCTAAAATCTTCTCAGTAAATCTTTCTCTGTAGTTATCTGGTGCTACTGTGATTAAACTAAACAAGTTCAGATTAAGACTATTATTTAAGGCTAAGAAAAAAATAGAATGTGAAATGCATTGTTGACTCCTGAAATTTGTAAGACTAGTGGTCATGTATTTCTGAAATAAATTAGTATTTCACGAAGCTGACCAAAATTCTTAAAAGCCTTGTGAAATGATTCTATAATTCTATTAAATTGGTGTAAAGAAGTTTGTTTCCTTTTTTGTTCACATTCAGGGTTCACCTTCCTCAGGAGGCAGCCAGTACGGTGCACAGGTGAGAATTCTTCCCTTGTAGTGTTTACTACTTTATCCAAGAGACTTGGTAGTTTTCTGTGTAAAAGAACATTTTAAGGAGATTGGGTTTTTTTCATGTATTATTTAATTTGTTGCTAGGTATGTAGTAGTTATAAATGTATGTGATACAAAAACACAGGAGAGTTTTTAGGAGATGTAATTTCTGATGCATCATGGTAAATGCAGATGAGTCTCATTCCTTTTTTACACCGTCTGGTTCAGTCCACTCACAGTTTTGCACTGAAGGAAATTAGGTACCTCTCCTTCATATGGAGCATGGTTTAAAGGAGTACTATGACATGGATATAGAGATCATTTAATTCTTTTTGTTCAGGGTTCACCTTCTTCAGGAGGCAGCCAGTATGGAGGACAGGTGAGAAACTCTTCCTGCGTAGTCCTTATCCTAACACCCAGCTTCTACATCAAAACTTGGTACTTTTACTAGAATTTTGAGTAAACACTGTTAATCTGATAATAGATGATCAGGTATCTAGATATGTATGATCTGAAACAATACAAAAACTAAGAATGGCTGGTACTTCCATTGTATCACAGTAAATGCAGTTCTGGGCTCATTCTACCCTCTGACCTGCCCTCTTCATTCTGGACCCATTTTCCTTCTGCTGCTGTCATGGTTTCTTAGCTCTAACAGTAAGGAGGGGCTGGAAGCAGATTGCATTCCTCTTCTACTTCAACCTATGGAATACCTCATTTCATTTAGCAAAACGGCTAACTGGGAAGGTCCCATTGGAATGGAGGGTGGCAAATGTGACACCCGTCTGCAAGAAAGGCAGAAAGGACAATCCAGGAAACTATAGACCTGTCAGTCTGACCTCGGTGCCAGGGAAGGTCATGGAGCAGGTCATCTCGAGTGCCATTAAAAGTCATATAATGGACAACCAGGGGATCAGGCCCAGTCGGCATGGGTTTATGAAAGGCAGGTCCTGCCTGACAAACCTGATCTCCTTCTACAACAGGGAAAACTGCTTACTGGATGAGGGAAAGGCTATGGATGCAATTTACCTTGACTTTAGCAAGGCCTTTGGCATCGTTTCCCACAGTATTCTCCTGGCAAAACTGACTGCTCGAGGCTTGGATGATAGCACACTTTGCTGGGTAAAATACTGGCTGGGTGGCCGGGCCCAAAGAGTTGTGGTGAATGGAGTTAAATCTGGTTGGTGACTGGTCACGAGTGGTGTCCCCCAGGGCTCGGTTTTGGGGCCACTCCTGTTCAACATCTTTATTGATGATCTAGATGAGGAGATCAAATGTACCCTCAGCAAGTTTGCAGATGACACCAAGTTGGGTGGGAGTGTTGATCTGCTCGAGGGTAGGGAGGCTCTGCAGAGAGACCTGGACAGGCTGGAGCCATGGGCTGAGGCCAACTGGAGGAGTTTCAATAAGGCCAAATGCCGGGGGCTGCCCTTGGGCCACAACAACCCCCAGCAGCGCTACAGGCTTGGGGAGGAGTGGCTGGAGAGCTGCCAGTCAGAGAGGGACCTGGGGGTGCTGATTGACAGCCAGCTGAACAGGAGCCAGCAGTGTGCCCAGGTGGCCAAGAAGGCCAATGGCATCCTGGCTTGTATCAGCAATAGCGTGGCCAGCAGGGACAGGGAAGGGATCTGACCCCTGTACTTGGCACTGGTGAGGCCGCCCCTCGATTCCTGTCTTCAGTTTTGGGCCCCTCACTACAAAAAGGACATTGAATGACTCGAGCATGTCCAGAGAAGGGCAGCGAAGCTGGTGCAGGCTCTGGAGCACAGGTCGTACGAGGAGCGGCTGAGGGAACTGGGGGTGTTTAGTCTGGAGAAGAGGAGGCTGAGGGGAGACCTCATTGCCCTCTACAGCCACCTGAAAGGAGGTTGCAGAGAGCTGGGGATGAGCCTCTTTAACTAAGTACCAAGCGACAGGACAAGAGGTAATGGCCTCAAGTTGCGCCAGGGAAGGTTTAGACTGGATATTAGGAAGCATTTCTTTACAGAACGTGTTGTTAGGTGTTGGAATGGGCTTCCCAGGGAGGTGGTGGAGTCCCCATCCCTGGGGGTGTTTAAGAGTAGAGTCGACATAGTGCTGAGGGATATGGTGTAGATGAGAACTGTCAATGTTAGGTCAACGGTTGGACTGGATGATCTTCAAGGTCTTTTCCAACCTAGCTGATTCTGTGATTCTGTGAAAATGCAGTAACAGAGAAGCAGTTATGTCTTGGGAGAGGAATAGGAGAGAAGGTCAGGAGTTTTTAAGAGGTGTTCCACACCCTTGTGAAATGAAAGATGATGGATAGGGTTCCTAGTGCTGCCTAGTGATATAGCCTTTAATATGGAGTGAAATTCTCAACATGCTTGTCCTTGGTCTCTGAAAACATTTATTGTCAGATTTATTGGAGAGGGAATTAGAGGAGAAAGAGATTTTTCAGTCCAAATACAGTCTCCTGAAACTAGGTATATAATCCTAATAGCTCGTGATCAGTATTATGGAAGATTCGTATGTTACAGACCATCCCTAAGTTGCACAGAACATATGGAATACGTTGAGTGTTTATCTTTCTGTAACTTTTCATTGTACAATAGAGAAATGTAATAGTCCTTCTTTCAAAAACCCTTAAAGAAGCTTATTGATAGAGAAATAATTGGCACCTTTGCTTCAGGGTCCATCTTTCTCAGGTGGCAGCCATCATGGAGGACAGGTGAGAACTGGTTTTCTATTTATGGGTTTTTCTTTCCATCATTCACCTTTCTCTCTCTTTATAAAGGGGTTTTGCTTACAGCAAAACAGTGTTTAGGCAGAATAGATGAATATATGACCTTATGCTGTGTCAGCCCACTCGAGAATGTAAAACAAATGAGGCTGCTGTGAGCACACCATCCAGTGGAACAGCACTAGTCACACCTGCCTGGAGCTGAGTTTGATTTAAACTTTATTGTTGTGTTTAAACAGTAGCCATTGTAAAGGCCAATAGATTTCAGTATGGTTATAAAGGCAGTGTTTGCATTCCTGTGACACTTAAATCCATGGAAGACAAGCAAAAGTGTGGTTTTATTGTGATGGGTCATAAGTTACAGAATGTGCAACAAATATAAATGCTTTCTTATTTCTCTAGGGTATGGCTTCTTCAGGAAGCAGCCAGTATAGCGGACAGGTAAAACTTCTACTTTCATAGTATTTGCAGGTTTGTCACACAGTCCATTAGGAAAAATGACCCATGTGTTTTGCAAAAGAAGGAACTCTCTAAGAAAGAATAGCTTTACACCAAATTGAGTGAGGGTTGCTAAGTATGGGTTTGTCTGGATGTCAGACCATGACACAAGCAATGATAAAGGGGCCTGTGTGACTGCATGGAAATGCTTCTTTAAACTGATCATGGCTCTAAGAAGCCTGTATTTGTTGTTACGTTTAAACAGAAGCAATTTCAAAGAGTAAGGACCACAGAGAGCAAGTGAGAATGTTACTCAGTAACACTGAAGTAATTAGTTACTCATTTTTTCCAGGGCTATGCTTCAGGAGGCAGCCAGGCTGGTGGACAGGTATGCTTTTCTTTCTCCACACTGTTCAGCTGTGCTAGTGTCAGGCACTCACAATTTACTTTGCATATCTTTCCTTCATAAGCACTGTTTTCCTTCACCAGTGTCCTTTTTGCCCAAAGCTCAGCAAAACATTATTTTCTTTTCCCATGTCATTCAGACATATCCTGCAGGCCAGAGTAGCCAGTAGTAACTGTCTGAATGGCAGTTGTATTTGAGCTTCTGTACCTGCTTTGGTGCTAAACATTTTTCTTCTTACACATTCCATGCAGATTGAATGTGGAAAGTGAGACACTGAATGGTTAACCCCTGGCCACCTCTGATACTTTCATCAGAGGAGCTCACCTAGTAGGCCTCCACTGGAAGTCATCTTTAGTGTTTTCTGTCATGTCCGTAGCATGAAAGAGTACTGCATGTATTCCAGGTGCATTGGCCCTTCTAGGAAAAAAAAAAAAAAACCAAAACCAAAATATTTTCTGTAGTACTACTCAGAATTTTTCACTTGTCTTTTTGGTGAGTAAGGTTTTTACTGTAAGCTTTAAATGAGGAATTAGAAGACTGCATTTTAAAAAATTGTTCCGTAAATGCACAGATAGCCTGAAAGTACACTGGAGAAAGAAACTACTTCTTAGCTGGAGCTTAGTAAATCCATGAGCTGGATTTTATAGTTTGTTTTCTTGCAGTAGCAAAATGTGAGTTTGATTTACAAATTCAGAGGCCTCTTCCAGTCCTAGACTCAGGAAATAAGTTTGGTTGTGTTTTATACAGGGTGGATGTGTGTGTCCTGGTGGAAGTTCAGTAAGTATTCTTTCTCTTTGTATATTTTTCATAGTATGTACACATACTGGGAAATTTTCAAGAAACTACATTTCTTGAAATAATTTTCTGTGAAGATGAAAGTGTTTTTCACATTGTACTAAAATGAGAAATTTTGAACCTGTTAAGGACAAAAATATTAAGTAATTTGCAACTGTAGTATTGTATTTGAAACTAACTACCCAGATGCATTTCTATTTCAAAGAAATACATGGGAAATAAATTGCACTTTCCCCATCCTGGATTAAACAAGTAGTAATGTTCTCCAGTATATGTATTAAAGGAAGACTAGTGCTGATTCTATAAGATATTCAGACATGAAAAATGGCTTCAAAGTATTTACTTTCTTTTGGTATATGAGAGGGCTGGAACTTTTCTAAGAATCTGATTCCCAAATTTCTCATATTGTATCTGCTTGGTTTTGGATACGTCTGTGTAATAGTGCTCTTTCTATGATGGTTATTAACAGTATGATTGAACTAGTGAAACTTAGATCTAAAATCTTGGTCCAAAATGCTTCCATGTGGAAACAGAGCAATGCATTTAAAAAGTTAAGGCTGTTTCCATTTTTCTGTCTAATTAGTATATTTCCTGTACTTTTGTAAATACTTTTTAAAAAAAGGCAGAAAATCCACTGTTTTTCTGAAATTAGGCTAATTTATTTCTGAGGGAGGGTTCTGTTATCTTCTGTCTCAGAATAGTAAAAATTGCTTAGATGACTACTTCTCTTTCTCAGATTATGAAATCAAGGAAAACCCACATGGTATAAGTGTACCATTCATGGTATATATGCCACTTCTGAGAATCAGAAGTGCTGAAAACAGTGTATAAATTATCAGTTTACTTTGTTTTGCAAACAAATAATCTGAAGGAATAAGGATGAATCAAAACTAAGACCTTTCCTTTTTAATCAACCAAACAGAAAAGTATACCAGTAATCAGTGTAAATGACTTAATTATTGCAATAGGTCAAGATGTTCTCTTGTTTTTCCTTTACATGATATTGAATTCAATACGGAGTAAACATTGCTATTTTTGTTGAATACAGGGTTTTTTTGGAGGAAACCGATATCATGGTGGACCGGTAGGCAATTTTTCTGTAACATTTACAGAGTTTAGTTTCTCGGGAATAGACATGATTCAGTTGCTGTATTTGCCCAGAAGTCATTAAATATTGAGTTCAGTTTATCACAGAGATGGGGATAATAATTCCAGAGAGTGCATGTTGCTCTCACTGAATCACTCTTGACATTTCAGTTATGTCTTTCTATATGCTAGAGCCAAGATTTTACTTTGTAATTATAAAGCTTTCTTACCTCAAAAAAATAATGAAGAATAATTCACAGGGTTCATCTCATTGCCTAAATCACTAATATGATGAGCGGATAAGTAGCCATTTGCCACTGCATTGATGACTGTGTAAAGGTTTTCCACTTAATTCGTGTCGTGTATTGTTTAGATTAGGTCCAGGGTTTTTTGATGGCGGTTACTATTTAAAAAAATTATTTACAGAAGTTTCACATTCTTTTTACAGGGTTCATCATATTCTGGAAGCAGTCAGTATGGTGGACAGGCAAGCAACTTTTCTTTTTTTTTTCAAGATCTTCTTCCTACTTACTATTTATTAAATGAAAAATATGATGCAGTGCATGTACTGCCAATCAGTTTTTCAGAGTCCTTTTACTCTCAGTAAGTATCTGAAAACACGGACTGTTTCTCAGTAACTGAAATGGAGTAGCATGAAAAAACTTGAATTTAAAGAAACTGCATAGATCATAATTTTAGTTGTTTTACCTCAGAATGCCTCTTAAATCATGTGATAATTTTAATTAACTATCTTTTATGTTTCAGTTTCACACTACTATGACACTAGTTCAAAATCTGTTTTCTGTGTTATTTTTCAGTTATATTGAAATTATCCTTTTTTTATTTTTTTGCATTGTTTTAATACTTGGAAATTAGGTACAAAATGTACCAATAGATATTGCTTCAAACATATAAATTCTAGTGTGTTACCCACAAAAATAATTTCCTCATCTTCAGCTGCAATTCGAGTCTCTTACTGTAAGCAGCTCCCTATGTACCTTTTGTAGACTTAGTAGTTTATGACCAATCGAGAGATCTTACTAGCCCAAACAGTTAACAGAGGTAATGAATGGGTATCTAACAAGAAGGTGGAACATATTTTTCATTAGTATTTCTCTGTTCGCAATGCTTCACTCTGCTATACTAGAAAATAATTTGTTTTTATTCCATTGGCGAACACTTGAGTTCAGTATCACTCCATTAAGAAAACACTTTCTTGCAGCATGGAGAGGATTTTTCAAAAGCTGCAAAACAAAGTTTTCCCAGATTACTTATTTGGAATAATAAGGATGCTCTTGTCTTAATACATGATGCCTGCTGAACATGTTTGACCTAGCAGAGAATCACAAATAAAGTAGATTTTTTTTTTTTTCTCCTGAATGGAGACATACTTAAAGACTTTATAACCATATATTTATGTCAGAGAGTAGCCTTAGCTGATGTTTTGTGACTGTTTGCCAAATTTACTACTTTCGACTGTTAAGGAACATAGAGGAATTAAATCAGAAGTCTTTCACTGCATGTTTTCAGGTTAATATACTTGCCAGACTCCTACTGAGATTTCCTATCAGAAGGTCCTTCTGTGATGTTTCATTCTGCACAGCCAAAAAAAAAAAAAAAAAAAGAGTAACTGCTGTTATTCTGCCAACTCTTAAGCACTTAAGTTTCCTATGATTTTTTTAATAGGGATCTTCTCCCTCAGGAGGCAGACCATATGGTGGGCAGGTGAGTATATTCTCTTTCCATCCCATCACTCCTCACTCTTTCCCTGTACTGTCTGGATCCAGTCAGTTACTTGATGCTGAAAGTCACATTCATTTGGCCATTTTACAGAGATTAAATGGTTGAGGTAATGCCGATTAAAATAATTTCAGGAAGCTGAATAAAAGAATTGGCTACAATGAATTACTGCTCTGTGTAAAACGTCCCTTTGAACATACTATAATTGCTATACTGTATGTCTTGATTCAGAATAACAAATTGTTGTTGTTTTGTATGCAGTACATAGATTAAGTTTTAGGTACCCCCAGAAACTTTTTGTTCAAACAACATCCAAGTAAGTTTGTCCTAAGTACTGCACAAATTGTCTCAAGACAGTGATAGATTTTTTTCATTCAATTAATAGATGTTTGATTGACTTCTTACAGGGCTCATATTCTTCTGGAGGCAGACAAGATGGTAAACCAGTAAGTAACAAAATTTCAAGTTTACTTTTTCTTATAAGCCTGTTAAAAAAATCATATCAAATTAGTTATGGACTAGACATTTTTCTGACAATTACTTAAATATGCAGAGTGTCACATGATTTATGTATCTGGGACAATCTCAACAAATGCAAACACAATATATATTTTCACACAGTTCAGTAGTTTTGAGCCAGTATTTTACTCTGTAACTGAACTTCTAATCAATCTCTGGATTAGTTCTAGTAATCACAGAATGCGATTACTGGATTTTTTAAAAATTATTTTTCATAAGGGACTTCTGAACAGTTATTTCTATTTTAATTCATAGTAATCATATACTTGATGCTCAGGGCTCACTTTTTAAATTGATTTTATATGCATTTGCCTTAAGTATGTCTGGGTTGCTTTGAAGAAAATACTTTCTTTTTTAAAAGAAATAATAGTTGACATTTGACTGTGCATATTTTCATCTTCTCCCACTTCAGACCACATTTTTTGCTATGTAATTCAATGGCAGGAGATACAAATAAGCACATACAGTGTTTTAGCTTATCTATTATAGAAAATAAGATGGATCCACCTGTTACTAAAAAGTGGGCACAAATGTAAGATTTTCTTATACATGAATCATGGAGGTGAGATATTTTGTGTACCATATTTGATGGCATTTTTTAAAGAGTCAATGCTTGTAAGATTCCCTGTTGGCAATGTCATTTAAATAAGCAGAGCAACTTTGCCAGAAAACTGAGTAAGACTGAAGTAGAACATCTAATTTTTCAGTATCCACTTATATTTTCAGTTACCTTCCTTATTAGAGCTTTCTTCAGGTAGGGCTGTATAGTAAAGGACTCTAACATTTACATTTTGGTTTTTCCCCCAATCTAACTGTAACTGATTCCAGGTGAATTCATGTTTAATTGCACTTTAATATTTTTTACTTTCTATATATTAAACACATCATAACTACAAAACAGCTCTTTCTTCTTGAAAACTTTGCATTATATTATCTGACTAATACATCATTCAAAAGAATGCCTGTAACAGAAAGATGTTAAATATTTGAATTTCAGATAAGCTTTTCCCTGGGATTTTTGGATGACTGGACACAAAATAAGTGCTCATTCTCCTGTAGTCCTTTATGCCAGATAGGAAGAATATACTGAAGTACAAGTAGGCTTAGAGTTGAAAACAGGTATCTTTTTTCAGGGTTCATCTTCCTCAGGAGGCGGTCATCAGGGAAAGCCAGTAAGGATATTCTTCTTTCAGTATTCCACAACCAAGTTAGGAATATTGGGTTTTGAAATAGGTAACAATAATAAGGGTGGAATTTAAAATTATGTTACAATAGTAAATGTCTGAGAAAACTGACCAATAAAAATTGGAATATTTTGTTCAAACTTGAACCTTAGGATGAGGCAGCATTCATTCCTCCTGTAGCGAAGTTTTGATACACTCTGTTACTTACTCATAAGAACATGCTTGGATCATTCTATTATGAATGATGTATTTAAATACCAGGATAACTGTTTCAGTTTCAAAGTTGAGAGATCAGTCAATGACACATTGGCTTTGAAAATCCTCTGAAACTCTTCATGGAATAAAGAGGATGTAGCTGTGCTTAGTTGAGTCCATTCAATTGAAATAGGGAAAAAAAGTGCAAGGAAAAAGGTAAAATCAAAGTCAGTATCAAAATTGCTGGTATCTAGGGCACTTTCAAGACCGCTGTATGTTCTTTGGACACAATTTACCAGGAGTTTTGTACCACAAAAATAAATGATTTATGATTATTTTACAGGGCTCCTCTACCTCAGGAAGCACTTACTCTGGGAGACCGGTAAGAGTACTTTCTTAAGAGTGTTTTCATCTTCTTTTTGTAGTAAACAAGGAACCTGAGTGGTTGATAGAGCAATTTCAGGATGATTTGGTCTGAAGAGAACATTCTATATTAGTTCCATTTGTATTAGAGCATATTTAAAGAAACTGTGGTGGAAAATATAGGCTGGAAAACCTATTTCAGTATCAGTTATATTTTAAATCTGAATCTGTCTTGCTTCACATTCCAGTTAGCGGCCTTGTTACATTTTGCTGACCTCTATTTTGAATTCCTGTTCTCTGTGTAGATTTTATAGGTTCTGCTCAGTTAATTCCTTCACTTTTTTTTTGATAAACTAGATTGTTGAGTTTTCCACTGTCAGGTTACCTGGTTTTGCACTTTCTTTTTCTCAGTACTCATCATTTTTTAACATCCTCTTTCAACTATAGAGATGGAAAACTCAGTGTGGAGTATGATATTGGAATGAGAGAAAAATATACTTTTGCCCTTTCATCAATTTTAGCTGAAATTTTCAGATATGAGATATAGTGTGCAACTAAAACTATTTATTTTATCCATGCAAAGCTACTTTCCTCTTGAATGACTTAAACCCATGATGTGGGTTAAGCTAGTAAAATTTTGTTGATCATGGGCAAAACTGTGTTCAAAACCATTAGGTGGGAACACATCTAAATTTATTTGTTTGTTTGTTTTCAGAATTCACCTTCCTCGGGTGGCAGTCAAGTGGTAAGCACTCTTTGTAGTTTCTACTGGTTTCTTCCTATACATATTCTAGAAAACTGGAAGTATTGTTTATGCTGTGAGGTAGCTCTCAGATTTCCTGTATCCGAATAAATGTTTGTAGAATACATGTGCAACGTAATAAATGGGAATAGTATCAACAGAAATGAGGAAAAGTGGGACCACATAAGTACTTTTGATCCTGCCTATCACTTGAAAACTGGACACCTGTAGATTTATGTGTACTATAGGTGTGGCACATGATATTTTAACATCAGATGTGTCTACATAATAGAAGGGGCTAACAGGGAAAATATTTCTCTGAAACTCCCTATACTTTTATAATAGCAACGAATAGAACTATTTTGAATTGGGTTTACCAAATTGATCTCTTTTTTTTATAGAGTTCTGCTGGGAAACACTCCACTTCCCGACTCCTGCTGTTACTCAGTGTTTTGAGTGCTTTCGCTCTCTCTGCTGTGACATCACAATGGTCTATGTGAACTTCTGAAGAGTTGCTTGGCATCCCAGACATGAATTCTATTCAGTAATATTAGATTAATTACTTGATGTAAAAAAAAATACCCTTAAGTCAAATTGGCAGGTGTTACTTGGCGATGTTGTATGTCTAGCTAGTACATCATGCCTCTCATTAGTTAACTTTGGTTTTAGTCACTAGTAGATATCATTAGTTTTGTCAGTGTTTTAGGCATCATTTTAAGAGAGCATATTGTACCCTACCTGTATGATTTATTTATATTTCCGATGGGGAATGCAATGAACATCTATCTGAAATCTGACTGGTGCAACAAATAATACTTAGAAAATATTTGGTTATTAACCAAAGTGGATGAGGTCAAACAAGTTGTTGTATATGCAAACTGAGCACTGTGCAGGGTCATCATCACATAAAATAAGGCTAACGTAAACATCTGATAAGCAATCCTCCAGACTGGGACAGAAGAAAAGATGCTCAGATAATATCAGTCTTGGTTTTAGTCTATTGTAATCAAATGCAAGTTGAATATAGAGGTTGCACAGAGGAAAAAAGTACTCCATGGGACTGACATTTTTTGGAGTTAATTAAAATTTATTCATTAGAGAAGCCAAACAGCGTAAAGAATTGTTGAACTCTATTGAAACTGCAAATACCTGGAGTTCTTTAGAGAAGCATATGGGGCAGTGCACCCCAGATTATGCTGATAGTCTAAAAGCTGCTGAACACCGATGCATTTTCCCTTGGGAAGGAATGGAAATTTAATTAGATTCATAAAACTGATAGCTCCTTTTCTCAAGTATTTAGTCTACCCTGTGATACCTGATACATCTGCAAGTTTAACGTCAAGAATGATGCTGCTATCTGCAAGCATGTACAGTAAATGTGGTCACAGAAAGACCATGGCCCACTTTTGAGTTCGGGAGCAGCACCACATGTTGCAGCAAACTCTTTTGGAGCTGCTGGAGTTGCCTCCTGCCTGTGCAGCACCCACTGCTCTGGCACCTCCTTAGGAGTGGTGTGTCCATCGTGCTGCCGCTCCCACAGCTCCTGCGTCAGCCTTAGCCACGGGCTGAAGCTCCTTTGCTGTTAACAGAGTGCGTTCTAAAGCACACTTCTAATGAATGTCTCACGAACATGTGCCTAGTATTAAAATTACATTTATTAGTAGTATGCTCGTCTCCCGTGCTTTACAATTGTAATTGATGAAATACATTTCCATTCACATTATGCTACCACCTTCAGTGGGGCCAAGATTTCATCTGGTTTTGATATGCTGCCCAGGACACGCTATTTTTTGCCGACCATCAGTAAATCAACCCGAGTTATCTGAAGCTGTAATTGAAGCATAAAGGAGTTTTGCTTAAATACGATCTTCTACATTTGGTGGACAATTTGTTTCTTTGGAACACGCAGCAAAGTTCTCTTTGGGAGGTCTGTATCTTAATTCGAACTAGCCCTGCACTTCTTTAATAAATGTATCCTGGATTTCATACAAAACACTCGTGTCAGTCACTGCAGAGGTGCCCCTGTACAAGGCGGGTTTTGGCGCCGCGCCCCCCACCTCCCCCGTCCCGAGGGCTGCGCCCTGCCTGGGGGGGGCGGCGGGATGGGGCCCCGGCCGCCCCGGCCGCCGCCGCGAGTGTTCGCCCCGCAGCCCCGCGGGCCCCTCCCGCCCCGCGCCGCCGCCCCTCGTGCGCTGGCCCCAGGCGCGCAGCCCCCGGCCGGCCCGGCCGCCCCCCCCAGCCCCGCGGGCGCTCGCTCCCGCCGCCGCGGCCCCGGGGCCCGTGACGGGCGGGGCGCGCTGCTCGCCGCGGCGCTGGGAACGGAGCGGGCGGGGCCACGGCTGCAGCCGGAGCCTTTGCGGGACGGGACCGCGGCACCCGGAAACACCGGGTGGCTGGTGGGAGCCGAGCCGGCGGTGCGGGGCGAGCTGGGCCGGCGGCCCGGTGCGGCAGGTGGGTAGGCCTGGGCTGGGAGCGGCAGGAGCAGAGCCCGGCTGAGGCTGCCCCGCAGGGCGCGGTGCGGGGGCTATGGATGAGGGAAGGCGCCTGAGGGAGGCCTTGGGTGTGGGAGGGGGACGCGTTTGGGGTCGGTGGATGGCGTGGGAAGCAGGTCCGTGGGAGCAGGCTGGGGGGGAGGGAGCGGGGCTGAGGAGAAACTGAGAAATGTCTGTAAACGGAATGGTCTGGGGGAGAGGGAGAGGAGGCGCGAAGGTGAAGTTACTGTGGGGAAGCAGCTCTCTGAAGTTGGGAAGCGGTACGGATCTGCTCGGCAGCTGTGGCGTTGCTGACCCTGGTCACTCGCTGGGTTTCTTGGTGTAGGTGCAGCTGGTGCTCTGCTGGGAAGGGGCTCGCTATGCTTGATCTAGTGCTGTATGTGAAGTAACAGAAATGCCCACTTCATAAGTATTTTCATGGCATCACAATTTCACACTGGGTTTTTTAAATGAGAAACCCTCTAGCAGTACAAAGCTTAGGGGCTAAGTCAGAAAACCAGAAGGTGCAGAGATAATGAACGTAATAAAATAATACATATTGTGGAATATACTGGAAGGTTAAAGATAAACACTAAAAGGTACTCTAGATTGTTTCATTTTATTGACTCTTATGAACTGTATTTTAAGTCAGAGCGAAGAAGTTTTGGATACCAGAGATAAGATTTTTAAAGAGTAGTTGGGTGGGAGAAGACTGAGGCTGCTTCTTGTGATGGAGGGGTGTGTTATTTGGGACAAAGAACATATGCAACAAACCTTTATAAAACTGAGTGAGCACCATAGTGGGAAGCTTGTCTGTCACGGTGGCCTCTACACAGGATGGTTGGGATCTAGGGCAGCCCTTGTTTTTCAGAGAACATATGTGCAGACTGACAAAGTGGGTTTTAGAGTGAACATTAGGTGACAAACTGCTTCTCCTAAATTCTGTGGGGTTTCCTTTCTCCAGAGGTGCTGCACTTTACTCATCTGAACTCTTTGTATATGGACTGAGTTGAGCCTGACCAGTTCAGCTGTATCTGTTAAGTTACTACACAGGACCTGCTCCACAAAAATTGTCACTGTGTAGACAGTTTGCTAGAACAGACTCTAGCTCTGTGATGCGTGCTTTTCTTTTATAAAAGAATAAGCAACATCAAATTTCTTTAGAGACTGCAGGGTGAGTTTGAGGGAGGTGGTAGTTGTGGAGAAACTGATTTACAGTAACCTCTTTAGAAACTGTCACTCATGTTTCCCTTGTAGGCTGTTAGGCATTGTGAGAACTTGTAATTGAAAATTACACTTCTGGGAGATAAAGATCTGTTGGTTTGGGATGCGTGATGTTCTGGTTTGTAGAAGTAGAACGTGTAGGAAAAATACTGGTTTGGGGAAAGACTGTGGTGATAGTATAAATTTGCTTTATTTAGAGCAGCATATTGTTAGGAGTGACCCTACGTCTTCAGCAATCTTACAGGCTGCCTACACAGCCTAATTCCTTATGCTAGTTATGCTGCTGTTTGCAATAACAAGAAAAATGCAGGGATCATCTGAACCAGGTACCTAGGAAAATCAAATGCCCCGTGTCTGCTTAAAACAGTTCTGGATTTGGCAGTGTTAAGTGAGGGCAACACGTACTTGATCTTCGAGATAGGCTTGCTAGATATAGTTATTCCTCTCTTATTCTTGAATTGCTTGCCACCTGAACTTACTCTTCACTGATTACTTCAGTTCATACCCATGTACATGCTGCTTGCACAGGCTCAGCACCTTCACTGTAACTCAGGAGGCTGCCCAGCTAGATCACATCAACAGAAGGTGTCTCTAGAGGGGAGGAGAGATTCTTAAGATCTGTACTTCTTTGGATCTAGCATAATAATGTAAGATGGTTAGGAGTTTGGGATTTTCTCATTGAATTGTTGAACCTTCTTGTCTTATATTCATATACTTTTAGTACACTGTTCAGCTGTCTAATTTTATTTGTAATTACTAGCTTTCTGCAATAAATGTCTACAGATCTGTTTTCACTGTAGTATCTAGTTTCTTACTCTACCCAGACTAGATCACCTTGACAGAGAGTGGCTGCATTGTCTGGGCATCTAGACTTGATTAGTAGTTCCTAAATAGTGTAAGTGTAAGCTCTAGCTGAACCCCAGCTGTATTCAATGTTCAGTCTTTCAGCACCTTAAATCAAGCTCCTTCATTGGCTTGATACATCTGCAGGAGTTGCATTTGGGCAGTGCTTCAGTTCATGGCGTCGCACTCCTGTATGCTTGAGGAGGGATGGGCATTTGAACTAAACCCGAGAACTGAATGCCTCCTTGCTCACAGAATCTGAATGTGACAACTAGGATTTTTCTGTACTGTGGTCTATACAATGAACGCAGTGTATGTACTGTTTGTAAAAGAGAGAGGCAGTTAAGGCAGGTTGTATCAAATTTCTGTGCTGGCAGGCAGAGTTTGGCTTGATTACTTATGTCAATATAAAACTATTGCACTACTGTGCACATAGTTCAAGTCTTCATCTTACAAGAAATATGGTGTTAGATTCAGCTCAGTAAGGGCCTGACTTTCCTGAATGCTGAATATTTATACTCAATATGTGATTCCTTTAATATTAATCAAACCAAATTTTCATTAGTCAAAGGAATCTTATCTTTGGGTTCCTTGTTTGGTGTAAAGGATAAAGGAGGTGGCCTTAAAGAGTATTTAGCCACATATTTCACAGTGCCCAACTTCTCCTGTCTGATACATAGATTAGAATGGTGATTTTTTTTTTTCCCACAAAAGAAAAACAAAACAAAACCCCTTTATGAGGTCATCAAAAAACTCAGCAGTGTTAAGTTCCCTTTCTGCTAGGTTTTCTGTCAACCTGTAAGAAAACCTTAACTAATCCGAGCAATTTATAGCATTGTCTGAAATTAGATATTAGTTAATATCTAATTGCATTCCATTTGTTACACTTGGCAACAGTGGAGTTTCCTGGTTGAGTCATAGGCCAGTGAAACACTGATACAGCCTCCATTATCCTTGTCAGAAGTCTTGAGTTTTGGAGCGGTTGAGAATAAATCATTGGTTGATCCTTAGGAGTTACATTTTAATGTGTAACTGCTCTGTGCATAAGTGCACTTGCCAGTGCTAAAAAGCATTTGCATGATATTAAAAAAGCCAAGTGTCATAGTTTAATCCCAGCCGACAACTAAGCCCCACACAGCCGCTCACTCCCTCCCCCCACCCCAGTGGGATGGGGGAGAGATTCGGAAGGATAAAAGTGAGAAAACTCTGAAGTGGGTTGAAATCAAGACAGTTTAATAGGTAAAGCAAAGGCCACAACCACAAGCAAAGCAAAAGAGGAATTAATTCACCACTTCTCATCGTCAGGCAGGTGTTCAGCCATCACCAGGAGAGCCAGGCTCCATCACGCATAATGGTGACTTGGGAAGACAAATGCCATCACTCAAAACATCCCCCCGCCTCCTCCTTTTTTTCCCCCAGCTTTATACGCTGAGCATGACACCGTATGGTGTGGGATATCCCTGGGGTCAGTTGGGGTCAGCTGTCCTGGCTGTGTCCCCTCCCAGCTCCTCTTGCACCCTCAGCTCATTCGCTGGTGGGGTGGGGTGAGAGGCAGAAAAGGCCTTGACTCTGTGTAAGCACTGCTCAGCAGTAAGGAAAACATCCCTGAATTATCAGTACTGTTTTCAGCTCATATCTAAAACACAGCCCCATAGTAGCTACTATTAAGAAAATTAACTCTATCCCAGCCAAAAGCAGCACACCGAGATAGGGTTGTGGCTAGAGAGCTACGTGATGTTGAGGGAGCAATATCCACCAGTGTTCTACAGTGTTGTGCTTGATATCCTTGTCATGAAAATATTATTTGAATGTAGTGACTTTTTTTTTTTTTCACCAGTTAAGAATTTTTTTAATTTAAGTGGAGAAGTTGGAAATATCCCCTGAAGAAAACCTTCATGTGAAAAAAATCTTTACAGCTTTCTGCTAGGAAAAAACTTTGCTAGAGGATTTGATTTTAAAAACACTTCTGAAGAAGAATACAAGCTCTAAGAAAAACATAGCTTATTTTTTCCATAGTTTACTTAATACACGTTATAATGTATCCAGCAAGAAGAATGAGTAGCAAACTGGAAAACATAAGAAAGAGTGAGGTAAGTTTTAAAATTATGAAGTGATTTGCAGTGGTTTAGTTGAAAAGTGACATGTATTTGTGGGAAGAACAGCAGACAAATATAGATAGCTTATGGGAGGGATCAAAGATGATACCAGTATCAAGTATGAGGAAGATGAAAAGCATTAATAGTGACATTTTAAAGTGAGAAATAAAAGGTCTAAGGTTATTAGATAAGTTTATAACAAAAGAAAAAATTACACAGACATAAAAGGAAGGGGCAGGGAAAAAGAAGTGCATTGTTGAATGATTGCAGCCCAAACTTGGCAGTTAAAATATTCATATGTATGTAAAATCTTGTTCATAATGGAGTTCAGCAGCACTTAGTAGATTTGGAAAAGTCTATGCACCCTCAGCAGCATCTGGGATATTGATCACAGAATGGTTTGGGTTGGGAGGGACCTTAAAGCTCATCTAGTCCCAACCCCCCTGCCATGGACAGGGACACCTTCCACCAGCCCAGGCTGCTCAAAGCCCCGTCCAACCTGGCCTTAAACCATTCCGGGGAGGGGGCAGCCACAGCTTCTCTGGGCAACCTGTGCCAGTGTCTCACAACTCTCATCATAAAAAATATCTTCCTCGCATCCAATCGAAATCTACCCTCTTTCAGTTTAAAACCATTGCCTCTTGTCCTGACACTACAGGCCCTATTAAAAAGTCTTTCTCTTTCTTAAAAGCCCTCGTTATATATTGAAAGGCCATAATAAGATCTCCCCAGAGCCTTTTCTTTTCCAGTCTGAACAACACCAACTCTCTCAGTTGTTTTCATAGAAGTGTTCCATCACTTTTGTGGCTCTCCTCAGGACCCCCTTTAACAGGCTCGTGTCTGTCTTATGTTGGGGGCCCCAGAGCTGGACACAGGACTCCAGGTGGGGTCTCATGAGAGCAGAGTAGAGGGGGAGAATCCCCCCCCCTCAACCTGCTGGCCACGCTTCTCCTGATGCAGTGCAGGGTATGGTTGGCTTTCTGGGCGGCAAGCACACATTGCTGACTCTGGTCCAATACCAAGTCCTTCTCTGCAGGGCTGCTCTCAAGCCACTCATCCCCCAGCCTGTATTGATATTGGGGATTGCCCCGGTCCGTGTGCAGGACCTTGCACTGGGCCTTGTTGAACTTCATGAGGTTCCTTCCATCCATTTATTTCTATACATAAACTATTTGTTGTATTAGATACTACTTTTGGTATAAAACAGGCTATATGGAGCCCAATGGAAAGAAGATTTATGGAATAGCACTTTCCTCTGAGGAACATAGTTGTGTTATAGAAAGTAGCATGTTACTTGTGTGTTATCCAGCACAGCGAAAGAGGGCAATGCCCATGTGAAAGCATACAGGGAAGTCTTATAGGTTCCTCAGGTTCTGTGAGCTAGCTCTTGCTGCTCCACCTTCCAACTGTGCTTTTCCTTTGTGTTGCTGGCTTATTATATTTGTATAGGTTCAGCACCAGCACTGGCTTCAGATTTCATTTGAGAAATATGAGAACACTTGTTTCTTTAATGTGCTGTCTTGATTTCAAAGCAAATTCCCAGGAAGTGTGTCCATACCTGTTCCACTGGAATTAAATAGTGTACTTTGCGTTCCACTATGTTTTTCCTTCTGTAAGGCAGACTCAGTGTTTATTTTCTGGCAAATCCCAGACATAGAACTTGGTGTACTGACACAAAACTTAAACTTTGCCCTTTGCAAAGAGGCTGGTTATCTGTTTTTGTTTGGCTTTGTATTTTAACTAATGTGCAAGTGTCTTCTGATTAAGCAGTCTTAAACTCTTTAATCATAAAATGGAATTAGAGCTAGTAACAGCAATAACTCCTGTAATATGGTGTTTTACTGTAAAAGACTGTCAGCAGTGAAAACATTCCACAGCTAGGCTGGAAGGAATGTAATGCACGTAATGACATCACTGGGAAGATTGGAAGCATAATAGTAGTTAGTAACTTCTTTTTTTTTTAATTTAATTTTTCTTATGATAGAGTAGGGAGGAGTAAAGAAATAGTTGCCAGTAGAAGTTATTTTTATGTCAAATATTTTGGTAAATGAATAGAAAATAATATCAATATTAACTCTGTAGCCTGTTGGAAAGGCCTCGTTTCACCATTTTCTGTTACTTTGTATGCATTTGGTTTTGATACAGTGCATCCCTAGGCCGTCACCTAGGAAGGCCTTTGCTTTTGTGCCTGTGCGGAATCCTTGGCTCTGCTAATGAGGTGTAAATTGCAGGACCGGAGCCTAAACCAGCAGTGTATTTTACCTTCCCATTTGTCATGTATTCCTCTCATTTTATCTGAATGAACTTGCTCTACAGATGTGTTCGTGCTAAGTGGTAAATGGACCTTGATTTATAGACATCATATCCATAGGTATCCTGAAACTAAAAGTGACCTTTTAATTGTGTCTTACAGTGAGAGGTGCAAAGTACCTACACCTCACTGACTGTAATGTAGCCTGTCACATCTGTAACCTGGTAGTAACTGCATGCGTGACTTTTACTGTAGATTGCTCAGTCCTTTGACGGAGAGCATGCTGTTATTTTAATCTGTTAATTTAACCTGCTTTTTTGTTATGTGATTTATTGTAATTCACTGTTAATTGCGTTTTTTGTCGTGTTAGCTACTTCTTGAGAAGTAGCTTGGTGCTTGGGGTTTTTTTTAATGCTGATTTTTTTTCACGTTTGTTTATACTCTCTTGAAGTTTCAGAAATCTAAGAAAAATTAAATTTCATGAATATAACAAAAAGTGAACCGGCTGCAATGACTGTAAGCAAAACTCTCTTAGTAATTCAGGCTGAATTAATGAAGTATAATGCAGAATACTGGATAGTTAGGGATACTGAAAGAACCTTTGGTGTAACTGATGCAGATGAAATGCACAGTCAAATAAACGAAATTTGGATCATTTGTGCGTGAACCATCATATTTTTTATTTATTAAATAATATGTGAAAATGTAAGGCACCCTGACCTTGAAATTTCAGTGAGTCTAAAACATTCTAATCAACTAGATGCTTTGCTAGACTAAGTTGAGTGTTAACAGTTCTGCACTCACTTTATCTTAATACATTTGTATCAGCATGATGTGAAATTTTGGGAGTGCATGGATCTGCGGAGTTGCCCCTGCTCTTTTGTTCTTGCAGATGGTATTAGGCCGTGCTTGCTGGAAGGATCTCCACATTGTGCATTATGATGCCAACCATCTTTGGAAAATGTCTCAAGACAGTCTTTAGTCTCTGAGTTTAACTAAACAATAGTTAAAATAAGTTAGTCACCTTTCCATTTCTCCATTTGGTGTGGAGTTATCTTTTTTTAGTATTTTAGATACCTCAAACTAAAGTAATTGTCAGATTTTGAGACTGCCTACAAAGTCAACAGTAAATTCATAAACTAATCCTTAATTTTGCACAAGATTCTGTTACTGTAGCTATTTAGCAGCTGAGAAGTTCAAAAGTTTATACCCTCAGATCTTTAAAAAACAAAATCTTAAGGTTAAGAAAAGTCCTGTAATGTTCTTGTTGCTCATGTAGTGAATTCTGTTTAATAGTAGTGAGTTTTGTTAAGAATGGATAGAGAAAAATAAAACGTATATCGTATGTTTACTGTTTGTTAAGTCAAATTGATTATGTTCTTTTGGCTTAATGCATTTAATCTGCAAACATTGGAATTTACCAGTATTTTAGGAGGGCAAGTGTCGGTACGATATAAAAATGAAATGTAAAATACGAAATTTTAATCTGTGTGGAGAAATTACTAAAGGAGATGAAAATCTACAAGTCAGAAATGTATTAATTTTGTCTGTAGGAATATTATGAAGTAGAAATAAGTGATTTTCCACTTGAAAAAGATCTGCTTCCTTTGAAAAGATATTTTTCAGACTTTGCACAGTATGATACTTTGAGCTGAAGGTATTATTTCCTGTATAGATTGGTTTGGGTTTGTTTTCTGAGCCTATAAAACCTTTACATGATCTTTATCGTTTATACTTTGAAGGAGAACAGTGCTTCATGTAGTATCCATCTGCATTTTATTCACTTGTGTGTACTGAAGTTGAATGCGACGCGTCTGTAAATACCACCTTAGCTTACTGCATGTTGACTTCCCATATAGACCTGCCTTTAACCTCTTCCCCTGCCTTCTGTCTTGCTGGCTGTAGGGTGTGTCTACATGATACACTAAACAAACTATGCAAAAGCGATTAGACTAATAAAAGAATAATGAGCCTAGTCACTGGGTTAACAGATGTGACAGGCTACATTACAGTTAAGGAGCTGCAGGTACTTAGCACCTCTCACTGTAAGACACAGTTCAAACTGCACTGAGTTAACGTGACCACTCAACTTCCAGTCTTTGAATTGGCAAACCTAAATCTGATTTTTGGAACAGATGCATTCTGTAGAGTACTGAGTAGTCTGCCCGAAGCCCAGTAAGAAATCTCAGCCTGGTTGTAACTCTGTACAGGAAATGCATTGGGAACTTTCATTTCATTATTGATTTAAGACAATCAAAGTGTGGACTGTTACTGAAGACAGTAGTTCATTTAGTATATGACTGCAGAGTCTGTTCCAGTGAGGGTAGCAGGAGCTCGTGGCTAGAAGAGAGCAATTACACTTCTGGTAGTAATCTGTAAATCTAAACCTGCTGTGAAACTGCAGTTGTCTCTCTTTCTGGATCCAGTCCCCAGTTTGCACTAAGTTCTATGAAGTGATATGCAGCTCTTTTTTAAAAGAAAGGAAGAGTGACCAGGAGAGCTGATAAGCTATTATGTGTGCTCAGGAGAGGATGGTTATTTTATTGGCATATGTGAGTTTCAGGGTTCTGTAGTTCTCTGTGTTCTGTGAATCAACTATTTGTAAGTACTTCACACACTTGTTCTCTACAAGCCTGTCTCACTCACCACTGACAGGGTAACTTTTAACAAATACCCGTATTTCAGCTATCACACTGGATGCTTAAAGTCCATTTTGTGTGAATTTTGGAAACTGAAACTGCTTTAGTGAATTATGGTAAAGACATGTTTTCTGCTACTGGCACCTTTTTGAAACACATTGTCTGGGGAAAGTTCCCTTTTTTACCATGATTACTAATGAAGAGAAGACTGTAGTTTAAGATACTATTGTGGTATGTATTCCTTATGACTTTGCTGATGGGCTTATTAAACTGTTGTACTTCTTGGTGTGTTTTCATGCTGCATGCTTTGATACTTGCTCATAAACAAGGTATTAGTGATTTATTTTTAAAATTACATTTTAAGCTGCTTAGTAAATAGAGGGTTGTATTTCGGCAAGAAATTCATGTGAATTGTTTTCTGATATTGTGACCTATTTTGAAGATTAAGGAATTGATCTCTGAGAATTTTGAACATTTGTAAAACCCTTTGTCACTTCACAGGTTCACGGAATGCAAAAATCTAGGTCCGTGTGCAGGAGAGATGTGTGTTTGCATTTTCTGTATTTTGTTCAGGAGCATTTTGAAAACTGAAAACCAAAAAGTTTAAATACTTATTTATCTGTAAGCGTGCTTTCATGAAATTTAGTGTTGTTCATCTTAACCATGTATTGCTCTTTGTGTTTCCAAATTTCAGGTCTCAGTACTAAAAAAGGAGATAGATCAAAAAGGTGGAAGAAATTGTTTGTGCAAGTTGGCTCACATAAATGTACACTTTGCAATGTCAGTTTTTTCCAGCAGCGCAGGCAGACCTTTTCAAGAAGTTCAGTCCTGTATTTTCTCTTTTTTCTCTTAGTGGACTTTTTTTTTTTTTTTTTTTTTTTGGCTTTCCCTTTTCCTCCCTCTTATCTTCTCTATGCTGCTGCTACTTCTCCAGAGAGTATGATCTCTGACCTTGCATGTTCCCTCTTTGTCCCTTCATGGGAACTGTTCTTTTGTTTCTCCTCCTTGTTCTCAGCTGTAGCAAATTTATATTTCTCTTTGACAAACTGATCCCTCTTTTGTTGATGGGGTTGCATAATTCTACAGTTAACATCCTCATGTAAAGGGTTATTCTGCCAGAACCTGTGGAAGAAGTTATCAAATCTTGAATATTGTCTACAGCTTTCTTGTCCTTTATGCTTTACATGTCTGATTTATATTGTCCAGTGCAGTTGCATCTTTAGTTTCTTCAGCCAGTTCATACTTCATAGTTCATACAAAAGTATCTTCTATTAAGATTCCTTAAAGGAATCCTTGTGTATTTCTTCCTCAGTTTCTGCATCCTGGCATCTTTTTCTTCCTCCTTTGCCAATATGCTTTCACAAATATTTTTACAGCCATATGATTTTTGAGGTAAATAATTTTATTGTGTAGAATACAAGTATATATTTAATATCTCTGTGGCTGTTGGGAGTTCATATTTGTTTGCAGGTAACTGCAATTTCTCAACAGTATCCATGCCATATAGGTGTTAAATTTGACTGTATACTTGGCTGGAGAAAATCTGTTAATGCTTAGAGACAAAATAAAGGCAAATCAGAAATATTTGAGCAGCACAGTTCTCCAGATCTCTGAAATAACAGTTATAATTTTTATGAAATGCGTCTTGAGCTAGAGAAATACAGTCAGCAAGAAACAGCTTCAGTTTCAGCTGCAAATATTTAGAGGTACCAGCACATCCTTCAGCAGTGTGTACAAAACTAAAAAATTAAGGATTCAAAACTTGTGTGTCTGTATGTGTAAAACATGCATAAGGACAACTCTGGCATATGCATCCAATAAGTGCTGCTTATGCCATCTCTAGACTCCTGAAAGTGAGAACTACATTCATTGTCTTGACTTGTTACTGTTTTTTACTTGAAAATATATTTGTTAACTTTTAATTACTGACTTGATTTTACTTTGCATTATAAAACACTGCTCTCTTTGAGTATATGGGCAGTGAAGGCAGTAGTAATTTTTTTTATAGAAAGCCTTAATTTATGTGCATATGGAAATTCTTCTTACTTAATATGAAAAATAGAAGAAAATTAGATAATATTCCACATAGCAGTGATGCATTTTTTTAATTTCCTTGTAATACATTGTACTTGTAAAATGAGAATTGCTTTCTCTATTAGTCTTCTGCACTAAGTTAATACTTTAATTGATGACAAAGGGCAAAGAAAAACATGTCAACTTGGTAAAAATCCATGGTGGACATGATGAGCTTTACTAACGTAAAGTTTGTGGTAGTCAGTGCAGTATGAGAAAGCAGGTGCAGTCACCTAGTCTTCTATATTCAGCTGTTTTTTTCTGAGTAGGATAATCAGCGGGACAGGTTTAGCGTTGTCTTCCCTGCAGTTTCTCCATCCCATGTTTTCCTGTCCAACCATCTTTCTCACAACTCTCCTTTTCCTTCAGCATCAGCCATACCTCTCATTTTCATTTAAAGCAGCCTAACCTTCACCCTGTCATGGGTTGGCTCTGTGTCATCTGGCAAGGCAGAGACTGCAACCTGAAAAACTTTGGAGAGGCAGAAGAATGAGAAGATCTCTTCTTTCAGGGAATAGCTCATTGCAGCAGGGGTACTGGGCATTCTGCAGAACCATGGTGTGGGGCTTTCTCACTTTGAAAATACCCTCTGAGCCTTCACCTACATAAAGAAATCCATGATTGATTTAACTTGGGAAATTTCTTCTGTGAAATCAGTTTATAGTCCTTATTTTATTATTATTACAGATAAGAAATATTTAATTTCATTTCTCCATTAATTATCACTTCTAATATGCTGATATGCTTCCCCATTTGTAATCACATATTTGAAAAACGTATTTAACATGTTAATCTCATTTTTCTTTTTAAATATCAGATTAGGTTGGTTTTTTTCCTTTGGCTAAACTTCCTGGATAACTTTTTTTAATACGCTGATTCCCAAGGGAAACATCTATCTGCAGTATTACCTTTTAAGTCTGGGTTTGTTGTTTTTAATCTGTTTCAGGAAGAAAAAAGTTAAGAAATGTCTACCAATTTAAAGTACCTTTCCTTGGGCATCCTGGTTTTACAGACCACAAGTTTAGTCTTGACCATGCGTTATTCTCGGACACTGAAAGAAGAAGGACCTCGTTACTTGTCCTCTACTGCAGTAGTTATTGCTGAACTTCTGAAGATTTTGGCCTGTGTTCTATTGGTCTACAAAGACAGCAGTATGTGTCAAATTTTGCACCAAATAATTTTCCTAATCAATACGCTGTATTGTAGTGGCAACTGCAGGGCAGCCATGTGAGTACAGGCATACAACAAAGCATTTCCCTTCTCATATAAGAAATAGTCTTGGAAAGACACTGATCATACTTCGCTCCTCCACACACGATACAAGATACTGTGTATTTGCTGAAGAGAGTTCTCTTTAAAGAATATAGATACTGAGGAGCGCAAGAAAAAATTTTCTGCTAACAGCTTAAAGGCTGTTTTTGTAGGCATTTTAAGAAATTCATGTGTAGAAGTAGGAAGAAATGAAAACCTTTGTGTCCAAAGCATGAATGATAATATAATAAATAGATGCAGAAGGGAGGAAGCAATTTCATTATATAGGAAGAAGCACAGTTTTAAGCTCAAAAAAAGTGTATTCAGATTTACTCTAGTTCTTATTTTGTACATTTTATACTGAATTTATCTTGTTCCTTGACATATATATTTGATCTTCAGCAGCTTAAAAGTATCATTGTATATGCATAAATATTGATGACAGAAGGCTTCTAAATGTGCACTTTTTAGGAGACACTCTTTAATGTATCATTTTCGAATATTGATATGGTTTCAATAAGTTCTACTTAAAGTATTTTGAATAATTGTTCTAGTTATGGTATGCCAGGCTACAAGAAGACACTTCTTGCAGCCTTTTTTTCTTATGTGTATGAGGCTCATGAAAGTCAAACAAACATAGACAGTACTTTTGAGGTCTTGATAGCAGTGATAACTATAAAAAGGGGACAACAATCTTTAAGAACAGAACATTGCTATCTTTTTGTTTTAGTGAACGTTTGTTTCTTTTATTGTTTCTTTGGGTAGAGTGCAATTTACGGACTCTGAACAGAGTGCTACATGATGAAATCCTTAATAAACCCATGGAAACTCTTAAACTTGCTATTCCTTCAGGAATTTACACTCTTCAGAATAACTTGCTGTATGTAGCATTGTCAAACCTAGATGCAGCCACTTACCAGGTATTGTACTTTTGGATTTCTCTGTAAATTTCAAATAATCCCATTAATTAGGCAGTAGTAACTGTTTCTGGGTTCTTTCAGGTTACATATCAGCTGAAAATTCTTACCACAGCATTGTTTTCTGTGTCGATGTTGAGCAAGAAATTGGGTGTATACCAGTGGCTTTCATTAGTAATATTGATGACAGGAGTGGCATTTGTGCAGGTAAATATTAACAGATGGTTTGTGTTTGTTTAATGTGTTTATTCAAGGAACATGGATTTCTATACTAATTATACAGCTTTCTGATACTACCAGCTGCACGTGAGCACCTGAGTATGGTCAGGAGCACAGGCTAGAGGACACCAGAAATGGTTCAAAGGCAGAAGGTAACACCTCTTTTGGGTCCCAGTGCTCTACTGTAGCATGGAACAGGGCCTCTGGAGTAAACTGCAAATAACAGTGATCAATATTTATTAACGCACTTCTTCAGACATTAGGGATTCACAGATCTTCTGTGCAAGTACAGTCCTGCTGCTCACCTTGTAGTACAGTTTCAGCATGGCAAATTTACTTGGAACTTTTTCAAGAGGCAAACTTGGCCTCTGTTCTAAATAGTGCAGGTACAAGAGGACTGGATTATGGGATAAGAGACTATTCTAAGAATTTTTAACAGATTTTAGCATATCATAGAAATTTGTATTTTAAAATTTAAAGATTTGAAAACAATTCTGAGGATTAAATTTTACAGAATTTTCAAATTTAATAATTCTAAATGAGGACAAAACATTCTGATAGTAATTAACAGGCTTTTCAGTATGTTTTTGTCTATGGCATTGCATTTTATTCTCAGCATTAGATATGTTGTAGGATTTAGCTTCATCAATTTCAGCTTGTTTTAATCATCTGTGTAATCACTGAAGAGAGGCACATACAAAAGACAATTCGTTCCATCTTAAAGACAGCTGGTGTAAGTGGTTTTCTAACTGTGCTTATATTTGTAAAGTAACTAACTGTTGGGTGTCAAAAGTGAATGACCATGGAAAGTCATGCTGAGATTCAGAAACAGGTCTGGCTTGTAAAACACAGATCTTGGACCTATTTAAATTGATGGGTATTCTCGCAGTTCAGGCACAGTTTTATTCCTTACAAAAATGTAGAAAGAAAAACTATGTCTTTGCAGTCCTGTAAAAGTATTTATGGTGAAAAATACAGAACTTTACAAGCATGTGATTGTCTGTATTTAGTAACTGTTATTGTTGCTAAAAAACAAATTTGCATTTTATAGGTGCTCATGACTTTATCAGTGAATTTTGTATAACTGTTTTTACATTCAGTGGCCTTCAGACTCTCAAGGAACAGCTGCTAAGGAACATTCAGCAGGATCTCAGTTTGTAGGCTTGATCGCAGTTCTTATAGCATGCTTTTCTAGTGGATTTGCTGGGGTTTATTTTGAGAAAATTTTAAAGGAAACTAAGCAGTCTGTGTGGATCAGAAACATTCAGCTTGGTAAGTTTAATTTTAGTTGTCTTAGAAATACTGCATTCTGAGGAATTAAGATAAATAATTAAGAAAATGTATATATCCATATAAATTTTTAAAAAATCACCAACATTTTAGTATTCTGCATAAATGAACTTTTAAAACCAAGAGTATAAATTCTGCTAGATAGAATTCTAGCAGTTGCTTTCTGATCTCAACTTAGTTCTTGATTTAACTTGGTCATAGAGTGTCTGGAAGTTTGTACAGAATTTGTCAATTGAATTTGTATTTAAAATTTTATAAAGAATGTTCTTATGCACGAGTCTGTGTATCCTCTGTGTTTAAAAATTACTGTCTTTTGCACTAATTCATAAGATCTGATAAATATAAATAGCATTCCTTTTTCCTTTTTTTCACCATTTTTTAGAGAATATAGGAACATTAAAATATGTTTCTAAATCAATGTTTTGAGATGTTTTAAAATTAACATTTTTTTTCTTTTGTGTTTGTGCGAGCAGTTTTTATAGGTTGGCAGCTTTAATACAAAAAAAATGCTTTGTGAATAAAGTTGAGGTAATGAATTATTATGATTTCAGTACAAAGGCCAGTTTGTTTGTCTGTACAATCACTGGAGAGAGGCATATGCAAAAGACAGTTCATCTTAACTATTTTAATGCCCTTACTTATTATGCATCTATCAGTAAGATAATACCTTCTATTTCCAAAATAGTACTGGGTCTTCTAGACCCTAGATATTAATGGTGATAGAGTTGATCCATTTTCCTGAATGAGCTTTCCCTCACCTCAAAGCTATCTTTTCCAGTTTATAGGGTTGGAAATATGACATCTGCAATGTCTTTTTGTTCCCATTTTGCAACAGGAACAAAACTTATTGTTAGAGTTGTCCTTCTTTCTCTGATGGAATCCCTCTAGTCTTCACCTGTAGGCAGTAATTATTTATTGTATATTTGAATAAATGCTTTCATCAGAATTTGAACTTTCCAGAACCTTAGGACAGATTCTTGATCAAATCCATAGACTGTAGAATTAAGGCATGAAGATTATTTATTTAGTGGATTATGCTGTGTAATGAATCCGGTAGAATGTAATAAAGTACCATAAAAACAGGAGATGGTGTGTTCTTTTGTTATTAGATAGTTGGTCAAAAACTAGTATGGTCAAAAATGTCTGAATACCAGCAATATTTTTTCCTTTCATTTCCTGTTGCTGTGTTTTAATTATAAATGGTTATAAACACAGAACTGCGTTTTGATTATGTTTTAATATATAATCAAAATTTACTTGTCCATAATGGTATGAAACTTGAGGATAGAGAAGGGGATCAAAACCTCCACTTACTGTCTGCTAGGATTTATTGAATTTGTGTGTATTAAAACTTAAGTTTTCTTGAACGGGGTGTAGGGGATTAGGAAAGGTTTATCTTGGGGAATTTTGGAGGCAGAGAAGGGTGGGTAGCTGGGGCTTGGTCCAGAATTTGAGGTAAGATTTGGTGCTCTGGATGGAGCTGCAATGTAAAATCCATTGCCAAGGAAAGCTTATTGTTATTGTTCTCAATTTTCATGCTAGAAGTGCTTTGATGAGCAACAATGCAGGTATCTGTAACAATTTCCAATTAAACATTCATAATAGTTGAAAAATCAGTGATCTCTTCTAAGACATTCTTCAGATTTTTCTACAGTGCAAAAACTATGTGTGAAAACGAATTTGCTAGTCTGATAGTTGGCATGCATATATTGAATGTTCTAGTAATTGCTGAAAACAGTGAGATCAGAACAGACTGTGGAAATAACTAGGGCTGTGATATGTGAAGACACAAATGTCTGTGATAATAGTTAGAATTGAATCACTTGATTTTTTTAATTTAATTTTTTGTCAGTGAGCTTAATTTGCCTCAATACAAAATCTAGTAGAATATGTTTACTATTAAGGTTTTTTTCAGTTCAAAAATGAAATATTGTCATATTTCATAGAAGGTTTCCTGATACAGCTTTTAGAAAATATTTAAAACATGAAATCACAATTTCAAAAATACATTAGTGTATCCTTTCTGCAAGTGCAAGATTGTTGACTGCTTAAGACACTGTACATTCAGGAGCAAGTCAGTCATAAGCAAGAGCTTTGAAACAGCTTTTCTTGTTTCACACAAAGAACAAAACCATATGGCAAACCTGGTTTTCATTTTCATATCTATAGAGAATGATTAGAACTGTAGAAAAAAATTTGAAAATATATTAGAATAATTTTTGAAAAAAAACCAGTTTTTAATGCATACCAGTATTATATTAGGGATGTATGAATAGTTGATTTTATTCATTTTATCAAATCAATTGGAAAAGAGAAGTAATTGGTTTAATCTGAATGAAACCTAAATTTTTAATTACTACAAAAATAATTATTTCTTGTCAAATGGAAGGTTTTATTTTGTTCAAAACAATGCCACCCTTTTCAGATGCAAAGGAATGAGATGAAAATAGAGGTCAGCTTTTGGCAGAAATAAAATAGAAAAAAATGTTCCCCCTTTCCTGCTCAGGACTAGAGCCTTCATCAGTCACAGAGGAGGTGCTTGTATTACTTCCATGCCTCAGGGGATTAGGAAAAGTTTCGCATCTGATAGAACATCATATGCACCAAATTATAAACTTTTTAATCTCATCTCAATTTCTTCTTTTGACATTGTCTCCACTGGTAAACATTCATTGTATTTGAGACTGGAAGCAGGATTCTTCTGAGCCAAGATCCTTGTCTGAATTGGCAAACTGATTATGTCCTGCTCTCGATCAGTGACCATCTCCTCCACTGAAAATTTTCCCTGTTTTTCTCTCCAGGTTATAGTGTGACTTCAGCCTTCAGTCATGGCTAGTTTCAGGAAAACTGAAATTATGTTTAAGTGAATTTTGCTATATGCCATCCCATTCCAGTAGAAAGCAATGGAAGATAAGTATATAAGAACATCCTAATGGAAACAGTCAAAACTTGTTATAAGTGTGGAAAACAGTTTTTAAAAGAGAATATCTGTCTGAACACTGATTGCATTTGAACACAACGGTATTGCAAGTAGCAGTCCTAGTTTAAAGTCAGATATATGTGAGCAGTCCTTGAGGACAAGGAACCTGTTTGCATGTTTTTCACCTGAAGTGTTTAAATCAATCTTGTACTTTCAGGATTTTTTGGTAGCATATTTGGACTGATGGGTGTATACATTTATGATGGAGAACAACTGTCAAAGAATGGATTTTTTCAAGGATACAATAAACTTACTTGGATAGTTGTTGTTCTACAGGTGAGATACCTTGTATCACATGTTTCTGTGAAGGACTTGGGATTTACTCTTCTATAAATGACTGGGGAAACTAATGGGTGTCATTAAAGCTACTGAGAATTCTATAGTCAAAAGTCTGATCTGTCACTCTTAGACTAAACCTCTAAATAAAAACCTGGAAAATATGTAAGTATTGTGCAATATAAAAGCATGCAAGCATTATTTCTTTGACTTTTTTTTTAAAAAATGCATCTTTCCTTCTGTTCTCTAAAAATGTGTAGTACAAGCATTTCCACTAACTTAAAATGATCAAGAATTTCTTTAATGGGAGAGAAGAACTCCAATATTTATCTTCAACAGTGCATATCCATAGCATAAACCAAATGTAATGCTCCTAAACACAGACCAAAGCTTTTCCTAAAGTAAGTGCGTGTTGTTAAAATAGATGCTCTCAGTGGAATTATCAGGTTGCAAATCCAAACCTCAATATTTTTCCAGGCACTTGGAGGACTGGTGATTGCTGCTGTTATAAAATATGCGGACAACATTTTAAAGGGATTTGCAACTTCTCTCTCTATTATACTGTCAACATTGATCTCCTATTTCTGGCTGCAAGATTTTGTCCCTACAAGGTAAGAATTATTTTCCATGTATCCTGAAAAATAGTTGAAAACTTAATGCTTACCAGATATAACTGCAAAGCAATAAATAAAAAAACAGTCCAAGCCACACTTTTAGAATATTTAGATACAACTGGCACATAAAAGTTTAGTTTCATAACGTACCATAACTCATGCTTAATTTTTTCAGTACAGTTGGCAAGATTCAGTTTTCTGTAAGGTAGAGCCCTCCACAGGTCAGGAATTACGGAATCTCCAACCTTGGCTTTTGACGAACCACTCGCTCGCGGGCTCCCTGTTTTACTTCACCGTCCCTTTCTCTTCATACCCTCCGCGCCCGACCTCGCTCCGTCCGGCCCGCAGCGCTCCGCGCTGTGCGGAAGGCAGAGCCCCCCCCACACACACACCCCGTCCGGGTGCTTGCCTGGCTCGGCGCTCCGAGCCAGCCTCCCCCCTGCTGGCTGCTGCCCGGCTCTCCTTTTCTCTTTGTCCTCTGAACTGACACATCTTCCCCAAGGCACCCCGTCGCAAGAGGCGATACGGCTGAGCAGTGATAATGGTGATAATCGTTTTATACTGGTTTTCATTCCATCTCAAAAACAGTCTCTAAAAGAGATGATTGCAGTCATGCATGGAAGTTACACTACAGCAAGTAATTGGACCCCGAAGCCCAAGAGCTGAGCTTATTTCTAAAGTCAACGCCACATTTATTAGTGAAAGCACTTGACCAAGAGTGAGAGAAAAATGCTTGCTATAGGCTTCTAGGCCCCAATACACTGTGTCTCAATGTTTTGTGAATCAGATTTTAGAAGCTCTGTGCGCTGCAGGTTTTGTACACGGGTAGGTTCCGGAATAGTGCTTGTCTTGGCAGTGCATGTTAATAATATATGAGGTGTAGAAGTAATATTACAACTTTCAGATATATTAATAGGATTTTGCTTATAATTGACCTGCACTCCTCACATAATATTACACATACTCCTAGTGTACAAATATTTTGAATAATATTACAGTTGTATCTGATACAAAGAAATATCTTTTTATCTAAAAGTAGTATTTGCAACATTAGCAGGACTTAAACACTCAAAAAAGGAAGTAGAACAAGTTTTAGGCTTAAAAAGTGGAAGACATTGAGCTTAAATTATAAAGCCTATGCTTGTCCTATTAAACATAAAGTGGTTTAAGATTTCTGTGTGCTCAAATGGAAAATTAATAAGTTACTTACCAGCTTCTGCAAACATGGTGAAAATGGAAACAGTGGTAAATAATTAAATGAGATGGATCTAACTAGCAGTAGGTAGAACTTGAAGCCTTCTCATTTAATAAAACTTGAGTTAATTTGAGTTAATCAAACTTAATCTTTAGTACCTTTCTTATGCCAACTGAATTTATTTGAACTGAAACTGCGTAATTGTTTCTGTCACTTCAACAAACATTTTTGATTGGGATAATAAATGCAAAGCACTTAAGTGCTTGAATGTGTTGCAATGGATTGTGTCCAGAAATAGGCTAACTGTATTCTTTGAAGGATTATCGTGTCATGCGCCACAGTTTTTTTAGCATTTGGTTCAGAAGATCAAATTGTCAACATTGTCATGTCTTTATGACAAGGTTCTTTTCTAAAATGTGTACTGATTGTATGTTGGCTTTGGAGATTTTGTTTCAGACTTGTAACTATCAAAACAACTTGAAAAGCCCATATGTCACAGTACAAAAGATGCCTTTATTATCTTTTCCTTACATAAATCTTTATGTATCTGCCAAAAATTAGATTATACTGACTTGCAAACTGGTTCTTGGGCAGCAGTAATTTGTTTTGACATAAGCTTTGAACTTCAAAGCAAGCTCAACTCCAGTAACATGATGTACTTAAGATATTAAAAGTGCCTGGGTAACCACCGCAGTTGCACTTCTTTAGCTTCTGCTTGCATTTTGCACAGAACTTTAGGCAAAAGAAAAAAGAAAAGATTGGATTGGTCCGATTACTTTTGACAATTGTTCCATGAAACTATAATTTTAATTTTGAGAATGTCAGTATAATGATACATTACTTCATGGATGTAAGTTTCTTATTTCAACTTCTTCCTGCATCATTCTATAATAAATATATGCAAATTATGTTGTTCTTTATAAATTGGACAAACACAATTTATCTTTCTGTGTTCCCAGAGGAAAAATGTCTTTTCTTTTGGTTGTATTATGTAAATAAAATTGCATCACCTAAATTGAGCTAACTTTTTTTTTTATCCCTATTCTATTCAGTGTCTTTTTCTTCGGAGCCGTCCTTGTAATAGCAGCTACTTTCCTATATGGTTATGATCCCAAACCTGCAGGAAATCCCATTAAGGCATAGCAAACTTCCTCATCGACCTGCTTCTCAAGATCGTGCACTGGGGGCCTTGCTAACAATGGCATATGGAAAGTGTCATTGTGCACTGCAAGGAAAGGATTACTATCCTGAATCTATTGAAGAAATGCTTACGAGTAGTTTTGAACAGGCAGAGGGGTTAAAGGTGGATGATGATACTGTCTGTAACCAATGAAAAAAAAAAAATGTCAGGGGAATGCCCAGTGCAAGTTGCTAATAAAAACTTGAAAGGAACAAAAAGTTTCCAAGAAACTGCAATTAGGAATGTTTACAGCTTTGACTGGGATTGCATCAAAAGAATTTACTGTATTGACTGCTGCAGAAATATGTCCTATGCACTCTTTGAAAGAGCACATGACAACATTGTCAGATTGTATGTTTTTGCAATTTGACTATATTTAATCTTAGTAAATATGTTTTTAACTGTTTGTCTATTTACATGGAATCAGTTGAATACACATCATAGTTCTAAAGTGATGGTTCTAATTAGGTATTCCTTATTAAAGCTGTGAAGATTGACATATGATTGAAAGACACTTTCACAATATCAAATATTTTTCTATTTTTAGAAGACTGATTTAATAACAAATCTGTTATTAAATTATAATATTATAATTCTGTTGCTTATAGAAAACTATTGTAAGAATGTTAACATTCTCACCTAAGTACACAAAGGGAGAAATTCAGACTGAAATCTCGAAATCTGTGTTGATACTCCAGCCTTCATCAGGATAGCCTGTAGTGTTCCAACAGATGCAGTAATTCTGTGAACACAGGCCAGAAGTTACTGCACTAACTCAGCACTAAGAGTAGGGTTAAGGTGGAGTGCTCGCTTGGATGTAATGTTCATTCTTTTTATTTTTATTTGTTATAAATCAACCTTTTGGTAGAATCTTAAAAGTAGTTTTTATGCTTTAAATATCCTCTGGGGATTTTTTTAACCACAATTTAAAAAAAAAAAAGCCCATAATAAACATTTTAAATGCGTTATTGTTGTCTACAACAGCTCCATCTGGCGCTATTATGGTATATCATCTATATACTGTACTGTATTACAGAGGTGTTTTTTTAAACGTGTTGTTTATTCATGAGCTCACCAAGTCTTTTTCAGTACATTTCTATGTAATGGCTTAATTAGAGATTTTTTTTATTATTATTATTATTATTTTGTTCTGGAAGTCCTTGAGCCAACAGACCAAAATGGGTTCTCTGGAACTATTCAGTCTAGTAGTGGAATTAATTTAATAGGAGACATAATTAAACTAATTAATTGTGCAATAGGTAAATGTAAAAGCATGCTGTTCTTCTGTTTTAAACCAAAAAAACCTTTACAAAGGAACCTAGATGCAACTAAAACTTAGATTGGTTAGACTGTTACAAACATTTGTTGAAGTATTTGCATATAGCCAGAAACACCCCCCAAAGAATGCCAGAACTAATAAACAAAAAAAACCCCTCTCTTAAAATTAATTTGTTTTCTGGAAACATATTCACAATGGGTATCAATGTAGAGTCACTTCTTATCCACGTTACCTTCTAAAGGTATGCATTTATACCAAAACATATCAATAGTCCCATAGCTGTAGAACGGCAAGTGGTAAAAATATATGATTTCTTTTCCCCCCCCCACCCCCCTCTCTCTTTCTCTCTTCTGTCTTGTGCTAATGAACACATTGTGAAGAGAGAGGTTTTTTAAAATGTTTACCAAAGTACCTCATCCTCTTTTCCACATTTTAGTGGTGGGTTGGCAAGGAGAGTGTGTAACAGTGCTCTGAGATTTTTGAATGAAGTATTGTAAATGGAAAAGGAAAAATTCCACTTATGTCAGCCAAGTAAAAATTGTGTCTTCCTTCTGTTGGCAATGACATGGATTATGAACTTTTTGTTTGTTTATCGTATCAGAGCAAGACATTAAATAAATTTCAGAGTTATGCTAAGGGCTTGCTAAGCATTGTGAACTGTGAATCTATCCCAGCATGCAATAATTGCAAGAGCTCTGCTACTTGGTGGTCAAAACTATCATGTATTACCTTAAATTGGCATTCTGTGTTAATATTAAACCTTCTATGTATAGCACTCATATGGCAAAGTCTTTGAAAAAGTATGTTTAGTAATTTCACCACTGAAATACAGCATGAGGTAAGATGTATGCATAGAAAAGTGGCTTGAAGCATTTCTTAATGTAGAATGGGAAGTACATGACTCTGAAATGATCTGAGAAGCGTTGGTAGTAATATCTGAATTGGAGTTTGGCCTGCACAATAATACTTTTAATTTCATGAATCACAGGAGTGGAAATGTTCAGATGATATAATTGGTTACTTCCTTGAGGAATTTCTCAAGAAAAGCAGCAGGTTCAGAACGCTTTCAAGCCCGTTGCAGAGGAAGGGACCAAAGAGGCCAAATAATCACCACATTGCTGGAGTTCTCTTACGTCTACCCCAGTTTTAATACTTTGGGTGTACCTGTCAGTATTTGTCAGTAAAGATCAGTTTAAAGGAAAGAACAGGAATATGTGCTCTTTGCTGTTGAATAGGATGTCATATGGCTTTGGAAAACAATGTTTATCTACTGTACTAAGGAACAGTAACTCCTGTCTGTAGATTAGCGATTCTTTCGTGCTTTCAATTGACAGTTCCGTTAAATTTGCTGCTAGAGGGATAGATGTATCCCTACACTTGTTGCTGTAAAGGAAATAGGAATTCGCATTTTGAGCTGTCTTTCCTTGGCCCTTCAACAGGCTCAGGAAATACTTGTCTGAGGTCCTCCATGTTGAAAAGCATTATTCTAGACAGAGGGAAGACAGCATAAGTTTCTTGAGAACAGAAAGGATGGGAGGGTTTACTGTTTTCTGTAACCTTTGCAATCTGAGAGCATATGCACATTTTCTCATTGAGATACTTTTGTATCTGGATTTTAAAATTAAAAAAAAAAAAAAAAAAGGCAACCAAAACAACCCAGTTTTACATCTATAACTCATTAACTAACCAAAGAAGCATCCCTAGCACAGAGCATTGGGAAGTAGGGGATAGTGTGCTTTGAGTTTGCCCCAAAAGCAATCTATGGAAATCTTAACTTTCCAGAAATAAACCTGGCTCTTTGAACTATTTTTCTGACTTTTAGACAATGGGTTTGTTAGTTTAGTTGTATATTTAGGAGGCTAACCTATACTTAGAATTTTATTTAAGTATTTATAAAGTTATAGCTAGGTATTTATTTGCAGTAATTTGAATTATGTGGGTGGGTTTTTTTTAAAAAAAAACAAACTTGAATAATGGGTGTACTAGTATTTATTGAATACTTGGATATTTGGTAGTTTCATTTGAGAATCTTTGGGATACATGATAAACGGTGAAATAATAAATGTAGAACTATCTTCAAAACAATAAATCAGTAGTTAAGTGGTAAAAAATCTTGATTGTAATAAAGTAAGATAAACTTTTCTTTAAACATTCTATTTCTGTGCCAAATAATCTTTTTTCTCAAATAATTCAGATAAGTTTATAGTTCTGTTAAACTACTTTTGTTTTAGACAAATTATAAGAAAACTTCCCTTTTTGTTTGTTTTCCTAATGGGTAGATTAATGTTCTAGATCCAGCTTCTACAAGTTGACACCTTGGGGTTTTTACTGTAACTTTTTAGAAACTATTGTCTTATTTTTCCTCAGAGAAACAGTCTTATTTTGGTAGCATATACTTGCATTTCGGTTACTCATACAGTCTTTTTAGAAGTACACAATTGTTCTGTGTTCCTACCTTATTTTTATGGCTGTAATTCAAAAGATTGTAATGGATTTTGTTAAATTCGTTTAAAATTGTTAAATGAAATATTGCATTTCTTCTAGTTTTTGTTGTCAGTAACTTTCATATTTTAATTTATTTCCTTATCAGCTGTGCATGTTCTGTTGTATTTAAGCAATCATCGTTTTCCAAATTTGAAGTGGCTCATTTTCTTCCTGTTGACAGCGTTTCTGGGTATTGTCAATGAGGAAAGTTATTCATTGTTTTCTTCTCTGAAAAACCCATTTTGTAAGAACGAGATATTAAAAAACATTATGGATATTTTTGTGTATTAGAAAGGTAATGTTTATCTAGAACATGGTATTATACCATATATGTGGTAGTGTATCATTACCTATGGTATTCAGTTAATCTAAGAAAGTCCAAGAACTGTTTCCTTGCCTTTGTTTTCATTGTTCTGTTCATTTTTAATGCTGATTATTTTCCACAGGAAGTTACTAAACAGTTCCACTCTTTCCAGGTAAGCTCCTTATATATTTTTAGATATCTAGAATTAAGATATTTTTACTGGGAAAAATGAAGGGGAAAATAAAATGTCAGATTAATTAGGTAATACCTTCTGCTCTGTATACTGTGAATCCAAATTTCTGTTCAGTTGCATTTATATATTTTTCTAATTATTTCCCACTAGGTGAATTTATAATTCTTTTCAGAAGGAAAAAAAAAAAATCTGTCCTGAGCTGCTGTTCAGTGCTCATTCTTGAATGTCTGCTGCACATTTGTATCCAAGAGTAGACATGACATTTTTAACTCTTGCCTTCCATCTTCCATCATCATTCTGACATAGATATGCCATATTAATTTCATTAGCAATTTGTAGCACAGTAAAAATTGCTTATATGCTAAGCATATGTCTATATTTGCTGTCATGAGTAACACTTTTTTAGATTTTTTTAAAGTTTGTCTTTATTGTGAATATATTTTTAATTTAAATATATGAGCCCAAATATAGATCAGATAGTGAAACATTGTAGCAAAATTTTTAAGGTAGTCTTAGGAGTTTTTATACATTGGTATTTGTGTGTCATTACACTGAATACAATTCTAATATATGGTGTTTCCAGGCAGTTTGGAAACAGGGGGGTTTTTTGGTATAGCACTGCTGAACCATGGGATGCATCTTAATAATACAGTCCTTTTTTTAATCCAAACTGAAGTAAAATACATATTTTTTTCTCTTGTATGTGTAGATAATGTCACTATAGTAATAAACTGGTTAAAATAAGCACCGGCTTTATTAAGAATATGATATAAAACTGTTTGAGAGCTTTGTAAATGGAGGGACATGCCTTATGCATATTTTAGCAGAAATAAAACAAAGTTTTAATTAACATTTATTATTTCAGAACATAATTTTTGTCACAATTTTCTATAAAATCCAGAAGGCTACCATAAGATATTTGCTAATGCTGCTTTTTAACATACAGCTTACTGAATTTTGCCAAAAATTTAATTTTGACTGAGACGTGCTTCTTTTTGACCACTGTCTTATGACTTCTTGTGAATCGCATTCCAGCAGCATTCTTGTGACTCTGTGTCTGCACTCTTCTGGTCGGCAAACCCTGATCTTGTTCAGGGCTGTGTCTCCTGAACTGGAGGTGGTAGGGAGCATCTGGGTATCAAGTATCTCGTTATACTATGGTGTGTGTTTGTAAAACACTGTCATCCTTTGTAGAAGAGTTTTTGCCACAAGTTATCAGGAGGCAGCTGGTGCTTCAGTAGCTTCCCCCCCCCCCCCCGTTGTAAACATTTAATTTTGATAGCAGTGGAAAGTACGGTACAATATACCTTCTAGAATACAACATAGTCCATTGATTCATGTTACAGTTCAGAACCTAAGGTTTTGTATAGCTATAATTTGCAATATATCAAAGTCCTGAACAGAGTTCACAAACACATTGCTGCAGATGGTAGATAACATGTTTCCCTGTCCTTTCCAGAGATATATAGAATAAAATCAGGTCATTCCACCATTCAGGACTCTTAATTTCTGTCCGTTCTTTTTGTCAATTTTGCTCTGATCTTAATGATCATATGCATCATGTTTTAAACTGAAATTTTAAGGTCTTTAGGCAACAGAAATTAATTATTCGTCAACTAACCAGAGGAGCATAGCTCGTACAGAGTACTGGGAGGCAGGAGACAGTGTTCTTCGACTTTGTCCCAAAAGCAATCCATAGGAGTCTTACCTGAAACCACTGAAACTGTTGTCTGTTTGTGCTGCAAAGTTTGTGCTGCAAAAGTCAAGGTTTCCCTTGAGATGATAAGTATTCTGACCATTTTCATGCCGCTTCCAAAAACAAGGTAGTATCTTCTACGGCTAACAGGTAGTATTCGGCATTTACTTGTATGGAAGGTTGAACAATACAGGTGTTTAGATGTAACAGACATATTTTGTTTCTCTTCTTCAGGAGATTAAATGTCAGGAATTTGTCTCAGTTAAATAATGGCAGAGTGGATTATGTCAGGACTGATGTGGGTAAGTGGAGTTTGATATTTGAAAATGTGTAGCTGGCTGAAATTCATGACAGCAAAAGCAAGTCATAATTATCTAGAGTTTATTCTGATGTTAGGAATTCTTACTTGAATCGTCTGCTCAGCCTACATGAGCAAACTTGATATTTAAGATGAATTTATTTTGGGATAATGACGTCAATAACAGGGGTTGGTCTAATATGAAGGTGTAATCAGTCTAGTTACAAAATATCTTTGCTGACATGTAGTTGTGTTAACTTTTTTGGTGAGTTCCTTACATGTCTGTGTGTGACACACCAAAATGTAACAGCACTCTCCAGGGAGCAGACTTGAAACCATGGCAAAGTTTTAGGACCCCTCTCCTTTTCAGATAGGAGTGGAAGACCCTGGAGCATACTGCAATTGTCACACACTTGGCATAACTTACTAAGACTTGCAAAAAATGACAGATAGTAGCAATGGCTGCAAACATCCTTTTTCCCCTGTGGGTAGCCCTGTGGATCCACACTTTGTGTCATGAGCTGGAGTCTACTTGTCTTTGTCTCACTGGGAGACCAGAGTAGATCCATTGGCCTGAGTAGGGCTGCCCTTTGTGAAATTCTAAGTTCCTGAAAAGCTGCATTATGGTAAGATAAGAGAGTGCTTGGTCTTCAGGCTAATAGTTTAACTTAAGCCCACATGATCCTAAGTAGTGAGTGATTTACACCCCTTTGTTAACATAGTGGTGTCTGTGCTGTAAAGGGAGCTAGAATGAACCATTGCACCCACTGTTTCTATGGACAGAGAAGATGTTCATGTGCGGCTGCAGTTTGGGGGGAAACAGGGATGTCGCAGGAGCTGGGATGATAGTGAGATAGGGAATTTAAAGAATTTGAGTTTGATGGTGCAGAGCTTGCGCCAAGATGAGGGGGCTATACGTGAAGACATACCAGGGGCTGACTGTTGCTAAGATATTATCTTCTGGCTCAAACAGAAGCTTCCTATTGTCCTTGAAGTAGTACAGAACAGCAATAGATCACCTCAAATCCTAACACTAATTGGCCTTGTGGCTTAGCTAGGAGTTAGGGAACAACTGAGGCTGCGCAGAAGAATAAGGTAAAAAGTTCATCAGCGAGGAAGAGGAGATACTTCATCTATACGACCCTCTCCCAGGAATTTGCGACCACCAAAGGAGCTCAACGCGCAGACGCAAGAGGAGGAGACCTAATTACCATGAGAAGCGAGGGGAGGCGGGGAAATATTATGTTTATGTATAAGCATTCTATGAATATGCATTATTTTGTAATATATAAGCAGGACGGGAGCTGCAAGGGGTGCGCATGCTTGTGGAGGAGCGATCCCCCATGCGCCCGGCGCTGAATAAACATACCTACTTTACAACTTAACAGTTGTGGAGTTAGTTTTTCCGCAAGTCAACTTGGCGACCCAGATGGGACTCTCTACTCGGCTGCCGGGACACTGCTGAGGGGTGGACATCCTAGGTGCGCACCCCGAGCTTTTCTCGGAGGAACTCCGCTCCCAGCTGTCCACTGCGGGAGTAGACAAGGACCATCTAAATCGCGGACAAAGGTATGTTTAAAGGGTAACGGGCTGCTGGTAAGACGCGCAGAGACGTCTGGCGCACAGCGTAGTCCCAAGGAGGGGGTATACCCATTTGGTTCTGGTTTTGGAAAGCCGAGGGAAAGGTGTAAGGTCTTTTGGGTCAAACTACCGATGACTGGTATATAAGAGGCAGTTTGCATTTGGGCAGGGCACTGGTAATTACCAATTACCGTCACCTGTAAGATCTTACCCTATTTTTCCGGGCTGTTATTGTATAGTGCACTACTTGTGGATATACTGGTTTTGAACTTACGGCAAATTGTTAATGGTTTATGATATATGCTACACGGACCTAGTTGTTGTTTTATTTTGTGGTGTGAGTGGAAGGTGTGACTGGCCCTTTAAGAGTGAGAGGCAGCCGCGGCTTTGTGTGTGAGAGCAGCCGCTGCTGCGTGTCTGTGTGCCTGCATGCCTGCAGGGTGTGAGTGAGAGCAGCCGCTGCTGTATGAGTGAGAGCCTGCAGGGCGTGAGTGACACGCAGCCGCTGCAAAACAAGTGAAAAGTTTCTATCTGTTTAAGTAATGCACTGTCTTTGTATGTTTTGTGAAAACATCGCATGAACCGGGAAAGCGGATCCCTTCTCCGTTGGTTTGGGTTGGAATCTAGTGGTTATTTGTGTAGAAGGAATAAATGGTTGGCACGGGGAGATGATTTATACCTGCTAGAAGGACTGTACACAACTCCTTCTGGGCAGCTGGTAGCATTGGATTGGAAACAACCAGCCGATTATACCCCCGGGTCCGTGGAAGAATCCCCTGCTTTCTTTGTATTCCTGCCCCCCCCGGTAAGGGAATTCTCACCAAGTATGGGTATTAGCAGAGTGCGTAGATTGTCGATGTAAGTGGTACTGTGCGTCTGATAAGAGGAGGTCGAGGTGTGCAGAGTGCTGGGAAAAGTGGAAAGAAAGGATTTTGAGAAGAAATAATAATGGGAAATAAGCAGGGAAGAATTGTAAAGAAAAGCCCATTAGATTGTATATTAACACACTGGAAAGACATAGCGGGGAGGGGAAGCACAGAAAGCAAGAAAATTCTGATTAAATATTGTAATCAGTGGTGGCCACTTTACAAACTGGAAGAGGAGGCTAAATGGCCACTGAATGGGACCTTAGACTACCATACACTGCTGCAATTAATGTTATTTTTACGGAGAGAGGGGAAGTGGGACGAGGTGTCCTACGCAGATATGTTTTTCACCCTCCGGAATCACCCGGAGTGGCAGAGGGATTGTGGATTAGTCCCACCACAAGACCCTTTAGTGCTTGCCCTGGAAAAGGATTATAAGGGAGAAATTAAAGGAAAACTAAAAAGGTGCTGCTCGTCATGCAGCATCGGACAGAGGTGTACTAGAACAGATAAGACTAGAAGGGCGAAAGAGCAGAGCTTGGAAGACCTATTCAAACCCCCTCCTCAGTCCCAGGAACAGGACAAGGACTCGGAGGAACAGTCCATTTCTCCAGATAGCCCAATCTCCTCCAGGACACGGGGAAGAACTCCTAAAGCTCTCCAAGCACCCCTCAGAGAGGCGGTGGGACCCCAGGGCACTATGTTGGTTAAAGTGCCGTTTTCTACCTCTGATTTAGAGATATGGGAAAAGAAAGCTAAAAACTACCGAAATGACCCTGAGAGTGTGACTAGGCATTTTCGGTTCATTATAAGGCAGCACAACCCTGACTGGGAAGACATGCAGCTGCTACTGGATCACTTAACTGAGACCGAAAAACAGCTGGTTTTAAAAACAGCACAAAATTTGGCTGAGGATCACTATAGAGCTACTGGGGGGGACTATAAGGAGTTCCTCCCCTTACATGATGACCCGAAATGGGATCCCAATCGGTCTGCACATGTGGAAAGATTAAGAGCATACCGAGAGTGGATTGCAAAGGGAATGGAAAGGGCTATCCCTAAAACAATAAATTGGGCAACACTCTATGAAATTAAACAAGGTCCATCCGAGTCCCCATCAGAGTTCCTGGATCGGCTGAGAGATACAATGCGCAGTAACACTTCCTTAGACCCGAGTTCAGAGGCAGGGATACAACATCTGGTATCTCTGTTCCTAGGGCAAGCCACAGGGGATATTAGGAGAAAACTTCAGAAGGTACCTCCTCCTGGGGGAAGGAACTTAGAGACACTATTGGAGGAGGCATGGAGGGTATTTCGGAATAGGGAAGAGGACTACAAGAAAGGGCACAAGAAAATCTTGGCTGTAATAAAAGAAGGGGAGCAAAGGAGATCGGAGCGACAGCCGCTTAACAGAAATCAATGTGCTATATGCAAAAAGTTCGGACATTGGAAGAGGCAGTGTCCAGAGAAATGGGGAAACACAGGAAAAAGGGGAAACCGCCGAAAACGGCAGACATTAGCTAATTTAGAAGAACAATGACGGGGACCCGGGGAATCTACCCTAGTGGATCCGCTGGTTAAAATAAAGCTAGGGAAAGAACAAAAAGAAGTAGAATTTTTAGTGGATACTGGAGCAACATATTCAGTTTTGAACATGGATTTAGTACCCCTGGAGAAAGATTATATCATGGTGGTGGGAGCCACTGGCCAAAGTGAAAAGGCATACTTTTGCAAACCTTTGAAATATGAATTGGGAAAGCAGTTAGGCATACACAAGTTTCTGTATATGCCGAACTCCCCAAAAGCGCTCCTGGGGAGAGACTTATTAGAACAATTAGGAGCAACCATTAACTTTAACCATGGAGAGATTACTCTGGAGGTAAACAACCAAGAATTTATACAAATCATGAGCTTATCTTTAACTAGTGTCCCCACAGAAGGAGAAATTAGCGAGGAAATTATCGATCAAGTGTATCCCGGAGTATGGGCCACTGATACCCCTGGGAGGGCGAAGAATGCTCCACCTGTAGAGGTAAACCTTAAAGAAGGACAACAACCGGTAAGAATTAAACAATATCCTTTAAAGAAGGAGGATTGGGAAGGGATCCAGCCAGTTATAGACAAGTTTTTGCAAATAGGATTATTAAGGGAGTGTGAATCTAATTTTAATACTCCCATATTACCTGTCCGGAAACCCGATGGGTCATACAGGATAGTTCAGGATCTAAGAGCAATAAATAAAATAACGGAAGATCTCTACCCAGTGGTAGCAAACCCTTACACCTTGTTAACAAAGCTAACTCCTGAACTAATCTGGTTTACTGTTTTAGACCTCAAGGATGCCTTCTTTTGTCTCTCTCTCCTCGAAGCCAGTCAGAAAATATTTGCATTTGAATGGGAAAATCCTAAGAGTGGACGTAAAACTCAGTTAACTTGGACAGTGCTGCCACAAGGATTTAAAAACAGCCCCACTATATTTGGCAACCAACTAGCCAAAGACCTTGAACTATGGGAAGCCCCAACTCCACCTGAAGAGGGAAAGCTGCTGCAATATGTAGATGACATCCTAATTGCCACTAAGACGAAAGAGGCCTGCGTAACCTGGACGGTAAGCCTTTTAAATTTTCTGGGACTTCAGGGCTACCGGGTATCTAAAAAGAAGGCCCAAGTAGTGCAGCGTGAAGTGATCTATTTGGGCTACGAAATCAGTGCTGGGAAAAGGACCTTAGGACAAGCTCGGAAAGAGGCAATTTGTCAGACTCCGAGACCACAAACAGTGAAAGAATTGCGAACATTCCTGGGAATGACTGGTTGGTGCAGGCTATGGATCTATAATTATGGATTACTTGTTAAGCCACTATATGCACTAACTGTCACTGAACAGAAGAACCTCCAGTGGAATAAAGAGGCCATACGGGCCTTTGACTCACTAAAGAAGGCCCTGATGTCAGCTCCGGCTTTAGGACTCCCAGATGTAAGTAAGCCATTCTTTCTCTTTTCACACGAGAAACAGGGAATTGCATTGGGAATATTGGCACAAGACTTAGGCCCATACCGTCGGGCAGTTGCCTATTTCTCCAAGCAACTGGATACAACCACTAAGGGTTGGCCCGGATGCCTACGAGCGGTTGCAGCAGTAATCCTAAATGTACAGGAAGCACGAAAATTCACATTAGGCCAGAAGATTACTGTATTAGTATCTCATACAGTGTCAGCAGTATTGGAAATTAAAGGAGGGCATTGGCTCTCACCCCAAAGATTCCTAAAATATCAGGCTGAACTGGTAGAACAAGATGATGTGGAGATTGTAGTGACTAACATTATCAACCCAGCTTCTTTCCTTAGTGGAGACACAGGAGAACCAGTGCAACATGACTGCCTGGAGACCATCGAGGCAACATATTCAAGCCGCATAGACTTGAAGGACAGCCCTATGGAAGATGCAGAGAACTGGTTTACAGATGGGAGCAGTTATGTCCTGAGCGGTAAAAGATATGCTGGGTACGCTGTTACTACCACCCAAGAGATACTGGAATCAGAACCACTGCCTGTGAGTACATCTGCACAAAAGGCGGAGATAATTGCTCTGACCCGTGCTTTAGAATTAGCCCAAGGCAAAACTGTGAACATTTATACGGACTCAAAATATGCCTTTGGGGTAGTTCATGCTCATGGAGCAATCTGGAAGGAAAGAGGACTGCTAAATTCACAAGGGAAACACATTAAACATGGGAAGGAAATTCTGAGGCTACTGGAAGCTGTCCAACTTCCAAGAAAAGTGGCAATCATGCATATTAAGGCACACCAAAAGGTGAATTCCGACTTAGAAAGAGGAAATGAACTGGCGGACAGAGAGGCAAAACAAGCAGCCAAAAGAGAGGTAAAAATGGAGGGTGCTTTAGTCCCTGATGGACAGACTATTTTAGAAGGTAAGCCTATTTACACAAAAGAAGACAAAAAGCTTATTGCAGATCTGGAAGGATCATATAATAAAGAAGGTTGGGCTGTCACTCCCCAAGAAAAGATAGTAATTCCCTCTTATTTGACCAGACACCTGGTAAGGGAAGAACACAGAAAAGGACACTGGGGGGCAGAGGCCCTATACCGATATTTAGTTAGGAATATTAGAGCCAGAAATTTGTATACCATAGTAAGGCAAGTGACTCAACAGTGTGACCTTTGCCTCCAGACTAATCCTAAGAATACCCCTAATCTAGAAGTAGGCCAGATTGGAAAAGGGAACGGACCAGGACAACAATGGCAAATTGATTTTTCAGAACTTCCAAGAAAAGGGGGGTATCGATACCTATTGGTATTAACAGATACCTTTTCAGGTTGGCCAGAAGCGTTCCCCACCAGAACGATTAAAGCCAGAGAAGTGACAAAAGTATTAACGCAAGAAATAATTCCACGTTTTGGGGTTCCAGCGACCATATCCTCAGACAGGGGGTCGCACTTTGTTTCCAAAGTAGTCCAGCAAGTCAGTTACTATCTGGGCATAGATTGGCAGCTTCACACCCCATATCGTCCCCAATCCAGTGGCCAAGTAGAGAAAATGAATCATTTGATTAAACAGCAAATAGTAAAACTCGGTCAGGAATCAAACCTGACCTGGCCCCAAGCTCTCCCATTGGCACTCTTGCGCATACGAGCAAAACCAAGGGCCAAAGAAGGGTTGAGTCCTTTTGAGATGTTATATGGCAGACCTTACGCAGTGCAAAAGGGAATATCAATGCAAATTGGAGAAGAAACTATGACTTCATACATGATAGCATTAAGCAAACAACTTAACAAAATTGGGAAACATGTATTCGGAACTCGGGGTAGAGGGTTAGACGGACCGGTACACGATATACAGCCTGGAGACTATGTGTATGTTAAGTCTCTTGCAGAAAAAACATTGGAACCACAATGGGAGGGGCCGTTCCAGGTACTGCTTACGACCTTTACTGCAGTGAAAATTAAAGAACACACATCATGGATACATCATACTAGGATCAAGAAGGCTCCTAAACAACGCTGGGAGGTGACAGAAACTGGACCATTAAAACTCAAATTCAAACAAAAACTTTCGGATTAAGACCTCAAAATGATCAACCGTGAGTTGGAACTATTAATATGTTTTAGGATTATCCTTCTTGCCTGTGCCCAGGAACCCAAAGACTGGCCTTGGAATCACGCCCAGAAAAATCATGCCATGATGGTGAAGGATGTGGACTTAAGAACAAAACTAGCCATGGTGGTTGTTAACAACAATAAGGTATACCAAGGGAACCAGTGGAGAAGGGACGATAAGGATGAAATCGACCAATTAGAAGGAAAAACGGGGGATGAAATAACAGTGGGTTGTCAAGTATATCATGAGGACGGTCTAGTTCCAGTGTTAGAAGACACTATGATAGGTGTGAGAATGATAGGGTCCCCATATAAATTTGGAGAATCGTGCAAAGGGAAATCAATGTGTTGGTTTAACTTTACCTTAACCAAGATAACTTTTGTAACATGCTTAGGACAAGGGTCAAGGGGACAGGCATTGTTCTACAGGGTCAGAATTGACCCCATGCAGTCTACTGCAACCACTTTGCCACCTGTCACGTCTGTAAGAGGTACAAAAGCAATTGCTGGGCAAGTGCTAAAGTCAAAACCAAGAATCTTTAAAATAGGTCCACATGTGATCCGGAAAACTGGTCAGCAAGTCCTATTGTTTAATCCCCAGTGGTCACTAAAACAGGTGGAAGTGCATTTGCAGGTGAATCTGACAGACATACAACCAAAGTGCCTTCCATATCTGGAAACAACTCAAAGGGGATGGGCTGCCTGGCTAAAGGCTCGGGCTGTTCAAAGACAAAAAAGGGATGTGACAGGAATTTTAGGGACAGGATTGGGGGTATTGAATAGTGTAGATTCAGAAGTAATAATGAACAAATTGGCTACAGCAACTCAAGAACTGGATCAATTAAAACGGCCTCTAAAATCGTCCTTATTAGCCTTAGGGACTCACCAATGGCTAACATCAAAACTTCTCCCTGATTGGGAGAGAGTTAACATCAAAGACCATTCATTAGTGGTAGAAGGGATGGAGGCTCTACAGAAAGACACATCCTTGGCTCTTAGTTGTATACAAGCACAAATGTGGATACAATCGATTATTTCCAATATTCTGAGAGAAGGGGAGGAAGGAATCCTCCCTAAGGAAATTCGGAAGGTAGTTTGGGATAAAGCACTTGATCAAGAAAGAGAATTGCAATCCTGGTGGAAATTGGTAAATTTCACGTATGATGATAAGAATGATAAAATAATCGCCTTCGTCCTGACCATATCAAGGGCTACACAGTATAAAATCTACCCTATTACTGCCATAGGATTGTATCATAAGGGAGTAATAATCAATCCGGTAGGACATAAAGGGTGGGTGTGGCAACAAGGGGATAAATGGCAGACTATTGACACAGATCTGTGCACTAACATGGGACATCAGGGATATGTCTGCGAAGGAAACTCCATAGAGGCTCAAGATATGTGCCTGGACACCCACCAGAAAGAGTGCAACTTTGAAGTACAACCCTCTCCTAACCACAATACAGTTCTAATATACATAGGAGGGGGGTGCATATGTTTACGCACTTCTTGTAAGAGCTTTATAGTCGATGGTGATGAAATGGAAATAGGAAACCACTCTAATCATTGTGTATGTAATTTTACAAAAATCGAAGGTTGTGACTTTAACTATGTCAGCCCTGTTCTGAGCTCCCAAGTAATAGAAACGAAATATACTCTGTATCGAAGAATAGGTTCTACCCCCATAGGAATGAATTTGGAGAGAGTGAAGGAGATGCTACAGCACGAAGACTTACTTTCTATTCTAGAAGAAGTAAAACAAAAAGGGAAGGAGATGCTAATAGTAGTAAAACATGATACGGAGCAAATTCACGAGATTTTGATGAAAGTACAAAAGGTAGGAGAACATCATTGGTGGGACACCCTCCTTGGATGGTCACCAACGGCAACCGGAATTTTTAACGCAATCCTTCACCCAGTAGTAGTTCTTTTGATATCTGTAGTAATTTTGTTAATTCTTACTGTAACTATATATATATGGAACTGGAGACTTACAAAACGCCTGCAAATTATGTATGAAGCTTTATACCATAATCCGAGTTTTAAAAGACTGGGGTAGATTCTACTAACACTGAATTAGTTATAGGAGACTAATTTGGCTTGGCCTCTATCTCTCCATATAGCTCTTTTACGAATACAAACCAAGCCAAAAGCGAGATTAAGACACAAATGAGGTCAGATGCTTTATAACCCTAGAAACTTTATTCTCTATAACAATTAATCAAAGCGATAGGACAGAGAGGAAAAAGAAGGAAAAGTCAGAATCCCTAAGCAAGAACACGATAGAAGCGCAACTAATTACCACCACCACGACCAGGGATCCAGCGATGTTCTGACGGCCCGATGATGCTCCACGTTCCTGGCTCCAAGTTGGTTCCCCTCTACTAAGGAGTACGCAGTCTGTCCTTTTATAGTCCCCATCCTCACGATCTGTCCGCCCATTTCCACGGGGCTTGTTGTTCTATGTGCCACCCCATGGTCCTCCATACGCGCATGCCCAGGTGTCCATGGTGGTCGTGCTGGTGAGGGGCCGATCTGCGGCGTCTTCAGCCTCGCCGTGGTTTCCCCTCCACCTGGCTCGTGCGCAGGTGCAGCTCGGTGGGTGCTGGTAAGGCTGCTGCTGTTTTTCACCTTTGGCGGATGTCGTGGTTTTGCCAGGGACTATTTGTCGCCTCCTAAACGTACTCCTCCACAACAACACAATGCTGTAGCCAGGAAGTGGTATACCTGGAGGCAGCAATGCTGAGACAAACCAAAAGTCTCTACACCACTCCATGGCTCAACATTGCTGCCGTCGTGGTGGTGTGAAAGATAACAGTACAGAAAGAGAAAAGCTAGGAAAAGCGCAGTACTGTAACTAACAAGTATATATTTTTAACATTATTCTTTACTACAAATCATTTTAGTTTAACAAGTATATATTTTTTTAACAATATTTTTAACACTATTTTTAACAATAAACATTTTTATACATTTTTATCTAACAAACACATATTTTAACAATATTTAAACATTTTTATCTAACAAATATAACATGTTTAAAACTAATTAACTTTACAAAGCCTAAGCATTTTATAAACTAAGTTTGAGGCTCCGATGAATCAGTAGAGGGACGAAGTGACATTCTACAAGAACAACAATTACCAGGACAAAACAAAAGTATAATAATGATAAGTAAGATAATAGCCAGTAAAGAGAAAAAGACAACATGAATCAAAATTAATGCCAAAAGGTGATCCATTCTTATAACAAAAGATATCACAAACTGATTACGGCCCTGCAGATCCACGCGGTCGGCTGCTCTGGTCTGCTGGGTTCGGGATCAGCATGCGCAGTGGGAAAAGGCTCTCCGCACCCCCTTTTTAATCCCAAAGCGCATGCGTCATGTGAGACTAGAAAGTTCTATTTTGATTTTCAACTAAAACAAATAAGCAATACTACTATTTCTAACTTTATAGAACAAAAACATCGTATAAACTAAACTTGAGATTCCGGAAAGTCAACAAAAGAACACGATGGTTGAGGTTCAAGGATAGTAGCAGTGAAAACAGTGGCAGAAGAAGACGATAGTTGAGGAGGAGATGCAGGAGAATTAACAGAGGATTGCAGTGGTTACTGCTCAGGAGATTCAGGCGAAGCAGCAGAAGAACGTGAAAATAACTTACAGAACTGACATTCACACCGACAAAAAAGAAACATTACAATAACAAATAAGGCAATAGCCGATAAAACAAGAATTAAAGCTAGCGCAGAAATGCAATCCATATTCATGGTTGCGATAGATTCCAAAGCTCCAAAATGGAAGTCCAAATACGCAGCAAGAAAAGAATTTCCACGCCCCCAGCCCAACGTGCATGTGTTATTTAGGCCTAAAAGCACCTATCCTAAATATAAACAAGAATACATGTGTATATAAAGTTTAAATGATTAATACAGCAGTAGACTTTGATTGGCAAACAGTACAAATCTGTTTTACGCCATCAGGTGAAGCAGTAGATGTAAACTACATGCTAGATACAACATGTTGGATTAACTGAACAAAGCAAGGAATGATACAGGGCAAAACATCAAGACAGCAAATGCACATAACAGATAAAATATAACCTGAGTTTCAAAAGAATAGTGAAGACTAACACAACTTAGTTATAAAAGTAAGCTGTAAGATGGTTTGAGTAGTAAAAGAATTTACTAAGTAAGAAGAAAAGGGGGGAATGAGATAGGGAATTTAAAGAATTTGAGTTTGATGGTGCAGAGCTTGCGCCAAGATGAGGGGGCTATACGTGAAGACATACCAGGGGCTGACTGTTGCTAAGATATTATCTTCTGGCTCAAACAGAAGCTTCCTATTGTCCTTGAAGTAGTACAGAACAGCAATAGATCACCTCAAATCCTAACACTAATTGGCCTTGTGGCTTAGCTAGGAGTTAGGGAACAACTGAGGCTGCGCAGAAGAATAAGGTAAAAAGTTCATCAGCGAGGAAGAGGAGATACTTCATCTATACGACCCTCTCCCAGGAATTTGCGACCACCAAAGGAGCTCAACGCGCAGACGCAAGAGGAGGAGACCTAATTACCATGAGAAGCGAGGGGAGGCGGGGAAATATTATGTTTATGTATAAGCATTCTATGAATATGCATTATTTTGTAATATATAAGCAGGACGGGAGCTGCAAGGGGTGCGCATGCTTGTGGAGGAGCGATCCCCCATGCGCCCGGCGCTGAATAAACATACCTACTTTACAACTTAACAGTTGTGGAGTTAGTTTTTCCGCAAGTCAATAGGGATATGCAGTAAGAGGGCTGGAAGATTGGAGGACTGAGTGAAGAAGAACAGAGAGAAAAGACTGGTGTGTGGATATGGCCATGGAGAGCTGTGTCTGAAATCATGAATGTAATAGTACTGGATGTGGAGAGATGTTGCTCTGCTTAATGCTGCTAGACATTAGTGGTGAAGGAATTTAAACTACTAGCCACAGAATAATAAATAATATTAGTACATGTTTCTAAAATATTTTCTTTGCTAAGAGGTATGGTGCTTTAGGAAAGCCGGTCCCTGTTGTCTTATTACCTGCAGGTGGTGTGGTAAACAAGAACCTGAAATGGCCTGCCTGTTTAAAGTTGTTAATAAGTTTAAAACTTGAGAGTAAGAAAGCAGGCCAAGTTGGATTTTTAGATGAATTGTATCTGTGGTTGTGTACTTTGGCTCTAGAAATGTCTTTTGACGTTTAACAGGTTTATCCAGTAAGAACTACCTCTTCTTGCTCCTTTTTTCCAGGCCCCGCAGGCAGCTCGGGGAGGGAGGAAGGGGCTGGAAGTGATCCTTTAGGTCTGTCTGGGAGGGTGTAGATAGAAGGATCGATGCTTGCAGAGGTACGTGAGAAACTGAGGCTTCTGAGGGGCAGAAAAGGCCGCTGTAATGTATTTTAAAATGCTAGTGTTGTCCGGATAGGGAAAAGAGTCAAGTGTCTCCAGCAGTACAGGTGGGGGGTCGGCGCGCCAAAAGATGGAGGTGGTTGAGGGAGCGGTGGCACAGGATGGCGGAGGGCTCCGGCTCCCTCGGCGCTCGGGGCGCTGCGTCTGCCGGGCGCGCCACAGAGAGCCGCACGGCTTCTGGCCGCAGCCTCGTCTCTCCTCTCCCGTCTTCTCTTCGCGTGCCTTACTCCTTCCGGCTCCAGCCATTACCTTTTCGAGAGGCACCGGGGCGGGGCCCTCCCTGCGCCGGGGGCGCCCCGCTCGGCGCGTCCCGCGCACGTGACCGGCGTCCGGCCAATGGGGCGATCGCGTGATGCGCGGCGGCGGCGGCGCCCGGGGCTGGCTGGGCAAGATGGCGCCGGGTGCGTGAGCGGTGGCGGCGGCCGCGCGGGGAGGGGAGGCGAAGGCCCGGCTGCTGCGGAGGGTCCGCTGCTGCCCCCGCCCCCCCCGGGGCTGTAGGATGGTAAAATGACCCAGGGGGGGAAGAAGAAGAAACGCGCCGTGAACCGCAGTATCATGCTGGCCAAGAAGATCATCATTAAGGACGGCGGGACGGTGAGGCCGGGCGGGGCCGGGGGCGCGGGGTGGCTCCGGCGGGAGGGCGGCTGCGGGGCGAGCTGGCGGCGACGGAGCGCCGGGTGCCGCGGCTATGCGGCGGGCTGGCAGCGGTCGGGCAGGGGGGCTGAGGCAGGTGCGGCCGGGCCCGGGCCGGTGGGCCCGCGGGTAGGCGGTGTGCGAGCGGGCCCTGCTCCGGCGGCGGCGCCGGGCTGGGCTCTCTGGCGAGGTTTCTGTTTCTTTTATGCTGCGGGTTGCTGCAGCCCCGGTAGCTTCGTTCCGGCATCCCGGGCAGGTTTCCTTGAGGCAGTTGGCCGAGAAGCACCTGTAAGAGTGTCACGCTACTTCGGGGCGTCTTCGTCAATGCTTCGTCAGTCTGTGTGGGCCGATTTTTAGGGCTCAGGAGTAAGTGTCGTCTCGGCAGTTCGGTACGGGGAGCGGAGCTGCGGATCGCTTCTGTTTGTCTGAAATGAGGCGGTACGTGTCAGTGGATCTTTGCGGAAGGCAGCGCCGCTCGGAAGGCAGCTGTGTGCTCGGGAGCAGCAGTTGGCTGCACAATAGCCCGGGACGGTGCGGGCCGGACCCTCGGCCGTTGTCAAGGAAGGCAGGAAGCGGTGTGTGGCGGGGATGCGGTTCTGGCGAAGCCCGGCTGGGCTGGGCTGGGCTTTGCCATCCAGCAGCGTTCTGCCCCCCGTGCCCACAGCCTGAGAGGAATAGGGCAGTCGGTGGGACAGACTCGAGCATCGGAGAAGTCTTGTAAAGGCTGCCTGGAAGAAGTGTTTTGTGGTTCCCTCCCACTGTCTTGCTTCCTCTTACATACATAAATTTTACAAAAGGAAGGAAGCTGTCACGTGTTTTGGCTGTCGGATTTTTTTTTTTTAATTGATGAGTAGCATTGCTTCCACTGTGTCATTGCCCCTGGATTTTTTCCACTGTGTAACATTGTGTAGCTTTGATGTAGCATCTAAATACAGTATCATTATTTCAAATAAAGAGATGTCTTGACAGACTAAATCACTGATAGCCCTTCAGTTTGTCTTTTTGGAACAGAAATGGAGAAGAGGGAAGTGTCAAAGTCACTATAGTTTTCATTGAACTGGTGACCAACTGTCTGAATTGCTTAGTGCTAAGAAGCAAAACTAATTCTGGTGGTGGATGCTGATGTTTTTCAGGACATGTTTACCTGCTCTTTGTAAATATAGAAATGTATGAGATTACTTTGCACAAATGTTAAATGTGAATATGTTAGAATGAGTGATAGAGGCAGAGTAAATGTTACTCATGGGAATGGTACTTCAGAATTTTGCTCTGGAGTAATCATTGATTAAAATACAATATACTTCCAAGTGTCCTTTATCTTTCAACTTTAACTTTGTTTAGCCAACAGAGGAGAAAGATAAAAACTGCATTCAGTGATACTTACGGTGCTGCATTCAGTGTCTCCCACCAGTTTCAAAAGCAAAGTGTAAACTTGCATGAGTTCTGTATGATTTTCAGCTGCTTTTAAAACAGTGGAAAAATGGGCTATAAACATTAGATGAAGGTATGTAGATTGTTGTTAGATAACAAAAATACCAGCTTGTGATAACTTCTGCCTTAAAATGTTTTGAGATTTATTTTAAATACATTTTTGAAGTTATGAAGTCTGGTGTAGCAGAGTATTCTTTTTAATGACTGCAAAAATTTTAAGCTTGAATATATATTTAAAAAAAAAAAAAGTTTGCTGAAATTTTAATTAGCCTTCTGTCCTCAGTCTCCTTAGTTTCTTTGCTTATCTAACTATGTGACCTTATGGGAAACAGGTACATGAAAATGGCACACACCTTGAATGTCTCCAACTGGCAAAGCAGTAATTAATCAAATCATCTAAGTGTAGTTTCCAGCCCAGTTGTTTTGTTTTGAAACTGTTTGACATCAGACAAAACTGTGTGACTCTCTTTTGCCATCAAGAATATGCAGCTGTCTAATGAGGCGATGTCACAGGCAAAGAGTTTACTGATGAGGAGCTTCAGTCAATTTAATTTATTGTCACTTCTAATCACTGATTCTGATGTGGAAAGGAAAAAAGAAGCAAAAGGGAAAAACCATACATTGCCTCTGCAAAGCCTCCCCTCCCACCACAGGTTACGCTGCGTCCCCTTGGCAAGGTGGTGGGTGGTGCAGGAGCTTGGGCTGGTGAATGGTGGTATTTTTGTGGTGTTCTCTTTGCAGCTTAGTAGCTGTATCACAGTAAAAATTGTGTAATGGTTTGTGTCCTCAAGTGTGTATTGTCAGATTCACCAAAGGAGAGGCAGTAACACCAGTGAAGTGGTTTCAACGCTGTTCTTAATTTTGCCTTCCTGTATGAACAGTGGGAATTCATCTTATGTGTGATTATGCTTTCTTGAAGCAACTAAATTAGGAGGTGCATGCCTGGGCAGTTCTGGAGAGAGTTAGAGCTTCATACTTGATTTGGTTCCTTTTCCTTTCCAGCAGAGGAGCAGTGGCTTTGATTTTACATCTGGTGCCTTTGTTACTTTGAGAGTTACTCTGTTGTTGTCAGATGTGTGTTCTTAGGGTTGCCTGGCACAGACACTTTTTATCACTGGCATGACTGACTACAAAGTGTTTGTTTAAAGACATTTTCTCTCTAATTAGAGCAAGGGGCATTCTTGGAGCACTTTTTTGTGACACAGATACGCATACGTACGCTCTGGTCTGCCTACATGGTTGCAGAGAAGGGTTACACTGATTGGAACATCTCAGTTGCAGGTTGTTCGCACAGAGGCTCCTATCTTATCTGCAGGTGTCAGGTCTTTGATTTGGTTGCATTTAGATGATTACATTACACTACACTACGTTAGCCATTTTGTAAAGCACAGCGGGGCAGGTGTTTAGAGTAACGCAGGGCTGAATACCCAACACCTGCGCTGTGCGTGTTGGGGAAGGAGGGTACATCAGACTACTACTTCAGTCTTGTGGACTGAAGGCGCATAATACATCTTAATGAACTGTAATGTAACCACTTATTAATCTCCTTCCCTCTTTATTCCATCTCAGGAGTAGTTTTGCTACTTTATAGTTGCAGTTATCCTTAAAAATAGCTATAGAGGTTATGATCTAAATGTGACTAAATTACTTTTTTTTATAGATAAGAACAACTAACAGTATCTGTGATAAGTGAGCATTAGCAACAAAGAAAGCAAGGAAGTTTAACCCTAGTGATCTAAATGTCACTTCTGTTTGTTTCTGCCAGTGTAATGGAAACATCTGATCGGGTTGCTTACAGCTGGGTGACAAGGCAGAGGGCATCAGCCACCCACTTGGGTGCCTCTGAAATCGCCAGCAGTTTAGCTGTGCAGAACAGCCATGGATTTCATTCTGCTGTTTTGGTTTGTGACTGTGATCTCAGAGTAGCTGCCCAGAACTGGACACGGGCAGCACAGAGACAGACAGATGGCTGCTGAGCTTGTGCTTGCTGTATGTGAACAGGACGGAGCTGCTTTTGTCCCCTGGTGTGTGGAGGGACGGGGGTGGTGACTTCTACCTCACCAGCCACAATACCTTGGGGGGGACAGGAATCCAGGGACCATGAGATTGAACCCAATTTCCAGTATCAGACTGAGCCAAACAAGGTGAGTGTTACTTAGAGTTTGTGCAGAGCTGGATACCCAAAACTAAAATAAGGGTTGTGGGTGGAAGGGGAAAGGAATTGTGGGAAGTGAAGAATAGCCACTTTCTGTACCTATAAAGACTGTTAATTTACCACCTGAAGAGAACAGGCTGAAAAAACAGCAGAAGTATCTGTATCGTACATCTGTATTTATTGAATACGGGGCTTGGGAAAGAGAAACAGCACAGTGCTATGGTACTTTTGTAGTATCGACTTGGTTACTTCTGAAAATTATGATCTTTTCGAGCAATAGGGGTGAATGGCCAGTGTGGTTTTCAGTATTTATTTCCTACAGTTGTTCAAAAGGCTTTTTTTTTTTTTTCTGCATTGGCAATGCTGGAATCTGGACAGAAAAGCTCGGTATGAGTTGCATAAATCTTGTAACAAAAGAAAGCCTAGTATTACCTAACTGATACTTAGAATTGTGTAGTATTGGAGGTGGGAAGGCACCTCTGAACATGTCTAAACCCACTTACTCACTCTTCCCTCACACAGGGTCAGCTGGAGCAGTTTGCTCAGGGCTGGTTTGAGTGGATGGAGATTCGACAACGTGACCAGGCAGCCTGTTTCCAGGGGGTTGTTTTGTTCCAGGTTTCAGTAGAATTTCCTGTATTTGTGTGCGCCTCCAGTCCTGTCACTGATGCCTCTGAGAAGAGTCTGGCTGTGTCATCTTTACTCTCTCCCACCAGATGTTTATACACGTTGATGGGATCCCCTTGAGCCTTCTCAAGAAGCAGCTGAGGACCTTGGCCCACGAGTGTTTGCTTAGTATGAATGCTAGGTTCAATCAGATCAGTGCCACTCTTAGTAACTCACCTTCACACAAAGCTGGGGGAAAGCTGACATTCAGGCAGCACTTCTGAGCTTAAAGAATGCATATGAGATTTCTGATGAGTTATTCACACTACCTTCATATGGAAAATTAGTGCACCGTTTCCTCAATTTGCAAATGATGAACTGTGGCATGTTGTTTAACAGGGTAGCATACACAGAGTATACAAGATGAGCAGGTTGTCCCACCCATGCTCTTTTTGTTCTCCTCAAAAGCTACTTCTGGTTATACTAAAATCACCACAGAATTTTTAAGTTCCTTATTTTAAATCTTTTATCTAGTTCTCTTCCTACATTTGAAGCACGTTGTAGCTAACAGGCCTGCTCTCAGTATTTGGAAATCGATCAGTGCTGTTCCTAAAATTCACTTCTGGTGTTCATTATTTCCGTTTTTCTTTCCTGTTTAGAGCTATCAAAGTTCTGTTCGTAGCCATGGTGCCTTTTAGTAACAGAAGTACTATAAAGTGGTTTGATTGACCAGGTGATTAGTCTTTGGGATAGCCACATGTGAACACTGCCATGTTTTGAAATGACGAAAACTAGATTTCCATGCAGCATTGTGTGGTGTTAAGGATTTTTCTCAAGGAAAAGGAACTAATTCTCCAAAGAGTCTGTTTCCGCTTTCAGCAGCATCCTTGTTTCCCAGACTAGCAGTATAAGTGCCTTGTTTTTCAATGTGAGATGGGATCGCACTTTGTATTCTGCAGAGGATTAAGACGCTTCAAGACATTAGCAGCAAGGGGTTAAAAAAGGAATTTTTCTCAGTACCACTTAGCTGGAGTAACTATTGTTTTGAGTTCTGCTTTATTTCTTAATTCTTCTGTTTATAGTGTTCAGATGCATTTCTCATGACTGTGATAGACTGTTAGATGTTTTAATCACCTGGGTTTTTTCCTCTTTGTTTTAGCCTCAAGGAATAGGTTCACCCAGTGTCTACCACGCTGTTATAGTGATCTTCTTGGAGTTTTTTGCCTGGGGACTCCTGACAGCACCCACTCTGGTGGTAAGTGATACGTACGCTTAAGCTTTTTTGTCTGCATGGTAGACAGGGTAATTAGTGCAAAGGCACTGAACACTTCTGAATTAAATGAAAATTACATATCGTTGAGCTGCTTTGTTGTGCAAGTGAAGTTTTGTGGTTTTATTACATGGAATCAGGTATTCAAAATTATTTCATTAAAGCAGCATAATGATGCAGCATAGCTGTTTATATGCAGGTCTACTAACAGTCAAGCTTACATGTAAATATTTTCTGACTTGAAAGAAGTAAGACAGTAATGAAATTATCTTTCCTTTTAAGATGCTACAAGAAGTTAGCATGTTACAAATGTAAGGAGAAAAATACACTTGAAGTTCAATAAAATTATGCAAGCGTGTGTGTTTAGGTAGGGAGATCTTAGCTGACCTGGCTGTACTTTAAGGAGAAGCTTCAGAGCACAGACCCTGTTACACCAGTCAGAGAGAGAGTGTGATTAGTGAAACAGTCATGCCAACATGTTTGTACCAAATTATTTTCTAATCTGGTTGATTGCTTTCCATTTGGATTTAATCTTTGAGAGTGACATATGCTTACAAATTAGAAGGAGTGAAGGCTTAAAGGTCTTCTAGCAGAGTCCACCTAAACGCAGTCTTGGTGCGTCTCTGTAAACCGTTGGCAACCATGAACAGTCTCGTGGCTATAAACCGCACACCCGTCACCGAGTGGAATCCATATCACGCAACACAAGTCAGACTGAGAGGTGCTGGTTTTAACCTGCATATCTGGGCTCTGGCCACCCAGCAGAGGCACCTTAGAATGAGCTCTGTCTCCTCTCTCTCCCCAGTCCCCTCCAGATAACACAATAACATGGGGAGAGTCTGGTCTGAGATCATTTTTAGGCTCTCTGGTCTATTTAGATTTCAGACACTGAAGTTGAATGACAAGAATCCTTCTCAGAGTGTTGAGAGAACCAAGGCCTTTATCAAGTAAAGCCGAAATCTCAAAGTATCTTGCATGTGAATTGAAGATTAAGTAGATTATTTGTGGTGTGTCTTTTTTTTTTTCTCTATATTCTATAAAAATACAAAATTACTGTGGATGCGCCACTGTAGAAGTTGGATGCATAATGAACAATGTTTGTAGTTAATATTGTATAAATGACAGTGTTTCTACTTCTTCTCCAGGTTTTGCATGAAACCTTCCCAAAACACACATTTCTAATGAATGGTCTAATTCAAGGAGTAAAGGTAAGGTGACAAAAGTTAATCACAAGTACAAATCAGAGTGAATGGTGGGAGGAACATGGAAATTACGGCCAGTTGAGAGAAACAGTTGCAAGGGTTTTCAACGTCGCTTTCATGGTATAAATGAAACGGGATTAAATAACTGCTAAAAAAGCAAATTTGCATAATTTTACTTTCAGTAAGACACTGCTTGGTCTGTACCTGCTGTTTGGGTTCTGCAAATAAAAAGGTAGTTGACTAATCCCAAATGATACACATTTGAGAATCTTTTACTTGGAGCTTGTTGCTCCAGTAGGATATTTTCAGTTAGTTATTTATGTGAATTCTAAATATGTAAAGCTATAAAACACAGTTCATTAAACAGCTGGTATGACTGGATCATCTGCAGTTTGAATTTTGTGTAGCTCTGAGGTAATAAATCTTGAATTGTATGTAAGCAGACATGGGATAGAAGATCAGTAACGCCTGGCCATATTGCCTTTGGTGCGTTGCACAATAGTCATCCACTTCAGTAAAAACAGAGCCCAGCTGCTGTCAGGTTGCGGTGTGGTCAGCTGTCGCAAGCGATTCTAACCTGAAGTGTTTTGTTTCGTTTAGGGCTTGTTATCGTTCCTCAGTGCCCCGCTCATAGGTGCCCTGTCTGATGTGTGGGGACGGAAGTCCTTCTTGCTGCTAACAGTATTTTTCACCTGTGCACCAATACCACTAATGAAGATCAGCCCATGGTTAGTAAATTCTTTCACCTAGATTTGCCATTTTTTGTCAGGGTTGCTGTACAGTGCTTATGTTTGTTGCATTGCTGATAAAATACTGTCTGTGCTTCGTGGAAGGTTGAGGCTTCTGTAGGATTTCGGTGCAAAGTTGGGTGAACAGAGTCAAACTGAAGTAGCTGCCATGAGGCCGTATGCCTTAGTCAGAACTTTAGGAGCTGCTGGTGTAGCTGTGCTGTAGGCCCCACCTCCTACTTCAGCACGTTTGCCAGAGATACTAGACAGCTCTCCGATCAACCATGCAGTCTCTACTGAGACTAACCTGCTCTGCAGAGATGAAAACCTTACCTATGCTAGCTAGTGCATGAATAACCATTTGTAGCCAAAATGTTGCTGCGGTGTTATCCTTTTGTTTCTCAAGTTTTAAAATCCACCAGAATTCACACGGTGTGCAAGTCAGTAAGCTCTTAGCTGGCATGTACGTTCCCCAGGCAGGGCACGAGACGGCTCCCCGTGGGGTTGTGCTACCAGTGCGATGTACCCAAGGGTGTTGCTGAAATAAGATGGGCTGTGCTGATGCCAGCGGTTCAGGTACCGCCCTGAGCCTTCTCAGGTTCCTCTCCTGTCACACAGATTGTTCGTGGATTCATTGCTTTTCTGGGAAGTAGCTTGTTTCTGAGTGTAATGTTTCAAATGACGAGTGCTAGTGTCTGTAGCATAAAGGCAAGGCTCATGTTGGGAGCTCTCAGTGACCAGATTCTGATAATACTGAAGTTCCTAATTTGCTTTGGGTCATAGGCATCCAGTCGAAGTTAGTCTAACACCTTGTTTCCTAGAAGTACTGAATCACAGCAGCTTTTTGTAGATGTTACAAAATTGTGCTGTTTAGTTTTGTCCTTGGTGTCCTAAGGAGGAGTTACATAATTGCATCAAGACACGTTCCCATTGGCTTTATCCAAGTTTATCTTGGTATTTGTCAGGAAAAGTTGGACAAGATGATTTGCTGTTGAAGTGTACTTGGATTGTAAGTAGAGACTTCTTGTTTCTCTTTAGCTGTTCTAATTTTTTTATAACGTTCTTAGGTGGTACTTCGCTGTTATCTCTGTCTCTGGAGTTTTTGCGGTGACATTTTCTGTGGTTTTTGCATATGTAGCAGACATAACCCAAGAACATGAGAGAAGCATGGCCTATGGTTTGGTATGTATTTCTCTGGCTCTGTTCCTGTGACGTTCAGTACTAAACACTTTAGTAGGGAAAGCTGTTCAAAACTGTATGTGTTTCTCCTGTGGCAAGTTGATTTTTGAGTAAGGTTTTTCTCTTTCATTGTTCTTGTCACCCAGTCCTGTCTCTCTTGAATATTCTGCTTCTAACTTAAAATATGACCATGTTAAAAGCTGCCTTTCAGATGTCTGTCCTATCAGTGTTAATGATGTAATTTGAGGGACTTTAGTTATTCATCCATTGTTTCTCACACTAGTACTACTTTGTCATCTTTTCAAAAATCTAACCTCTTGTTCCTGGGTAACTTTGGAGCTGCCATGGCATGATACCCTGACTGTTCCTGCTCGCAGCTCCAGCCACAGTGCTGCGCTTCAGTTCAGAACGAACAGAGGCGAGGAACTTCTCTGTCTGAAGCTTGTACAGCTTGTCTCCATTCCTTTGTTATCTCCCAATAACCTGCCAGGTCTCAGGAGCCTTCACAGTCCTGTGTATTGTGGATTAGCAGAATTATTTTTCACATTCAGGTTACAGAATCTGTTATCATATTCAGCAGGAAGAGCTGAAGGCAGTGGCTATAGAACCAAATCATTTCTCTTCACCTAAACACGTCGGGGATTGAGCTATGTTGAGAAAGTTCCTTCAGTTCTAAAGTTGACATCTTTCACAAGGCCAGCTGCTCAACTGGAAACTACTTCCTGAAGATCCGTTGTACTGAGTTGGATTAACCATCTCATTAAATTTAATATGCCCTTGATACATGGGATTTTTTTCTTAACAGGCATTGCCTGTTTCACTAATACAAAGATAAATACAGCTTGTCACTTCCCAGAGGTATCAGCAGACCATGTAGTTAAACCTAATTATGTCAGTACCTTCAAGAGTCCTGTGAGCCTCACATTGCTGTCCAGCTATCATTTAAAATTAATTTTTTTCTTGAAAAATTTTGACTGAAATACCCAGCTGCTACCACATAGTCACAGAAAAAGGGTTAATCTCTGATCAAAATGGTTAGGCTTCTGAAAACAAGAAGCGGGTAATAATACTGCTGACTTACCTCCTGGCTTATCTTACCAGCTGTTCCTTGTTCTAGGTTTCAGCAACTTTTGCGGCAAGTTTAGTGACCAGCCCTGCTATTGGTGCCTATCTTGGTCGAGTCTACGGAGACAGCCTGGTTGTGGTCCTGGCTACAGCAATAGCCTTGTTAGACATTTGTTTTATTCTTGTTGCTGTACCAGAATCGCTGCCAGAGAAGATGAGGCCAGCATCCTGGGGAGCACCCATCTCGTGGGAACAGGCCGACCCTTTTGCAGTAAGCTATTTAAACATGGAGTATTTTGTTCTTTGTAAATATTGAGCTTTTGAGATGGGGAAGAGACTGGATTGACTGCATTTCAAACTTGAAGAACAGAGCCCATATTTTTTCAAGTTTAACCTTGCATTGCTGCTACTACTTTTGCCAAACATGCAGGGGAGTGTTTTGGTGGTGTCACAGAATAGTGTCATTAATTGACATGCTTTTCAGATTCCTGCTAGGTATGCTTTTTGAAGGTGAAGATTAAATGTTTTCTAATACTTTTTTTCTTGCTGTAGTCACTGAAGAAAGTTGGCCAGGACTCGATTGTGCTGCTAATCTGCATAACAGTCTTTCTTTCCTACCTCCCAGAGGCAGGTCAATATTCCAGCTTCTTCCTATACCTCAGACAGGTAACTGAATGGTTTGATGCTGATTTGAACAAAAGTAAATTTGCAGGAAAGTTTTTCAGTATTGCTGAAGTAATACAGAGAGTATAAAGAACTAGTACAATTTAACAGCTTTCAGCAGCTGATTTAAGTCCCCTTTCTGTTCTGGTTTTGTCATTTTAGAGAGACAAAAAGAGGAGAGAGATGAAGGAGTTATAAAACAACTTCTTGCATTATTTGCATTATTCCTGGACTATGAGGTTCACTGTATGTTAAATTCTTTTTCATTGAGGGAACCATTTACTTGTTTCCTATTTATGCCACTTTATTTTTGTGTACTTGATTTAATGACGAAAACCAACCAAAACTTTTTCCTAAGTTAGGGAGGAGTTGAATAATAAAAGTCTTCCACATTAATGTGTTCCCCCATGCATGTTGGTGACATCATGACACGTGGTTTACAGTTAATAATCACACTGCCTTTCTTTAATACAGATAATGGGATTTTCATCTGAAAGTGTTGCAGCATTTATAGCAGTCCTAGGGATTCTGTCCATTATTGCCCAGGTGAGTTACTGCTGTGTATTTCCTTCATTTGGTAACTTGGACAGAGCTGAGCACTGTGGAGAACTTCCATGATGCTGTGGTTCCAGAACTGAGACTCCCCTTTCAGCAGCTGTTCTTCTCAGTCTCTAACTTAGATGAAACACCAGCCTGCCAGCCAGGGTTTGGCTCTGTAATACCTGAAGCCTATTGTGTTGGGAAAACTAAATCCTTTGTGCATCAAAGAAGGGGTGACAGCTTGTTCATATTGCTTGCTAAGTGATTGCTGTTTGGTAGAGGCTCCAGAACAGTTGGCATATACTGCTTTTGGAGAATTTTACTTGGCTTTTAAAAATTTATTTGTTTATTTGCATGTATTTAACATTTAGAAATAAACGCTTTGAGGTTTTTTGTTGGTTTTGTAATTTATTATCTGCATGTATTTAACATTTAGAATGTTACTTTTTTTAACGTTTTTCCCCTCTCTGTCAGACAATAGTTTTGAGTTTACTTATGCGGTCCATTGGAAATAAAAATACCATCCTCCTGGGCCTAGGATTTCAAATACTACAACTGGCGTGGTATGGCTTTGGATCAGAACCATGGTATGTAAATTCCATTTTCATATCTGAAGGGATTTTTCCTGCATTTTGTCCTTTACCCACACTTGTGCGTGTGTACACGCCTGTAGCTGCCACAGAGGCAGAATTGCTGTCCCTACAGCCATTCCTGAGCCTGTGTTTTCTTGCAGGATGATGTGGGCAGCCGGAGCTGTCGCAGCCATGTCCAGTATTACCTTCCCAGCTGTAAGTGCGCTGGTGTCACGAACTGCTGACGCTGACCAACAGGGTAGGTTTTGTCTGAATACTCTGATTTCTAGTCAAAGAACACTGCAGACAGACATGGCAGGGTGGCATCCCAGTGAGCATAGGTCACAGAACGGTACAACCCACGTTACTTGGAAGTTGTAATACATGTGTATCGCATTCTTCGGGCACAGAGGAAAAACATTCAGCAAACGGAACATGCCGTTCGCTTGCCTTGCTTTTGTCAAAAGTTTGCTTAGTTGCCCAGGTCGCACGCAGCGCCAGCTGGGATCTGCCCCTGCACCGCGCTCGGAGTGAGCTCAGCACAGCCACTACTACTCTCTGCCCAGAGGGAGCTGGAAAACAATATGAATATACTGTAATGACAATTCTTGTGTCCCTTGGCTATTCCTACCCCTAGTGCAAAACTTTAGAGCAGCTTTCCTGCTTGCATCAGTTTGAAGATGAATAGTCTTACAGATCCATTAGAAATAGTTAATTATATATGTATAAATATAGGTACCTGTAATAGTGTCTTTTACTTTTGCCAGGTGTTGTTCAAGGGATGATAACAGGAATTCGAGGACTCTGTAATGGTTTGGGACCAGCACTTTATGGTTTTATATTCTATATATTTCATGTTGAACTGAATGAACTCCCCATGCCCGAGTCACCATCGGGAGGTGGTGTGGTCACGCAATACCATTTACAACAGGTATTGTTCTTTCACTTACTGATTCCAACCAAAGAAATCGGGAAGGGACCTTGTGCCCATCCATTCTTGAGGATGATGCTGTGTTACATGCAGTTGTGCTAACTGTAAATGGAGTGTGTAAGAAGAGGTTCTGAAAACACTTGGGAGGGTTGTTGATCTGTTTGTGTTTAGCTAGATGGTGGGGTTTAGTTTACCTTTCAGAGATACAGCTGTTTGTAATTAGACAACTGATGCCCCTTGTAAGGGAGACATGTTGAGGGAAGGAGGGACTGAGAACAGCATCCCCCTGTTCTCATGTCTCCCTGACATTGTATTTACCTTTCACATGCTGTATGCCTGTTGTGTTGTCCTGTAACCAAGCTCTCTAGCTTTTTTAGTTAGGAAGAACTTGCCACACAATAAGAACCATAATGCTCCCTTTTCTAAATCTTAGGATGTAACATTCTTTCCACATTTCTTCTAAAAGACTCCACCTGGGGATAAAATGCTATATTGGCTAGTGTAGGAAGAACAAGTTCTTTTCCCTCTTGAAATTTGTGTAATTAGCAAGTGTAGTCTGTTACCACGCATCAAAAGGCTCATTAATGTTTTGTGGTGTTACTGTTGTTGTTTTCAGAACTCTATAATTCCTGGACCCCCATTCTTGTTTGGAGCGTGCTCTGTGCTTTTGGCACTACTTGTTGCCTTGTTTATTCCTGAACACACGAACCTAAATGTACGATCCAGCAACTGGAAGAAACACTGTGGCAGCCATGGCCACCCCCACAGTCCACAAGCTCCTGGTGAAGCTAAAGAACCATTATTGCAAGACACAAACGTATGACAAAAATCCAGAAAGACCTTTTAGACTTTTTTTTCCATCAGCAGTTTGGGATACACATTCCCATTCCATCCAAAATGTAATTTCTTAAGGTAATCTTAAGAAGTATCTTTCTGCATGAACCCCATAGGAATTTTTTTAAAAGGAAGTTTCTCCAAAGATGTTGCCATTGAATTAAAAATTTGCTTTTAGAAGACAAACTGTTACATACTTGTCTCTTGCCATGAAATACTTACTGTTACTTACTAAACCTTACCTTCTAGCTCAGAGACAAAAAAAAAAAATAGTTGAGGCATGAGCATGTGTCCTGTTTCCTTAAGGTGGTGAGCTTTAATCTAGTCCTGCTAAGTCTCAATGAGACATACTAGCATCTGTGTGGACCCATTCATTTTAATGTTGTAAAATCTTGGGTCAGATGATTCAAAGCCTTAATGTAAATGTACTCAAGTATGGAGAAGGTGAATTGGTATCATTTATTTTAAAAGTCATATGGCAGGTTTTTTTAAGTTTGTACTAATACAACAATCACATGAGCACGCTTGCTGAATAGTAAGAGTTATTTTTATGTAAGTGCATTTACTCTTTCTATTTTTGAATAAACGGTAGTATCAAACACTTGTTCAAATATTAGGTGGGTGTTTTGAGCCTACAAATTTTAATATTGGCTCTAAAACTCCGCTTTCCTAAGTACCGTTTATCATACCACTATATTTCTGATGTTTGCATAATCATAAAGGACCTCAAAACTTGAATACAGACTGAAATATAAGCTGATAGCCTTGAATATGTCCGTGTGCTATATAGTGGCCTTTGAGGACTGTCACAATAACCCTTTTGCAGTACAGAGCTAATGTTTTAGTCCTAAATTTTCAGGACCCTTAGTACAGAAGAGAGCTTTATACAATTACTGATGTGAATTTCTCTAAAAGTGTATATTTTTGTGTCCAGTTGTATTATTTAAGTGTTCCTTTGTATAAATTTGTGTATAAAGTACTGTATAGGTTTAAAATGTTTTCATCTTGTGGTTATTGCTTAATGCTTTTTTACCTTTGAACATTCACCATGGTTGACCAAGAGCAGGAAAAAATATGTAAATATACTGTTAATAAAGTTGAATATTTTAATGAATTTTTAAATAATTGTTAAGGTCTCTTAAAAACCTTCTTTGAAGTTCTATAGCATGTGTGTTATACTTCAGCAGGTGGGGAAAAAAGCACAGAGTGGGGGGTTCAGCAGCCCAGGCTCGCTGCAGCAGGGAGCTGCTTTCCCATGAAATCCAACGTATCCAGATCACAACAGCCAGCCCAGGAGGCGGCTGCTGCTGCCTCCCCGTGCTGCAGGGTGGGTACTTTTCCCCAGCCACCACCCTTGTCTCGCTTTAGATTTGACTAGGACTGGGCCATCTGGAAAGCTGCTGCATTTCAATCATCAGCTTCCTGTTTGACAGTAGATTGTGTACTTTGAGAGAAGCAGACCGAGTTCACATTAATTTACATCTACTAAAACTTATGCTACTATTTATAGTTAAGCACAGACCTTCAGAAGGGGGTTGGTGCCACCAGGGGATTGTCGTGCACCACAGTGCTGGTCCCAGAGCATGGCCTTGCATGAGGAAAGGAAGACACTGGGAAGAAAACTCCAGAAAAAGGTGAATAAAACAGTACCCTTCTGGCACTTAACTCGTCTTGGGGTTTCAGTACAGGGGAAAGGGTGGTTTAGTACCCTTACAACATTACTCAGAGTCTTTGATAAAAAAACATTTAATATTTCCATTGAAGCTCACACATGCCCAAACAAGTGAATATACATTAATTACCATGGTGCTGATTTATAAACAAATATACACATTTTGCACAGCAAAACAAACCACTAAATATACAACCCTCTGCCTGCACTTAAATAACCAAGGTAAAAGGTCTGAAATATCTTTAACAGTAAAAGTCCGTAAATAGACTTTAAATGACTATTGTGTATGTTACAAATACTTCACCAAATCAAAGATGGCACAGAATGCAGTAGTTACACGATTCTAGCCTTTGAACCTGGGTAGTAGAACAGGCTGAACAGACTCAGTCTACCTAAGCCTGAGTGTCACAATATCTTACATTTCTGTACACTCGTTTCAGTTGTAAAGTATGATTAGTAAAAATAAAATAGCTTTTAGATGTTGTGATACTGTCAATTACCTGTTCAGATACTTCATCTTACAATGTTTTGCACACAGTGACCTGGGGAATGTAATACTGACAGATTCACAGAAAAGTTAGGGGAACCAGAGGGAGAATTTTAAAATATAATTTTATACCTTCAGTGAAATAAAATCTTTAATTAGGTTATTTCTTAGCCTATGCACAATTCCAACAAGTTGGTTCCAAAATGTAAGTTTTTAAAATTAAAACTAAGGGAGGACTAGTGAGGCAGTCATGCGAACTTATGAGCTTGACTATAACCAAAATTGACAGCATCACCCAGTTCTCCAGTGCTTTCTATCTGTATCATCCTTTCTCTGAAAGGAGTCAGGAAAAGCATTCAGAGAAATCTCTCTCAGGGAATGCCAGAGCACACTTCATCCACACACCTGTCAGTTCCTATAATAAAAGTCTGCACTTTGGGGGTGGGTGGTTAGGAACACAACAGGGTCTCCAATATACTAAAAGAAAATCCTGTACAGCCTCAGCGACATCACTACAGTCTTGTTCCCACCAAGGCTGAGGCTGCTTAAAGCTTTATCTTTACCGAATGGGCTCACATACACTGAAAGGCCACCCCAGTCAATCAAGATGTCTTTCTCAAAGAAAACAGATTCAGACTTATAAAATTACATCAGTTCACACTGATACTTTACTAATACATTATTACAGGACATCCAAAAATCCCCCAGAAGTTTGAAAGAGGACTCTTACGTTAAGAACCCTGTCTACTATCCAGGAAAATAAGCCGAGGCTGGTGTTACTGCCGCTTTTGGTGACGGTTGGGCTGTTGTTGACATGTACGGTTTCAGATACTCTGTAGAATAGCAGAAACAAGACACTGTTCATTGAACCAGAACTACCCTTACCTTTTAAGCACATTTCAAATAAGGTCTTGTTTTAGTGTTTCCACACATACCTGAGTTAAGTGTATTTTGACTAAGCCCTCGTAAAGGAATGCTGTCATCTTTTTTCTTGAAATACTTTGATTCCAGCCCCAAATTATCACCACTAGAAATAAAAAGGCGAATTAAGATGTAATACAAGTGTAGTTAGTTATCAGCCCATTAACAAGAACTGTGGATACAGACTCAATTCAGAAAAATCTTAACTTGAACTTTAGTTCTCGACTGACTCTTCACATGACAGCCTTAGATCTGCCACCAGAAGGGACAAGGAACTTCTGTTCCTTGGGACCAACTCCTGAAAGCATGGCTCTTCCTTTGTTACCAACTAACCATGCTTAGTGACCAACTAAGTCTGCCACAACTTAAAATTCATTAACATGTTGATGGGGAAAGGCAGAGCACAGAACTAGCTTGGTACTGGAAATGTTTTGTTCAGTTCCAGACACACATAGAAGACAAATGGCTTTATAAAAATAATAATGTAAAAAACCCCAACATACTAAAAATGCAATAGATAACACTTACTTCTCTTTGTTTGCTGGATGACTAGTTGCAGTCACAGTCTGAACTTCTGAACATCGATTCATTTTAGAGAGCTGTGGGTTAAACTGAATCTGCAGAAATGTAAGAGTTGGAGGTTAGAGAGCACTATGCCAGTCCAGCGGCCAGCATATTCAGAGCAAACATCTCGGGGATTCATGGTTCTGTACCTTGTACAGCACTTCTGTGCAGCAAAGTACGCAGAAATAAGCAACCTAAGAACAAGCATTAGCTATTACTAATAGTGATTATGTTCAAGACAGGGAGTTTAAGAGCACTGGGAGGTACAGTCATTCTTCATGCATTCTGAGAAATATTCAAAACAATAAGCTTTGATATTTTATGCTATCATATTCTTAACCAAATAGAAAAGTCAAAATGCTTGCCTTTGGTACTGGACATTGTAAACTGACATTTTTGTTGTGTGCTGGTTCTAGAAAGTTCTGGAAGGCATAGAGAGGAGAAATGGGATGACTGATTCCTGAGCTGGGAAAGGATGGTCTGTCAGGCTGTAAGAGAAATAGAATACACCCATAAAGGACGAAAACAATTCTTGAAGTAATTACAAGTCAAAAATTAACAGCTAACTGTAATTACAAAGCCAACACTCATTTCAGTCTTGCTGATGGGAAGAAAACATCACTTTTCCAAGGTTCACATTCTTAAGGAAAACTTGTAACTTTTAAAAAGTTAGTAGCTAAGAGTGCTCAAATTGCCTAACGATAAACTCACAATAAGCTACACACCCTGTAACTGATGAATATATTACATGTATCTAGCTATAAATTGGAGACCTCTTCACATGAATATGCCCTTCCACTACTGAATAAGCAGCTCATCAATGGCAAGGTGCCGACAGGGACAACAAAGAACCAATAAGCAACAGTATTTAACAAAAACAGTAGGAAATATTTCTTACCCGACAACACCAGGGTGCTATCAACACCCTGCCAGCTCCCAACATAAAACACAGCACCATGAGGGCTGCTGTAGGGGAAAACCAATTGCAGCTCAGCTAGACCTAGTACACCCTTATTTTCATGTTTCTAAATATTACTAATAAGGGTATTCAAATAGTACACTTTTTTTCAACCTATACAACCTTAGAACACAAAAATGCCTTCTCTTTTCCCTTCACCCTGCACTCCATCTTTTCCAAGCTAATTTTGCATTGTTTTGTGTATTTTAATGATTAAGAGCTTAGAAAATTCCACTTAGAAGGCCAGGGCATCAAGTAGCACCCAGCAGCATATTATGTTATTAAAACCCTAAACAAACCCAAAAAGCCATACCCACCCACAACCATACACCCAAAACTATACAGAAGATGAAAGCACCTTTACACACCCCCCCTCTCTTTTAAGGGCCATACATTTCAAGAAATAATGACTACATGATAACTGTGTAATTTATAGTTGTATCTTACCATGCCATGAGGTGAAAGGGCAGCCCGAACACCACCCTGAGGACTGGCCAAAGTCTCTGGCTTCTTCGCCATCTGAATTTCATTCAGCTGCTTGTTTAACCATGTGATTACTGCAGACAAGAAAAAGGTCAAGCTCACTTCCTACCTCTTTGAAGCTGTTTAAAACAGCAAGTAGCCCTTCGTCAAAAAAAGTGACAGCTTGGGGGGCTATTTTTCCTCCTTAAGCATCACTAGAAGTCCCATTCTCATGAAAGCCTTTTTGTTCAGCCTTCCTCCACCCCTACATGCCATTCTGTTCCTTCCTCCGGTTAGCCCCTGCCCTGCACACTACCCCAGGCACCAACTGCAAAGTCTCCTCTACCAGCAGCTCTAGGTTGTTGCATACCCACTGCAGACAGAGCTTATTTTTCATAAACAACAATAAACACTGCTCTTTACAAAGAAACAACACAGGTAAAGCCTCCATTCATTTTCAGTAGCAGCTAGATCACTATGTCATTTTTACAGAGGGAGAAATCAAATTGTATAAACCTACCATTTTCATTGGTCTTCAGTAACTGCTTACTTTCTTCTAGTTTTTGTACTGTAGTTTCTAGCTGTTCTTGTAGCTTGCAAACCTGCAATATTGCCATCATAATTATAACACCATCAGAAGCTAATACTGATGACAAACTGAAGAAAAAATATACTATAAATAAATAGAAAGGATCTATGAAGTTGTTCTAAAATTATTTAGAGAAGTCTGAACTCAGCTTTTTTACAAAGCAGTATGATAATTCTTTTAAAATAAGCGCTATTCTTAGCTAGGGTCTCACCAAGATAACAGCCAGAAGTCTTTCTGACCTTAATTTTTCTGTGATTAAATCTCTTTAACTCTTAAGATTAAAACTCTTAAGCAGGGAAATATACTTAATGGAAGAAAAAGCTCACTCTGTTCCTGTTCTTGCTGCCTTCATCAACTTTCACGTGACTATGCCCCCTAAAGCATGTTGATCCACCCACTATATTGCTTTGTGCTCTTAATACAGTTTCGTTTTCTTCCATATGAATGGATGGCTCTTACAAAATCAGTTTATGTGAAGGAAAAAGAAAAGTTGCTTACATGTTTGTTTAAACATGTTAACTAAGTAAAATCTTTCCCTGAAATAGAATGTACTCTTTAAGACCTTATTGCTACAAGTAAGATAAAAACCAGAAAACCCAGCACACTACATAAAACAGCATTTACAGGACAGACGGTTAACTTATCACAATACCTCCTGCTCTTTCATTCGAAGAGATTGTCCCATTTCCTGCAATTCTCTCTGCTCTTTCTGAAGTCTCTCTTCTTTTTCTGCCAACAGTTTTTCCTGTTGAATTGTTACAGTATTTTTCAATTTTAATTTACTCATTAGAGTTTTCAAATCTCCTTGTAACTTCTTGATAATTTCATTAGCCTATTAAAAGAATAATAAATCAGATATTCTCAAAATAAACACAAAAATAGGGAAGGCATTTCATAAGGATAATGGCATGTTCAAACCTTAAGAAGTTCAGATGACAGCGACTTAATTGTTGTCTCTAATTTTTCAATATGACTTTGTTTTTTCTCTGTACTTTCTTCCAGTACCGCCTTTAAAATATTAAAAATATTATAATAAAGATACATGATAGACATGACTTATGATTTCAAGTAGAACCTCAATAAATTCTTTGCAAGCTAATCTTCACGAGAAATTCAGTCCTTGCTTTTCAGTCAAATTACATAGTATCTCAATTCATCCATTTTTTTGTTTATAAAAAGTATCACTAACTTTACTCTGGTACCACAATATTAAAACAGTAGCAACCTTTGTAAAACTGAATCCAGTATGCTTTTGATGCCACAATTTATAATCTTTAACTACATTTGAAAGCTTACTTGCTGTATTCATAAGAACTGGTCAGTTGCTAATCTATAGAGACTGCAATTAAGAAAGTTCTACAGAGCTTTAGAGAAAAGTATTTTAAAATTGAAAGGAACCTTTTGTTCTTGTGTTGCATCCAATACTTCTTTTGTTCTAATAACTAGCTGATCCTTATCTTTGATCTCTTGCTCCAGAACAGCAACCCGTGTCTGTAGCTGATTAATGAGTTTCTCTTTTTCATGACATTCAGCATCCAGAGTAGTGTTCTCTCGACGCAGTGACAGCACCTCCTGCTTTGCTCTTTGACATTCCTAGAACGTTGGAATTTTATTTTATTTATGAAACCCTGTAATAGTAACTTAAACTGATATAGTAAGCATAACGTGGAATGAAGAGGAGTTGAACAAACTTAATACACTATATTTTCTATCACATGCACAGGAAGGCAACGTTAATATGCTCTACAAATTGGTTACGGAAATGAATAAACCATACATCTTCTATTCCAGAAAGCTTTCCTTTCAGTTCTCTGACTGTGGAATCTCCTTTGTATCTCCTTTCTGTCAGATCTTTATTGATGACCTCAAGTTCTGAGAGTCTGTTCTGCAACTGTTGAATACTTTTCTGATGCAAATTTTCTAATTCCTTTTTCTGTTGTTCATGCTGTTGTTGGTACTGAGCTTGTGCCTACAAGAAAAATGGACACAAAGTAGTTATTAAATTAATCTGAAAATTAAGCCAAGAAACTATTCACATAAGAATACTGCTAATTTTTTTCTATTGTCATACCTGGAGAGCTCTTTCCTTTTCACTTGTCAGCTCCTGTGTATGTTTGTTATTTAGAGCTGTAGTGTATGATGTCCATTCATTTTTCAGTTTGTCTAGCTCTCGGCTCTTCTCTGACAAGCTCTGTTTAAGTTTGACAAAGCACAGAAGATTTAAAAAATGTAAGCATTTTATTCAATTCTGAATGATTCTTTACTGTTACTTATTAAAAAGGAAATGGAACTGTTGAAAAAAGTCCAAATTTCAGCACCAGAATATCTGCTCATTCTGTAAACAGGTAAGTAAGGCACTGAAAAGCTAAAGAGCACCTTTCTGACACTGGATAAAAACATCTTCATTTCCAATTGTATTTTCTTCTGATCACTATTTAAGAGTGAAAAAACAGTCTGCTGATGTTCCCTAGCCTTTTAACACAAAGTGCTCGATTGGGGGAAAGTTCTTCAGCAAAAGTTTCCTCTTTTTGGAAAAGAGGAAAAAAATTTTTTCTAATTTTGCACTGCAATTCAGCAAACACACTCCATTAACTCCAGCTGAAACTGCAAAGGTGAGGTAAACAAGTATTCCATTCCAAAAAAGCTCCATAATTGCAGTTTTAATGGAATTTTTCTTTTCATGACAATCAAAAAAGTCACCTTGATAATTCTAGAACTTGACCCAAATCATCATCTTGAAACAGAAATGTGAAGGTATTACTGGGCTGACTGAAAAAAAAAAATAAATCAAATAGTAGTAGAGTAACATGAAGTTCAAGACTTTTGATTTATCACGGTTTCACAATTTTTCCAAATATAAGGATTTACAACCATTCACGGACTATATAGAGTATATTTATCTTCACACTACCATATATAATTTGTGTGTGCATATACAAACCAGCCTCTGTACAACATCAAGTAAAATTCTGATTTAGTATTGTGAGAACTAAATTTTATTCTTCAGTTGCATGCTTTACTCATTCTTAAGAAAAGCTACACTAAACTACTACTCTTCTTTTCACTCACTCCCAAGTCAATTATCTTGGTTAGGTAGTGCTAAACGACCAGTTCACAAGAAGGTAAATTTTCCACAGATTGAAAAAAGTGCAACTTACAACCAGAAAGTTAAAAATTTACATTACCTGTTGAGTGTAGCTCAGTTGTCTGGTAAGATCCTCTTCAGTTTTTCTAAGCTTTTCTTCCAACATCGTTTTGTCTTCCTATGTACAAATTGACATTAAGTCAAGCCTTAGCCCCCAAAATACAAGCAGTATTTAGCTTCCATTTTATCAGTATACCCTGCCTAAGCAACCACATACCCATTATATTTGTGGACAAAATAATCTTATTTAATAAACTTCGTACTGAATAAAAGATAATTAATGAAGTTAAAAGAAAAGGCATTAGCTCACAAGGTAAAAACTCTGAAATAAATTCTTACCAAGTTTCTATAAGGAAATAGTATCTTAACATAGAGACATTTACAAAGAAGTTGCATGAAAAGCAAATCAACTGAAATACTGAAAATTTATGTTATTAAAATAGCTTATTAGGTGTCTATAAACACGACAGCACACTAGGAGTCACACAAATCCCATGAAACTGAAAGGAACAAAGGTCAAACTATGAGACCATTATTTTCTCATTAAATAAATGCTGCCGTGCTACCAACTGCATCAACATTATGACTTTTATTTGCTATTTATAGCTGCTACCCCTTGAAGTCCATAAAGCCTTACAATCATATACACACACATCCTTTCCTAAACCCAACTGCCAAACAAAGGGATTGAAAGTTTACAGTATTTTACTCTTGCAGTTGATTGGGCCATCAGCACAAGGCTTCACATGAAGCACCAGACACTGAAGCATTCAGGAGCATTCAACAGCTGCGTACTACATGTGCTGCATGTATAAAACACCTGATTTTCTGTCAGTTCAAATTATAGTGCTTGGCTGAATATACATGGTAATATTTTTATAGCTAAAGCAACAGTAACAATTTAGTTTTGTAACACGCTCCCAAATAATGGCATGCAATGACATATCTGAGATAAAACAAAAAATAAACCAGAGCATACAATTTGGTACATACTTTTGAATTATTAAGACTGAAAAAAAAGCTTAAGTACACATTGCATCAAGGCCTAGTTGCAGCTATGACAAGCCTTCTTTTTACCTTAAGGCATTTCAAACAGCTGGCTAAAAACTTCTTTATTTCTGCATCATTTCCTGGTAGGAATTTTAGAGAGAGGTGGGTAAGATGTTTAAAAGGGTTGGTCTCCACTACATTTAAGGAGACAGGTGTGTGATCTAGAATAGATGCTGAAGAAACTAACTGCAGCAAAAACCTAGGGAAGATCAAAAATAATCAAGTGTTTAGCATACTTCTTTCCCTGAAACTACTTGTAGATCCCACAAGCTATTTTCAAATAAATATTTTTACATGTGCAATAAAAGGCTGCCCAGTTTTCATTTGGAAAAGAACTATGAAATTCAGTCCCTAGTTAATACTAGAAACAAAGATTATCAACTAAAATGCTTGTACCTTACAATAAACGTACAAATCTAAACAGCTTGTTTCTCTGTAAAATTTTCAGAAGCCCGTATTTTGACTTACAAGTCAAAAACCAAGTAAGACCTTTGTAACCAAATTCAAAAGAAAAAAACTCCTGCCTTTTAGGTATCCTACAGTCTAATAAAATTCATAGCTCACAACATACTTCAGGAAATGGCCTGACTACTGGTGTGGAGTTAGGTACTCTGGACAGGGCTTTCCTGTACCCACACAAACAAAAACAACATCTGAAAAGGCCACTACAGGGAAGAGCAGATCTCAGGTCTTCCCCCTCACATCTTAATATCTGAACACTGAAATGAAAGAAAAGAAAAATCCTTGTCAGAATGCCTTATAAATTTGCTTTCTCCTCTGAAATGGATTTACATCTCGGTCCATCAAATTCAGATTAGGTCTCCAGTATTAAACTGTTTAAAAAAAAAAAAAAAAAAAAAGACCAGTGCTGCATCCTTCCACATCTGCTAGCCTGTGAAGCTTGCCAGCTTCAACTTGGATGGAGAGACTATTACTAGACATAAATTCCACTGCTCAGTCCTCCGGAGACAGGTTTTGTCAGTAACATCCCCCAATTGATATTCAGATGCATCCAGAGGAAGGTTAAACTATCCTTGTTCTACTGACTCCTCTCAGTCTGAGTGGCTGACAAGTATTTTAAGAACTCAACACTTACACACAGAGTTATATGGCACTCATTTATTACCTACCTTGGGATATCTTTGTTCTGTTCCTGAATGCATTGCTGAAGCAGATCTATAAATTTTTGTGGGAAAGCAGAGAAGTCTACCAAGAGACCTTGCTGGGATTTTAAACTACATAAACAGATTGGAAAAAAAATAATTAAGGATATATAGAGGTGTAATTTATTTCCTATAAAATATTTTGTTTACACTAGTAGAAAGAACTAATTCTGATCATGTCATTAAAGTTTGCTAGCACCTTTTTTTCAATCCTGAACAAGAAGAAATGTGATCATGTCCTGGATAATAACCAAAAGATATTTCTAATTTCAAGAGTTCTTGTAAATGGGCTGCACTAATTAACAACAAATGTGCTCCTTTGAGTAGATGCCTTCTTTACAGCACAGAGTGGTGCAGTTATTGGATAGGAGGGGCACATGGAAGAAGCAAAGGGCAATAAGGGGAGACTCAACCATTATCAAGACTTTATCTGCCTATTTAATTGCACACCTTCACCACTAATGCAGCAAACTCAGAGACAAACATTCAACACTGTATGCACGAAGCCATACCTTATATAACAAAACACTACTTCTGCACGTCTGTTTTACAAACACTTTTGCCTTTTGAGCCACATATTCCCTTACCTTTGAAAATCTTCCTCAGATATGACAAGGTTATAAAGGAAGAAAGGATCAGTGTCATCAGTCAATCGAACAGCTAAATCCTGAAAAGACAGACATTTAACTATGATTTAAAATAAACCCACCCTGTACAACTGTTTAAATATTGTAAACCAATATTATAAACAGTATTTAATGTTTTTACTGTTGTGGCAACTAATTCAGAGGGTGAAAAACATTAACGTTTAACACAACTTCAAATATTACTGTGGGAAAATCAGGAAAACTATTTCTCACAAAAATAAACCAAGTAAAAACCTTCAACTTTGAGCAGCAAAGGTTTCAATATTCGGTGTGTCTTCACCATTTTACAGAAAGAAAACTATCTGGTATTTTTCCCCTCATGAAACCAGCAGTCCACTGTAATGGATCATAAACACATCATTCCCATAACTGGAAGTTTTTCAGAACATACTGCTCCTAAAAGTTTTAAAAACCACCTTCTAAACTATTTGAATATAGAGCTTTGCAAAGCAAAGCTAAAACAGATACAGCTGAAGTCCAGTAACCTCATAAGCAAAAGTGTAGCATTATGCTGCTTAGCTTTTAAAAATAAATTCACTTGTTCACTGGAGGCCTACACAGTGTTTTGGATTAGTCTTTCATTACAAGGCTGGGGTTATGCAAAGCACCTGCTATGTTAGGCCCAGGCACCTGCTCTCGATAATGAAGCTCAAACCTGTGTGAAAAATGTAATATTCCCTAGCAGAGGAAAGAAAGGAAGTAGAAAACTGACAGCTCTTCCAACATAGCTGAAGTGTGACATGGCACACATCCATAATCAGAACTGAAATAAGTTTCAGTAATTCAGATACCAGTAACGCTAACAAAACTCTCAGCTGGAGATGTATAAACATATAAACATGGGCAGCCAGCTTATGTTAAAATTAAAGCCACCCCAAACCAGCTAGGGGAGGTTGTTGAATAGCATAAGAACTCCTGCTTGGTTTGATGCCTCATTAACTGATGAAGTTATCTTTTTAGACTGATCAGTCACTGATGTGCCCAACTGGATTTCCAGGCTCATGCTGACACAGGCTGCAACTTGGTACACAGCTCTTAACCGAATTGCTTCTTCACACTTAATACTATCATAGTTAGCAGAATCTTACAAAAAATGTTGTACTCCTTTACAAACAGATCTTTACTCAATAACACTACAACCAACTAAGGACAAATTTTAACATTGTGGTAGGTGGATGCAGAGTTTAGTAACAAATTATATATACAACAAAAAAAGATTTTATAAACGCCAATAGTAATCTCATTGCTATTTTTCCTGATAAAGAATTTTTTTTTTTTACTGCAAATTTAGTACAATACTTCCTTCCTACCCCCACTGGATAAATTCCAAACATTCAAAGACTAACACACTTATTAACAAAAAGCAAAATGTTACATCCACATACAAGTTGACATTTTTGCTAGTTAAAATGACGACTTTGCAAAACAACTGCTACTGTACATTCTTAAAGTGTGAATATTTTTAAAAGCGAGACTGCTCTTTAACTCGGGTTCACCTAATAGTCTCCAAATAGTTTTAATTTGCAAGTAATGACTAACACCCATGAAGAGCCAAACTAAAAGAGAGGACTAAAAAAGTCTAGGAAAAAAACACCATACCAAAACTAACAAAATTACTCAAGAAATTATATCAAAAATAAAATAGGGTCAAGTGACACACATACCGAAATCCTATTTTGCTTTTTATTTGCCTATTTGTCCTCTTATACAATGAAATTTGGATAATACTTAAGGAATTATACAAATATAAATAATACACAAACCTTTTTATGAACAGGATTAGAAATTGACAGTAGTTCAATATTCACTCGAACATTCAATCTCCTGTATACAAAAAGATGAAACTTAGCAACGAATCAAGAAAACATTCTCCAAATAACATGTGTTCATAGCCACATTACAGGAACCAGACAACATTTCAAAAACAAAAATTTAGGCAGATATATTGAGAAAGTTCACATTGATCACTACTACTAAGATACCTGAAAGCCCCACACTTTCAAGTACCATTACAGCTCCGCAGTCAGCTCAAGTTTTTTCTTTCTTGTTATCCACCAAACTTCACACAGCAAGGCAAAAGTTTTGAAACTTTGACCAGAAACTAGAACGTTTGTAAAAGCCTGCTGAAATTTTATTAACGATTGCTGAAACTTTTGATAATCATTTATACAGTGCTATGTTGTCTTCATTTACTTCTCATAGAGTAATATGAGAAGTTATTTGCATGACAAAATACACCTACAGATACCTTTCTGTGCCTTCTAATACCGGCAAGACAATAGCTCTAACGCCTGCACCCACTCTCTAATCAAGATAGAGCCTGTATTACTGACATTCGCTGTATTGTGAAGAGCCACTTCACATAAACCATTCCTGGGCTCTCCCAAACACCAGTGCTAAGGCATGCACATACGCACGCGAGTGCGCCTAAATCGACTTATCCCTCGGTAGAAACCGGTCGGGACGGACGTGTGGGCTCGCGCACGCCATAGGGGCAGTAACGAGGGAGCCAAAAAGCTCCCGGAGGCCGCGGTAAGGTCGGCTTCAGACTGCGAGAAGGGGGAGGAAGAGGAGGCGGGCCTGCCCTCAGGGCAACCGCTGCGGCCTGGGAGACGCGCAAACACCAGCCGGGCCTGCAGCGTTGCAAGAGCCCGTGCAGAAATCCTGGCCCTCGTGTCGCCTGCAGGGGAGACGAATTTGCCCTCGTACCCCTAAAATGTATCTATAAAGCCACTGCGTGTTTTCTCCACTACCACTAACCCCTCCGTCCCCTTTCCCCTAGCAAGGCATCCACAGCAGCCACCACAGCCCTCACTGACTACCTCCAGCCTTGCTACGACCAAGTCCCCTTCCTTCTAGCCCGGAGAGTTCCCATAAGCATCCCCAAAGTGAGAACAACGGAGGTAAGAACAACTCAGCTCAGCGCCCGCACTACGCGCACGGCCCCGCCTCTCGGCCAGCAGCTGTTAGGGCACAGGGCTAGAATAAAAAAGAAGAGGAAAAAGCCTGTCGCTCAGCAGATTTTCTCCTAAAGGATGCAACAAAGCTTCCACGCAGCTGTCGAAGAAAGAATTCAAGCCAGCCCCTCACCTCTCCTCGCAGCCCTGGCACCTCACTTGCACACACACCGGCTGGTTGAACATGCTCTCCGCCGCCATCTTGCGCTTCGAGTTTGGCGCCCGGCTCCCGCGGAGGAGGAGCCTCAAGATGGAGCCGACGCGGCGCGCGCAAAGGGTGCCGGGACGGAAATGGCGGCGCCGGAGCCGTGGCACGGCTCTCCTGTCCCGGGGCGATGTGCCTATTTCGTGGAGAGGAAGAAGCGCTTCTGCAAGATGATCCCGGCTCCTGGGAGGCGCTTTTGCGGAGAGCATGGGCAGCAGGAGGTACCGGGCCTTGCCGGGTGGAGCAACAGGCCCCCTTCTCCGGCTGGGGAGGATGGGCTCCTGGGGGCAGGGGAGCCCCGGGTTCTCAGGAAGCGGCTGGGGCAGGCGGGAGGCACCGGCGGCACCCAGGGGGCCTGGGCGGCATGTCCGCCTGAGCTGGCGCCGCAGCACGGGCAGAGAGGCAGCGCCTGCGCCTTCCTTTGAGCTAAGACCATCAGTTCAGCCCAGCAGTAACACTGCCATTACATCAAGGGTTTATTCTTTTAGGATCCATTTAAGTATTAAATTCTTGTCTCGGTTTCTCCATTCCGGTTAACCCACCTACCATAGAATAGATGTTTTATGAAACTGGGATGTCCCTCAACAGCTTTTCTGAAACAGTAACACTGAAAAACATGCTGAAGTGTTGTCTAAAACTTCTTTTACAACTAGCACGAAAATGACAGAAAGAGAATTCCGTGCCCTCTTGATCCAAAACAGTAAGTATATTTAAATGATTTTCCTATTATTTGTCAGAGTTCACATGATAAATGCTACTACTTATTTTCTTTCCATTTGGATTTTAGCACTGTATATGAAGACCAACTACAAAAGCATTTAAAAAAATGTAATTCAAGAGAGAAGCCAAAGCCAGTAAGTGCAGCACTACCTCCTCTCAGATTTAAGACCTTAAACATTAGAGCTCTGCAGAGAACTTAACTGTGCTGACAGCAGGTGTGAACTGGCAGACAGCAGTCTCAGCAAGCATGACAGTAGGGAAGATGAATAGGTACTTGCTGAAATGAAATTCACATTCTAGTCTCATCTTCTATTTCCCCTCTCATTGTAGTTCAGTACAACTTTTCAGTTCTCTTAGCTACAAATAAAAATGCTGAATTAATTTTGTGTTCTCTAAGAACAGTCTCTCACAATGCTATTCATTTCAGAGGCTTGGTGAGAGACTGTCCTCGGGAAGCAAAACTAGCAGGGAGACTCTGGGCGTTTTCCTACCTCTGACAGTCTGCTGCCCTAGCCAGTTTGGCCACTTCACTCAAGCGAGCAGTGAATTATGAAAAGCTAGGCTGACAGTTGCAGCTAGTGCTGAGGGAAGCAATAGGATGTATGTCTCCACAGCTGTTTCAAGAAAACAGAAGATGACTTCTTTATTGTCTGCCTTTCTGCCTTATGAGTATTGCGCCTTTAGTATTACATAGGAAACCTTAAAGTGCTCTCTGGAATCAGTCTAGTAAGCATTGGCAGCTTAACTCTTACGAACACTTGCAATCATGCTAAACCATGTCAGTCATTTCTGCTGGGGATTCAGGATCAGACTACAGGAAAAAAAATTGCTTGGAATATATTTTGCAGTGGATTGGATTCCTGTTTCTGTGTACCTTATGATGAAACACTGAAGAATTTAGCTTCTTGCTTCCTGGTAATTAACAAAATCAAATTTCTTTTCTTTTGATTTTTAAAGGTCTACTTTGTTCAAGATATTAATGCAGGTTTAAAAGATGTAGCAGAAATACCAGAAGAAACAGTGAGTACATCTATTTGTTCTAATGCTCAGTCCCTACATAACATGTTGTAATTTATCATATGACTAATCAACTAGCAAAACCAAAAAGGTCTTGTATTTATGGTTGGCTTTTTTTTTTTCTTTAAAAAGGTACCTATTTCTTCTCTGTCCAAAGAAGAGTTGAAGAACTTAATTATCAAGGTGAAAAAAGCAAGTAATGGTGAGCTTACTTAATACTGAAAATAAGGTGTTTGAAACTGAATTGCTTAAATATTTAATTGGGTTTTTTTGTTGATAGGTATCTGTGAAAATGAGAGATATTTGGCACTAAACACATCTGAAGTAATTATCATCAAGATGTAGGCAATCCTCCAATAGCTAAATTTTACTCAGAAGAATAAACTAGATTGAGAGAATAAAACACTGATCTTTTGTTCATGTAACTAATTTTCCTTTCATGTTTTTTGTCTTCCACGCAAATATCACTACATATAACAATACAGCTCTGTTATAAACATAGGTCTATTTTGATAGTGCTACAAATGGAGCTCTTGTCTGAATAACGTAACATGTATGATACAAAACCAGAAACTCTTGAAAACTGGAAACCTATACCTAAAAGTTTTGCATTTGCATGCAGGCCTGGAACTTCACCTTAAGGAACAAATACTGTCCCACCAGGCTTTACAAGAAGCCTTAAATGACCCCAAGAATGGGGAATCCGCTTTCAAACACTTGAAACAACAGGTATGGTCACTGCTTTAATAATAGCTATAGATGTTTTTAAACGTAGAATTCCATTGCTGTAAATTGGAGTGACTGTGTGTGCATAATACTAGTCTCTCTGTATGGAGGAAATCTGATATGCTCTATTAAGTCTACAGTATATATATAACCTTTGAGTGGCTGCTTTGTTAAGTGTTAGTAATAAAAGTTCATTAGGATACTGAAATACAAATTGTGTGTTCTGAATTTTTACTTGCATATTCTTATTTTATATCGACTCATAATAAATCTGAGCTACAAAGGTAAAATGTATTTACTAAGAAGTAAAAGGAATTTTTTACTTTTTCTGTAAGAAAATGATTTCCTGGTTGTGTAACAGATGCATAAAAAGAATTGGAGAGCCTGAGTTCATCTTCTTCTGCATTTTTAATGTATATTGAGCAGTAGGAATTTTAAGGGAGACAGATTGCATACTGTAGCAGAAGAAAAAGTTTAGAGAAGGAAAATTTAAAAGTGAGAAATGTCTGTTTCCTGTACTTTCTTCCTGTGCTCTACTTTTCTATGTATTCCAAAATGCATAACTGCAGCAGAGAGGGCTCTGCAGCCACTGATGCTTCACAGAAAATCCAGAACAGTACACATCTTTTGGATGACTACTTTGAGAATCAGCAGAGAATAATATTATAATGTGTACTTGATCCCAAAAATCCATTCCAGAAACTTCTGGGTGGAGTTCTGTGAGCAGTGGAAGAAGAGATGGGTGCTGCTATAATCCCTTTCCTCTGTACACACAAGAACTTTTCCCTAATTCCTCAGGGAATGGAAGACTTAGAAAAGACTTCTTCAGTTTAGTGAAATAATCAGTTTTCTATCAGGCATTACAATACACAGTCTATATATTTGTAAATAATCCTTTGATTCTTGTAGGCTTCTATTTTAGGTAACATGGAAAAATTACATTTACTTGGTCCAGGAAGATGCTTTGTTGAGTTTGGAGCTGGGCGGGGAAAGCTGTCTCATTGGGTTGATGTTGCCTTACAGAATGTTGAAAATGTTCAGTTTTTGCTTGTGGAAAGGGCAACTACAAGATTCAAGGTAAGAGAGGATATTGTCACATTAGCAAGAGTATAATTTTTAAACTGTTGTCGTTGAAGCTGTTAGTATTCGCTTTTTATCTTCAAAGGGAACATAAAGCCTTTAAATTGTGAAAGTTTTGTAAGTGTGATTGTGTACATTCCATACTTTGCCAATAGCAAATTTATTAGGGAAAAAACTGGTGTAGGGTGTTGGAAATGTGCAGACTTGTCAGGACAAAAGTCTGGCATTAATCCCTGGAGGAAAATTATAATTAGTGATCTTGTTACGTTTACACAGGTGGATGGAAAACATAAAAGAAGAGATTCTGTATTTGAAAGGCTACAAGTTGATATTCAGCATTTATGTTTAAGTAAGTCACTTCTTGGCTTGTGAAACAGAGACTTAGTTTTAGATGTTGAATACTGGAGTTCAAGTCAGTTTGTATGTAGCATGCTTAAATGTACTCGGTTTTGAAGATTATTCTCAGTGGTTACTTGGACACATTAATGCTGTGTGTATATGCATATACACACATATATATATATAAAAAATGGAGATTTAAAATGTTTGGCTTTTTATACACATAATTATAGGCAAGAAATAGCAAAAAACAAAACATTTTGGAGGGTTTTTTTAGAACTTGCAGGATTAAACACCTTTGCATTGTTTGTTATAGGTGTGCAGACTGAAGCAAGTCATGCATATCATTGATATGCATATATGCTGTATATTATATATATTGATATTCTGTGCATATCAACAGAATTTGTGGGAACACCTGTCATCAGGAGATGCGTTAATGTCATTTGCTTTTTATAGGCAGTATAGAAAGGATGAAATGGTTAAATATGCTTCTCAGCCACAACATCTGATTGTCCCAATTTGTTTCAGAAATATAAACTTTCATTTAATAGCTGGTAACTGTATGTACGGACCACTGTATTTTCAGTAGAGGTTAACATTTATTTAAGTGTGCTGAAATTATATTATCCCGAAAAAAAACGTCCCCAGCTATAATAATAGAGGTTCTGGGGTTTTTGTGGATTGTGTGTGTGTGTGTGTGTGTTTATTTTACTACTTTTTTTTTTTTCCCATCCAGATAAGGTACCTATTTTGGAGACAAAGAAACTACCAGTAGTAGGAATTGGGAAGCATTTGTGTGGTGCTGCGACAGGTATGAATTATGTGTGTTAACTGCAGCATATTAGGATATTAAATCTTACAGTCTGAAGGGACTGATCTTCCAAACTGTCCTTTTAAGTTTTTCTTGCCCTCTAATCCATTTTGAATGTAGCAATTATATTCTAAATACTTATTGACCTCAGTGAAATAATAAATGGATAATAGATTCAAGGCTACTTTAGACATAAGTAAAACCTTTCTTATTTTTTATAGAGTAGAACAAAAAATAGTGTGTGGTGGTATGGGTCGTGTATTTGTATACTGTTAGAAGTGTCTTTTTTTAACACTGTAGCCTCTACTCTGAAATATTTTTCTTTCTAGATTTGTATTGGCTGTCTGAATATGTATCCTAAGCAAGCAGATAAGAATGTGTTTCTGCCCTGATAATTTTAGACTAATACACTTTTTCTAATGTTATGTCTACTAAGTAGAGAAAGGCATCTCAAATGCTTAATTGTGTCATTTTTGTAACAGTACCTATACAGGTGTCATATTTAAGAAGAGCTTGTACATATTAAGTAGATTGTGTCCTAGATATCAAGCTTGCAGAGCAATTAGAGATCCACCTACAATATGCCAGTTTGTTAACCAAAGTATTTCAAATTCACTTATGTAGAACAAATATTCAAGAGGGTAAGCCCTTAGTAGCTCCAGAGGCCTCATAATATTTATTTAGCATTTAGAGTTTTCATGTTTTCAAAGCATACTTGTAATTTTTAGTTATCCTTAAAACTGCTTTCTGGCTTACTTTGTGATGTATACTTCTATTTTTCTTTGTGGGAAGTACATTTCTCACTGTGATAGAGCCTGTATAAATAGTGGCATGGTGTTCGTTGCTATTTTTTGGAGGGGGTACGTCTGTTCTTTCCTAGATCTTGCTTTGAGATGCTTGGTTGAAAGTTATACAGCTTGTTGTGATGGAGAAAATGAAGAGCCTGCACCAAAACGCTCTAGGACTGACAAGAAAGAGGTGGCTTCTAACAATTCTGCTGATAATGAAAGCAACAAAGAAGACTGTAAGCCTGTAGCTGGAATTGTTATTGCACTGTGTTGCCATCACAAGTGTGACTGGACACATTATGTAGGCAGAGAGTTCTTTAAATCAGTAGGACTTGGACCAGTAGAATTCCATTATTTTACAAGAATGAGTAGCTGGGCCACTTGTGGCATGCTAGAAGCCACAACCAAAGCCCCTACAAGTGAAGAAAGTGAAGATCAAACTAACGACACAGGAGGACATGAGCAAACATTCATCAAGACAGAGGGTGATTCTGATACTTTACAAGGGTACATAATATTTTTTTTTTCTTTAAATGGACTCCTGCAGAAAATTAAAATTATATATAGTGGTATTTAAAATTCTTTTAGGTCCTCAAAATGACTAATTTTACAGAAACAACTACTAAATTTATAGAAATAGTCTACTTGAAAAATACAGTTTTCATGGACTTACGTTTCAAAATATTTAAACAGTCATGCTAGCCTGAACTGAAATGAATTTACAGTGATTTCAGTAGTTTCTCTAAGCTTAACTACTAATGTTAATCAACAAAACTATTATTCTGACATGTTGATTCTTTTCCTCCTTTTTGTGAAACTAGGATACTTACTGTTGAAGAACGAAAGGAGATAGGTTGCCTTTGTAAACTGTTGATTGATCACGGGCGGATTGAATATTTACAACAACGAGGATACAAGGCTGCACTACAGTATTATACAGAGTCTGCTGTGTCCTTGGAGAATGTCCTGTTGACAGCTGTCCCAAGTCCGTCTGTGATACCAGCCCCAACTACATGACAGGAAATAGATTTGGAATTTGTAGGAAAAAAACCTATAAAACTTATCTGGATTTTTTAAAAAGCCAATCATTGTTTGCAAAAAAACTGTTTTAGTCTTTCCTGTACCCAGGAAGAGGTCTTATATTTCCCAGTTTCACTGGAAGTTAACAAATATGCAAACCAGTTCTCATTGGCGGAAAAATAAAATCCTGACGAATATCTGAAACCTGTTGTATGCCTCTTTGCTAGGAGGAAATATACTTGATGATATTCTTCCATTCACAGTTACGTTATTTATTCATTAGCATTTATGACAGGAGAAGGACCAGAAGTACAACTTTCCAGATTTCCTAAAAAAGAATGGGTTAAAATAAGAGAAATTAACATGCTTTGTTTTCACTTTAAAGTTCAGGATAGCTTTATCTTTCCTCTTAAATTATTTAAGTAGGCCTAGGTACTTTGATCAGACCGTGCTGCCAGGGTAATCTGTTAAGAAAACTTATTTGTAAACTGTCATTTTGATATATTTTTGCTAATTTGATTATTCATTCATGAAATACTGATAGAATGCTTAAGACAGCTTTTTTCTTAAATCAAGAGTGTTTCAATCATTCACTTTTAAGCCTTCATGATATGTAGAATGAAGATCAGAGAAAACATCTGCAAAGAAGTTCTCTCTGCAGGTAACAGCTTCTATATGCACATCTGTTCAAGTGCTTTTTTTTGGTCTCTTACTAGAGCCTTTAAGTTACCTTTGAGACTGCTAACAGCATTTTCTTGTCAGAGTGATTTAGAAATGGGATGAAACTGTGGGGGTGTCTTGTTTAGGTCACTGGATTTTTGGTCAGCAAAAGCAAGTTGTGAGAAACATCTGCTTATATCAGGCATTGATATTTTATTGCAAAAAATGTTGTATGTTGGGAACATAGGCTCTCTCCCTTACATCCTCCTTTGGTAGTCCCCATCTGGACAACATCTAAAAATAGGGAAGGTTGAGCTTCATGAGACAAACAGTGCTGGAAGACCCACACTATGTAAACTCTGATTAAATTTCAAGTACAAGAGACAATCATCAACTTCCAGTTACCCAGGCTGTAGGCAACTTAGGCATGTTTATTCCAATATTCCACAGTTCCAGTATGTACTTACTAGATGTATATGCTGTTCATGTGAAGACCTACTGTGCCAGCTCCTGATAAAAGCACCCCTGCCCTCAGTAAAAATCTGTTTACAGGTTTTTCAGAAATGTTATATTTATTAAGATTATTCCTGTTTCATTTATATATGTATCCTAGGTTCCTTTAATCTGGTTTATTGTTCCCTTTGTCACTGTACTCCAGAGAGATTAGAATTCGTAAAATAGCCATACCTGTTTTTTTGAGTGACTCCTGGATATACATGTGCATGAATTCAATGCCGAACATTTCCTGTTGGTCTTCCTCTTCTGTATCCTCGCATGGAGGGAGTGTTACCTCTAACTCCAGTGGATTGTCTCTGAAGTTGACAAATCTGATAGTTCACCAGAAAAGGTTACTCTTGCAGTAGGTTTTGTCCAGAGATCAACTCTTTTGAAACTGAATTAAGAGTACTCAAACAGAGTAAAAATAAAGTAAGTCTTTTCTTATATTAATATTACTAATACAGTGGTGAGTTTAAGTAAACTAAGCTAAGATGATGCCTTCTAACAGTAGCTGATTGTGGTGGGAGAAAACATTGCAGTTCTCATCATTTTTAGCTTCAGGTTTTAACCCCACTGTCAGCCTTACTGAGCTTCCATACACAGCTGAGTTCAAATGCCTGGATCCTCCCACCGTTGCAAGGCAATAGCCAACCCTGTCTCCCTCTGTTCTTCATCCATCCCTGGGCCTGTGCTTGTATAGATATATTTTTAAGAGGTGCCGCTTCTTCCAAAACATCTGAAAACAGGAATTGTCTTACTGGGTTATACATGATTTAGACTAGTTTTCTTTAAAATGGCCAGTATCCAGTAATTCAAATGAAAATGCAAACAACAGGAAAGTTTCTGTCACAGTATACAAAAGAATATTTCTAATTCTACCAATTTAAAATTTACATTCATTCTTTTTTATTTTCCAAAGCAAGTACAGGAGTATCCTTATACCTAATCCTTTTTATTTAATTCTGAATGCTTGACTTCTCAGTGCAAAAGTTCTACTTTTTGTCATTTTTATAATTGTTACATATTTTTCCTCCTAGCTCTTGGCTTTAGAGAGTGATGTAAAAGGCCAATTAGAAGTCAGCATTTGGACCTTTTTGGAAATGAGAAAATGTACTATGGTCTCCTTTTTCATTTGGGACTGTAACTAGCATGAATGAGTTGTGCTATACAAAGCTTTCTTGACCAGATACTCAACTGTTATGAATCTGTGAAATTATGCTGATTTATATGGTATTGTGTTCATCTGTATAAATGGACATGCCTTTTCCACTTAGTATCACTTTATGATATACAACTCAAGGGAGGCTTTAAAACTTACCTTCTGGTATTTTTATTTATATTTCTGCTGATTTTTCTTACCTCAGATTTGTCATGTCCTTCAGACAAGCTGGAATATCCTTAAGTTTGTTGTTGCTAAGAACAAGAGTACTAAGACTTTTCATATTACCAATGGTTTCTGGCAAAGAGTTTATCTCATTCCTTTGGAGCCATAAAGTGTGGAGATTCTCCATTCTGTAAAATAGGTATTTGCACAATCCATAAAGATTTAGAAAATTAATCATTAATATAAAGGAATTGATTCATTTTTACAGCCCCATAAAGGTGTCTCATAAAGAATGCAATAATTCTCAAAGGAAACTTCATATCCAAGATAATCACCCAACCTCTTGTCAAAAGTGTCAATGGCAAGAAATATCACAGAATCATATTGGTTGGAAAAAACCTTGAACATCACCTAGTCCAATCATTAACATTGACAGTTCCCAACTCCACCATATCCCTCAGCGCTATGTCAACCCAGCTCTTAAACACCTCCAGGGATGGGGACTCCACCACCTCCCTGGGCAGCCCATTCCAATGCCTAACGACACGTTCTGTAAAGAAATTCTTCCTAATATCTATTTGATACTGAATTTATTGTTTATTGAATGGATTATTCCAGCTCATCTAAAATATCACATTATGGCTGATAAATCTTAAATTTGCAGTGATGTTAATGTTAAAATAATCTTTTGAAGTAGGATTTAATAATTAGAGTTTCAATGCAATGGAATTAAGACTAACATGAGTTTTAAGCTTTAGGTACCTGTCAATTGCATCAGGAAGCTCCTGGAGTTTATTTCCCCCCATATCTAACCATTCTAGATTTGGCATGTTGAGAAGAGCTGAAGGGATGGTAGTAAACTGATTCATACACAGATCTATGTGTGAAAGCTTCTTTAAATCACCAAGCTGGAAAGAAAGGGAGATTTAATACAAGTTTGTATAGCTGTTCCATTATAGCGGTAATGTAATAATGTTGACTGAAAAAAAAAAAAAAGAAACTATTTATACATTTGGAAGTTAGTAAACACAGAATGGTTTCTGACTTACATTAGCTGATATTACCTAACAGTTACAGTTCTGGCTTGGAAGGTAGGTGAGTTTGAAACTGGTCAGGCAGAAGAAATTTATCTCCCACCTGGCAGTGAGTGTGCTAACTGTTGAGAAGCTGAATGCCATGACTACACCACAGATACATATCAAGCCTTGAGAACAAATTAAAGATACCACTATTGTTAGTATTTCATATTCCATGCAATATGCCAGTTTTTCTTAGTCAAATATTTAGATTTTTATGGATCAAATTACACAGCCTGTATTTTAGAGGGAACCTAGGCACCTTCCACACTGTGAAGTCTACTACTATGGCAAAACATTATAAAAATTAAACATAGCATCTTTCAGTATTGCAACACTTAAGTCCTTCGGTGACTCATGCCTTCAGGTGCTTTTACGATGTTCAAGTGATGCAGAGCTGGTTTATTGCATATCTGGTCCAACTGTCTGAACAATGAATGTTACTCAAGTACATATAACTGAAGCTTCGCAGCGTTCACATCACTCTAATCTCAGTAGGACAGAACTATGTATTTGCTGTGAGCTGTTAATTTAAAAGCTATCACTCTACACCATGTAACCTGTATCCACACAGATTTTGTAAATTCTGGATTCTGATTAATAGCGTTTGTTTTCATTTGAAGATTTGTTGTTAGGTATCAATGTTTAGACTCACTCAATTTTGCAAGGCACTAATTGCTGTCAACTATTGCCACTACTGTTTTTTTAAAGAAGTTAAACCAAGTAAATACGGTTACATAGTTGTCATCTCTTCAAGACTAGTATTTAGAGATGCAGGTCTCTCATGCTTAGGTCAGTCCAAATTAAGCCTCATAGTAGGTGAGCAGTTGTTTTTATTCTCTCGTAATTGCTTTCAACATCTCAGAACAATATTCGTTGAATTCTCTGCATAGGCAGTTGTATAAATCACACAAACCCTTTTCAGAGCTAGCAGCTCTGGAAAAGATGCTTAGAGTTGGGTCCTGGCCTATGTTATGATTCTCAACCATAGAAGGAAACTTCTCTGTGCTAAGGTGTCAGACCCTCAGTGGGGTAAATCAGTGATGACCTTCAGGCTAAACAAGTTAAGATCAAGTGTATCACTGCCCCATATGCACTACCACATCATTTATCAAGACAAAATAGAGATTGGCTCCTTCAGCTACTGGCGTATATGTATGTCCTTCTCGTGTGGCTCCAGCTGGACTAGTCATAATATTGTTCACGTGTGTCTGTCGAGTAGTTGTGAAATCAGAATATCTAAGCAAATCTGAAAACAGGGAGTGCAAAGTTTAATGATAATTGGGTTCGAATAAATTAAAAATATGCATTAAACAAAACTAAGCCAAATGAAAGAGGCTGTCAAAACCTGAGGAGGAAGATCACAGATACTCCTGTTAACAGCCAGTTCCAATCTTTCCAGATTGATGCAGTTACTTATTTCCTTGGGAACAGACTTTATTCTATTGTAACTGAGAAGCAGTTCTTGGAGGCTAGTCAGCTGGCCTGCAGAGAGCACAAATGAGAAATGATAAATGTTCACATTCATTCTGTTTGAAATAGAGTATTATTTGGTTTGTGTTATCCTTATACTGTTACTGTTCTGTGTTCTCACTAAAAAAAAGATTCACTGACTTCAAGACTCTTTAGTGCCGAACTGCACTCATATGCTACAAAAAACCCCTTATGAACATAGGCTACTCACACTGTGGACTTGGTACATGAACCCTGTTTTTCAATACCATTTTTCTAGCTGCATTCTGATGTCTAATACGTGCTGTACTTACCAGCTTTTTTCTCATGGGGAGCTTTCATAAAGACACGTCTCCTCCATCTGGCCATTTTTTTAAAATGTATAAGGAATCCATGATTTTAAGATCTCACTGCCAGATTTAAATTGTCTATTTTCTAACTACCCACTAGGACTGTTAGACAGGCAAAGTGCACAAAAATGGCATGTTTGTGTAAGATTAATTTTCTTAGAAAAGCAGCTTAAAATAAAAGAAAGCACAGCTCACCAATTTCTTTAGGTACATTTTCAATTGAGTTTCGGGATAGATCCAGAACAACAAGATTGTGAAATCTTCCAATGAACTGAGGAATTTTCTCCAAGCTAGTTCTATGAAGCTGCCATTCCTGGAGATGGACTAGTTTCAATAAGCACGAAGGTAGTGTCTAAGACAAGAAATATGAACCAGAAAAAAATCAGCTTAGTATACAACAAGAATACAGGCTTATGTAGAAGTTTTATTTGAAACAGTAACAGTCTTGTGATTAAAAAAAAAGGTGGTAAAAAAAAATATCTTTCCTTCTTCTCAAGCTACACTGTAATGTCCCAATATGAACACCATCAACATGGGTAATTCTGACCACAGATTTAACCTGCCCACTTTTTGCTCCCAGGATTTAGAGATGTGCACTACTGTCATTGCCTGAAAAGCCTAGGGCTTGCTTTTGTTTGTTTGTTTGTTTTAAACAAAGCCAATATAACTGAAAATGAAACGGCTCTAAATAGCTTTTTTTGCACTTAAATGATGGTCTAAATTGTACTTCCTATTCTCTTAAGAAAAACTGAGCATCTGAAAGCAGAAGATCTGAGGGACAGAAAAACCACAATGTCTGTATGCTATGAGCTCTGAACAAGGAACACTGGCCTACAGACCACGAGTATTGCTGGTTTGGCTGTCACTCTCGCTGGCCTCAACAAGGTCTAATTCTCATCACTTCATAGCAACTGGCATCTGCATTTCTGTATGGCTCAGAACAAACAGCTTCCACTCTTTCATTGATTCTATAGTTAGTCCCTTCCCCCTATACATTAGAAACAAGAATAATGGTATTCTGGGAATCTGCTAGCTCATTTTCACTCTTAGAAAGAGGAAGTAAACAACAGCAAGAAATATTTTTACATACCTAAACAAAGGGTTTTCACTTTGATACATTTCAGTAGTTCCGGTGTGTTAATGTTTAATGAGGATTTACATAATTAAACTAATTTGCAGTGTAAATAATTTATAATTCAGAAAAGCCTTTGGGGCTACATTTTTGCAGAGTAATGGTTAACGTTCAGAACTAAAAAAGTCAGCTTCCTTTTACACTCTCACAACAGCGTGTCTCAATTCATTGTTAACAAAGCACATGGTGAGCACTTCATAGATTAAAAATAGTACAGCTGTGAGTATAAAGTTGTAAATAGTCATTTTCCAATGCATCAGTCGTTCAACCCAAGCAACAATCATTCCTATCTACGCTACCTTCCATTCTTCTTCCTCTATCCTTAAAATTGCTCTTCCACCTTCATTAATAACTTTTTCTTTGAGCTTTGCTAAAGCGGCTCTCTCCTCCCAGACAAGTAGTAGCCTACAAGGGAAAGAAGATCTGTCAGTTGTGCAGCAATGAAAAGAGGCAATAATCACGATCTGTTCTATTTTCTGGAACAAAGAGTAGCATTTTCGGATGTCAAGCAATGTTTATTATATCTGGATGCTAAATATACTATCAGTTTGAGGGAAGACAAGAACATGAAGTTCAGAACTAGGAGTTCTGTTTTACAGGTCTTCAGATTTACAGTCGGAAGACATAACTCCATTCACTTTCATCATGTTGCAGCATGTCAACAGAATGTAGTGTCATGTGGAATTAAGTTCCAAAGCCATCAACTTTGAAGCAGTCTCCTAAAGAGGAAGTCTTCAGTCCCACCAAATCTAAGTGCAATCAAACAAGGTCAATGTGCTAGGGGTTCTTTTATCTTGATTTCCAAAGGGGACTTAAACAAGAATTATGAAAAACAGGCTAATTCTCTTTCTTTCTGCTTTTATTTTCCATTAGTAATTTTTGAATTTGTTATTCCATTTCAAACACATCTGGCAAATTAAGAAGAGTTTCAAAAGTAGAATATTAAATTTCTTCATATTTCATGAAACTGCTGGCCAGACAGAAGACCAATGCCTCCACTGAGAAGAAAATAAATTAAATCTCCACTGGTTAGAATATTCACATGGGAGCAGATTTTAATATCTACTTTAGGGGATTTAGTATTTATCGTAATATTTTTATCACAGAACATAGTTCTTGATTTGACCTGACCATATTGCTATATTCTAACCAGTGGGAATTCTGCTAGAGTAATGACTAAAGAATTAGACTCTGGATGAGTTGGAAAAGACCAGTTATAGTCTTCTGAAATACAAGATACAGTCTAGCTTTTCGCATACTTAAAGATCTACAATTTACCTACCTTCCTGCAGACCTCTCTCTGAACTCTTTTTCCTTCTGTAATTCTTCATTTATCTTGTGTATTCTCACTTCCCAAAGTGTCTTCACAGCAGTGAACGTTCCAACACAAACTGCAGTTTCAGTCATGATCCTTACATGTTCAGATTCAGCCACAGGAATCTGACTGTGAATTTCAGGCTCAATGCATCAGTGTGTGTATCAGCTACCAGATGGAGACAGTGACGTGAAAACTAAAATACTGCAATACCCACTTGATTATATTATTAAATGTAATTAATGTATAGAGCTGACATAATTTTACCAACTGCTTGCTCTTTATAAAAATAGGTAATTGCACCCTGTTAAATTTTCTTATAATAGGAAATGGTATTCTTGCCATCTCTCTGCATTCCTCGTCAGTGAACAACTGCTGCTCTCAGTTCCTTCCAATGGTAGGCTGAGTACTGACCATACTTACTAAATGCAGATATGAAATTCATTCCCTTCCCAGGAAGAAATTAAGCTGTTACCTGCAATTTAAGGGAGTTAAATCCTGGTAGGTGCATCCTGGTAGAAGTACTTGTAACTAAAAGAGTTTTGCACTTTAGAAGAAACTGAACTGTTGCTGGAAATAAATTAGTATACTTTATTTGCATTCATTTTCTTCATAGTTTAACTCCTTATAAAATATTTTACAGTTAGTAATGCATTACCTTTAAGAAAAGGCTTTTTAAATTCTTCAGATCTCTCTTTGAATATTCTTGTAGGCCTGCTGAGTGTCAGGATCCACATTTAAAAAAAAAAAAATTCAGCCTGAAATTTTGAAGTCATCTATTCCTTTGTGAGATAATTAGTACATACTTTCCTGAAGAGAAGCGAAGTAGGATACTTAGTCAGCCTAATCGGTGCATCCCTCTAAAAAGCATTCTTATTGCTGTTATTGGAGTCATTTGGGGAGGGTTTTGGGGTTTTGGTTTTGTTTTTTGTTTTTCTTTTAAATGAACTGCAGCCAAGATATTGATATTCAGATAAACTCGGAGGGCTAAACTTTATGCCAACAGCAGTGTACTCTGAACACTGATGATTTGAATGCTCCCCTTGAAACATTTTACTAATACTTGCAGGGACGAGTAAGAAAAAAAGTCTTGCGTATCCATTCAAAGTAAAAAACGAGGGTAACTTTCTTCCAAGCAAGCAACTGGATAACAACAGGAGTGGAAATTCAGGTCTTTTCATACATATATTTCCCTGCAATAATTGCTGCCAATCTGTCTTTTAAAGCAATCTTTTATATCATATTTATTCCATCGTAATTTTGTGTGGCATGGATAAGTCACAATTTCTTAATGAATATTTTTGTGTTCAAACTGTCAATCGTTCAATTTATGCTTACCATTTCTTTTGCTAACACAGTTATTCGTAAAACCTTATTATACTGAAATCACTTAATTAAAAATGTATAGACAAATAACACAGAATGTAAATTGTCAGGATTGCTTCCTGTTGTAAAGACAGCATAAAAATAAAATTGTAATGCTTGAATAAAGAAGAATCTGGTTCAATAAATTAATATTAAGGATTCTTAACTGTTCTCTGTTTGTTAAGGAAGAATGGCAGGATTTGACAGGTGACACAAATGGCAACCACAGTGTGGCACAGTGCAGTCTGGCATTTAAGTTCCTAAAGAGAAATTTTTTGCTGTAAAGAGAGGATTGCATCCTCTTTCCCTCCCTCACGTAAATGTGATCATGTTTACAAGTTCGAAGGATTAACTTCTCTTTCAGTGGTCTTCATAGTAATTACCTTTCCCATTCCTCATCCCAATATGCAAGAGTAATGACTAAGACATTTTGAGGGTTTTTTGCTCTGATGAGTGGTTACAATTTAAATTGACTTATTTTCCAGGATTAAACTCCTACTGAGATTAAGTGACCTACCTGATCTATCCTTTCTTGTTGTTTAGAGACATTTTTTTAACTATTAGCCTTTTTAGGTAGAAAACTTAGAAATCTTCATATAAATCGTGTGGAAAAAATGCATTTGTTAATACTTGTACTACTAAAACCAGTACCGGACTACACAGTCAAATCAGTACTTATTTTTAGTAAAGCATACATTGGGCAACTCTCTTCTGCTGTGGAAAGCATATTATTCCATGAATATTGCTTTAGAACCATGAATTATGAAACAGGGTCTAAGTATATGACTTTGTTTTCAAGGAGATTTAATTATATAGTAACAGAACTACCATCAAAAGCTTCTTGTTCTTAGATCTTATTATTTGCCAGGAAAATAAAAACCGTAATAATCATGCCCTCATGGCCAACAATTTAGAAGGGAATGCCTGAAGTGTGGCTGTGAAACAGCTGCAAATTTACCCCCAAGTATTCAGGTCTCCCAGTAACTTCACTTCCAAGCATCTGAAAGAGTTTAACAACAACTTACCTCAATTATTTGGTGTCTTCAACTTTTCTGTGGCTCATTGCTTTCTGGGCAGGAGCAGAAATAAATTATGAATCTTGTCTGTACTACCAAAACCATTTAGAACTCTCACTCAGGCTCCAGTGCAATGTAAGACTAGTTCTAATTTTAGCCTAAGCTGAGAATAGAAGGTATCACATGAGGCACTTCTGTAAAACCCCTAAGCATTTACCATTCTTAATGTCTTCCCAGTCTGCTGCATGTGACCAGACTCCCATAAACTCCTGGATTCTCACTAACAGAAGTTAGAAATTGTGAACAAAAGAACGAGTGCTTGTTATGCTCCACAATGAAAAATAAGAGAGTTTTGAATTCAAAATTACAATTACTTGCTTTACTCTAGTAATGTTTCTCCGCAAGATAACTGAGCTTCAAAGTGCTATTAAACAGCAACATTGGCTAACTAGACTAGAAAAAGTATTACATCACTAAGTATTTTACTCATTACTTTTGCCCATGCAGAAGAATTCTCTTGTTGAAGGATTTTAGTGCAAATTATCAAAGTCCAGACAGAAAAGTAATCTTTCTCAGAACGTGCAGAGGGGTTATTACCCCTTTTCATGCTTCCAGTCATGAAATATTTTTAACATTCTATTTCTTCAAAGATCCCTTGGAGAAGATAAAAGAAGAACAACTCAGAATCTTTTCCTTCAACCAAATTGAAAGAGTGACAGCAATAATAACGGGTCACTATTTGAGGCAGAAGCCATAAAACGGGGTACTTCTAACCAATTCTTGCACTGGAGTATAAAACGTGAAGCTGAAATTTTTAAAATATCATTCATTTGGTTATAACCCTCTTTCAGTAGAAATAATTCTTCTTCATTAGCCTTAGATTCTAGCATTACCACATAGAATTTGTAACCAAAACACCACTCTCCACTCCATGACCAGCTAAATACCTGAACACCAACTCTTTCTTAAAAATATAACTGCTTTAGCTTTCAATCTTCTGCATTCTTTTTTTAAGTGATGCAAAAGCAAAAAATCCAACATGTTCTTTGACATAGGTATTTCTTCTTTCAGTTTTGCTATAGATTCAATCTATACCAGTTTTGATATAGATTCAATCCCCACAGTGAGATTTTTTTCTTGATCTAAAGAAGTCATAATGAAAAACCTAACTAGTTAATTTCCTCCTCCTTAAAAGAGACAGATAATTAGAGCTGGGGAAAAAAAATAACCTTCCCTTTTATTGGAGTTTTAGGAGACAAAGACATTTCAGTATCCTTGTATAAGCAAAATTATTCTGCCTCAAATATTTCACTTTATTGCTTTCTATCATACACTTATAGTTCCTCAATTTATTTTCTCCATGTTCACCAGATTAAAAAAAATGTACTATTCAGACTAGGCCCTTACCACACAATATACTTGTAGAAAAGTAGCCATTAGGCTGTAGGTTCTTTAAGATAAGAAGAAACAGAAGTCTGAGTCACCTGTACAGGACTGCCTGCATAAAATTCACAAATAAAAACAATATTATTACAATTCTTTGTGGCTTTACTTTTTTTTATTAGGAATAAATAAATCTGATATAAATGAAATGGGTGATAAGCATGATATATTAGTCAAACTTTGCAAGAAATGACCTATATAAAAAAGACCCTTATACCACAATAGAAATATAAATAGCACCTTACATGTATGCTCCCATGCTCCCTCCCTTACATTACCATCTTTCCTCTTGCTCAGTCTCAGCATCAAGGATAGCAGAGATTCTAGCTCTGGTAGCTTGTGTCTTGCATCTTCACAGCTAAACACAACAGACAATTTTGGAGAATGCTCCTGCAGAGGCAGTTTTTGATATATCTGAAGAAAGGAGAAAATGTCCATTTCGTGCCTTACAAATTAAGGCCATGTAAATGTCTTTTCTTGTGTCTGTTTACAACTTATGTTTCTAGAAGGTATTTATATCCAACAGTTTTCTTCATACCTCCTGTTAAGTAACCAGTGCAGTCCTCATCACCTGTTTAGTTTACCTTCAATCCACGTAACTGTTGTCTGTTCTGAAGGCATTAACTTGAACTTACTATGTGCCTTGTATCTGAGTTTAAAAAGTCCTTATCTCACATAGTATTTTTTAGATGTTAATTCTTTGTTTTATTTGATTAATCTGTCAAATTCTAGTATTTGAACATCAATAATACAGTGCAAGCTTTTAGAAGATGGTCTGCTTACTGTCAGGTTTATGTAATGATGAAATAGCAAATTAGATCCTCCTTTTTCTTTTTTTTTTTAACCAGACAGATGCTTTCTATAAGAAACAAAAATAACTAGAGAGCATTTAAGAATTGCAACTAATTCCAATCTATAAAAATACAGAATATTTTAGAGAGTATTAAGGCCCTGATAGTTAGCAATAAATGTTATCAGTAAGCATTTGAATAAATATGGTCTCTTCATTTATAATTTGACAAAGACTACCTGTGCAAGTAATTGCCAGGAAAAAGTGGACTAGCAAAAGACTTGAGAGGTTTACTCAGTTAAATAACAAAAAGCCCTCTGAACATCTTACAGCAGAAGCATAAAAGGCATTTTATTTGTATATGATTTTTTGCATAACTTCTTTTGGGAATTTGGATATTATTTGTTAAAATAAATTTACGTGTCCAACAAGGAAGAACTATGAGTATTTCCCTTCAAAATAGGTTAATCAGATTATAAATACCACAGTTGTAGATCAGTATCATTCAGTCACACCAGCCTCACATCCATATGTATTCTAAAAGGCAAGATAAAGACATTCCATCACTGTATTCAAAAGTCATGCCATGACCTATTAAGTCTGACAGTCTGCTGTAGAACAACTTACAGCACTACTAATTAAAAGAATAACTAATTGATAGATTGGTACCAGCTGTTGAGAACTTGTAACCACATAAAATTATTACATAATGTGAGTAGCAAAGGGCATGTGCTAGCGGAGCCAGCTTTTGTAATTGTTCAGTCTAATCCACAAAGTTTAAAGGCATATTCTAGCCATGATTTCCTTTATTTAAGGTCTAGCAGCATCGAAGCAGGATTCTCCAAGTAAGATTTCCATAAATTAGAAAAACGGGCCATTGTAGCTCCATCGATGATGCGGTGATCAGCTGACCAACTCACATTCATTATCTGTGCCTTAAATACTTCACCTTTTCCATTAAACCGAGGAAGAATCTAAAAATCAACAGAAGAGTAAAAATATAAATATTAAATACTTAATTAACAAATCTATATTTTTAAATTGTTCATTTGTTAATCTAAATTTAAACGTTTTGCTAAATTAGACAAAGCAATAGTGCTGTTCAAAAAAGCAAAGACCTTCCCATTATTGTTTGTGCTGTGGGTTAGAATATATATCAAAACTACATATTAAGCAGTTATATCCTGTTTCCACCATCATGGAAACACTGAAGTAGTGAAAACCTTTCTTGACTCAAAAGTTCTTCTTGAATAGTTTATTGCACTGTTAGTGCTCCAAGTTATGGTTTCCTTAAGGCATCCCATAAACAAAAGGTGTATAGGAAGAACGTAGAAAAAGTATTTTAAATTAATACTAACTTCATTTCTAGCATTGCTCTCAAAAGTCTACATTAAAGAAATGTAAAAAAGCCTGAAATTCAGAAAATATGAAACTGCCTTCACCATACAGCTCTATGGATTTAGCTATCTGGCTCGAAATTAAACTGCATTATCAGAATACATTTTTACTCTCAATTTTCTCGATGATCAGCAAAAATGCTACTGCCATAGCACTTGTAAAAATATATTTATGTTGTTTTTTAATAACTAGAAGGCTAAACATAGATGTGAGTGAAGTATAACAGGATTCTAGAAAACAAATATGAACCTTTGGCATAAGGGACTTCTATTTAAACATTTGGTGTCTCTGTACAGTCACTTAAAAACATCACAAAACTTTTCAATTGCAAGCTATGCAGTTTCTGTAACATAAAAAGGAAATGTTTTTATAAAGAAAACAAAATAAACGGACACTCCACATTTCATTTTTATTACAGATGACCTTAGTTAGCTGGAGTTAAACACTCACATCACTGAGATAAAGTTAATATACCTGTATCTTTCCAAGTGCTCCAATAGCTACTTCAGGAGGTAGTATCACTGGTTTGGTGTAAGTGCCACCAATCTAGAAAAGAAAAAGCTGGCAATATTAGTTAATGAATAATTTATTTATGCTTTTTTAAAACAGACTGCCTCTTGCATTAATTGCTACAGGTTTTGTTCATTGCATATCAAACTTTAAGGTATTCATTTCAGAAGCAGTTTTCAGATGTAAGTTCTCATTTTTCCTGTACTTACTGTGCCAATATTTGAAAGGGTGAATGTTCCTCCAGTGAGGTCATTTGTTCCCAGTTGGCCTGCAGAGCCCAAGGCCTGTAGGCGATTTAATTCAGAAGCAATCTCAAACACACTACAGACTTGAACATTTTTCACATTTGGGACAATTAAACCTTGCTCTGTGTCCATAGCAACTCCGATGTTGTGCGAAGCCTGCAAGAAGTTTCATTAACCGGACATTAACACAAGTAGTCAACGTTAAATGTATTTTACATTAAAAAAGCCTTTGAATAATGTCTTCTTTATATATCTTTTGAAACTAGAAAGTGCTGTCTGTAGCAAGTGACTCCTCTATACAACTTTGAGGGAAGAAGCGGATATAAATTTTTAAACATTAGCTTTCCACATCTACAAAGTGCAAATTCATTTTGACAGTTTCTCATCCAGGAAAAACAAAATCCAGGAATCAATTTTACACTGAAAATATTTCACTTTAGGATGATTATATGGGTAACAAAACACAACTAGCAGAAACTGAGTTGACTTTCATTTGCTAGAAGGAATGTAGTCTGATCCATCTGAGAGATATTGATGAAACAGCACAAAAGGAGTTTGTACTGCAAAGAAGCGTGTACACATCACTTCAGAAAATACACCCTTGCTGCCAAGAAGTATCAATCCATCACCTTGTATGAAAATTAAATCGTTTTTATCAAAAATGTTTAAAATATCGCTTTAATACATAAGGGTTGAGTGTTGGAACAGTGGAGTCACTATGCTATTAAAATCTAATATGGTAATTTTTAGTAAACGTTCTCATTTTAAATGCTTGGCCCATCTTCAGGAGAAAAGTAGGAAACCACCATACTAATATGCATTTTTGAGGCAAGCCTGAATAAACAAAGTGACTCTCATTAAACTACTGAAATAAGATCAATAGTAAATCAAATCCAACCTTAGAATCTGGACACACAAATTATTTTCCAGCACAACACTGTAATTCTGGTTCTTACAATTAGCTCAGACATTCTGAAAACCCCTTGTCAGCTGTTAGTTTAGTTTTTCTGCTCACAACTTTTATCAGTGGTTTACAAACCTTGTATGTGACATTTTGACAGCTTTCATCCAAAGAAGCATTAAGAATAGGATACTGCAATAATCCCAGAGAGGCTGCCTGTTAAATAGAAAAGAAAAAAAAAAAAAGATAGATTTTTTTATTTTATAACCAGAGTGCTGCATAGAAAGGAAGGAACAGTGGGAGACAATATAGATTAATAACAATATGGACTTCCTCAGTGCAATCAAATTGGCTTAAACTCTCCTAAACCTGTCTGTTGATATTCTGTCATTATTAGGATAGAAGAAGAAAAAGACAATTTACAAAATCTAAATATACATCAGACATATAAAAGATGATAAACCCTTTCCCAAGTAGAACTGTAGTTGAATCTGCATTTGTTATTTCTGTTCCACAATTCAAATCAGATATCCCAAGACAGAAGTTATGAGATTCAGCAGTAATGTTATTCTCGGCTCTCCACTTAGATGACAGTTTTTTCAAGGAAGTAATATTAATTCCCACTAAGGAGAGTGAGCAGAATAAGTGCTTACTTAGCACTCTAACTGAAATAGCATTACCAGAAGTTTCAGACTAAGCTATGCACTCAATGGATAGTTTAGGCAGTGCACCAGCCTTCACTGATGCCAACAGCTGGAAATGGAACCATGGCAACTAAGTGAGTTGCAAGTGCTTGGTCTTCTGAACAACAGAAGAGACATAATGATTCACCTGAGAGGTTCATTACCAACGAAAATATAATAACAATAATAATGATGCATTTCACATGAGGTTCAATTTGATGGAGCTCATAAAAAATACTGAGTTTCCAAAATCTGTTTTGTGTAATTCAAACACCTAGTGATGCTTCCCTCCATAATGAATAGTGCTTTATCTGCTCTAACCTTTCCTATTAATATTTCAAAAATTGTCCATGATATGATACAACCCTAACTACAACAGTAAATTAATAAGTGGTTCAATAAACAAGTTGAGACTTTTCTTATGACCTGTAATTATTCAGGTGATAGAGAGGTGCTTCAAACTTAGAACAATCATTGATCAGATTTTGGTAAAATCTGCATAAGTACTCCATACAGTGCTCTGCTGCGCACCTCACCTTTATGAAGAAAGGCATAAAGGAAAGCTTAACTCCACGAATCTGTGCTAGAGGTTTCAGATCTTCTCGCAACTGAACAAGCTGAGTTAAATCAATCTCATCACAATAACCAAAGTGAGGTATCTTCAGGGCTGCACTCATAGTCTTTACCATTGCCTTGTGAAAACCTGGAAAATATTCACTGTTTTCTTAGACAAACAAAATGAGCTTCTGGGGAGTTATGGTAAAATTTCAATTATTTTTCTTCATTAAACAAATTACGCAACTGAAAAAAGCAAACCAAAACAAAACCCAACCACAACAAGAAAAAGACAGGGTAAAGCTCACTTTAGAATCAACACTTATTCAGCACACGCAACTAAATCTTTATGATTGTAATATTTCAGATTATTTTATTGCATATTTCTCCTATGTATGTATGTATTTGAAATCATAATACAGTAATCTGCACAATTCTTTCCAGCCTCTCCAAGTAAAAATTGACAAAAGCAAAAACCTATCTTCCTCTTAATGTGATTTTTCTTACCTTAGTGGTTTTGTTGCACTCTTCTCCAGAACAAGTGTGAATGCTGAAGTACGCTATTATTAAGCACTGATAAGCCCTTAAATTTACTGCATTTTACCACTAATTGAATAATGAGTCATACTGTGACAGATTCACATTTCAGAATTCCCACCTGTCTCAGCATGTGTGAAGAAACACAGATTAGAAATGAGCAAGTGCACCTTGCAGCCCAACTCCATCCAACCAAAACATGGACAATTATTTCATAAAATAATTTCACGCAACACCTTCTTACAGAGCATGTTTTCCTACTGCTTGTTTGTATGTCAGTAACATGAAGCACACTCCCTTCAAAAGGAATCAACTGTTCACTGAGTAACAATTACTGGTAGTCTACTGTGAACATGGTCTCAAGATTTTCTATTTTATAATTTACCTGTTATAGGTTCAGTTTTATCTTTTCCTGAAAACACAAGGGGTCTGGAAACAGGGAGAGGAGTTTTGCGTGCTTTGTCCTTTGGAGCAGCTGGCACAGTCTCTGATTTTGGCAAAGGTGGGATAATTTCACCCTTTGGTGATGGAGGTAAAATAGCTCCTGTTTGTTTGGCCAAGTAATTGAGTATGTCCTCTTTAAGGATTCTGTTATCTTTGCCTGTTCCAACAACTTCACTCAATTTAATCTGAAAAGTACATAACAAACTATGACACTTCTGTTTTACAGCAATATAAAAATATCCTATATTGTGAGCGACAGTTAAAAAATATTCTAGTTACTGATCTAACATAAATACAGTTTTCTTTCCCTTTGTAACATACTTTTAGGAGGAACCATTAATACTATTTACCTCTTAATTACCTCACAGGATCAAAAGTGAAATATTAAATTTGAGGAAAGCTACTTGTCACTTAATTTTCTCTACTTACTGTTTGATTTTTGTCCTAAAAATGCACCACAAGCTTTCCAAACCAATGGATATTTACAGATTCATAGGAAAACAGAATTAGAGAAGAACCTTGTACATCCTCTGCCCTAACACAAATCTGAAAAACAGAGCAAGGTAGCTAAAGCTGAGATTCCATTTTTCCTTCCTCCTTCCTCTGTTCCAGGAATCTGTTCTAATACTTTATTATTTTTATTCTAAAAAGGTTTTCTTAACCTCCAGCCTAAAGTATTCTAGCTGCATTTTACGCCCAGTAATTCTTTTCCTATCCACCATAATCATAAGAATGCACAATTCTTTACAATAGTTTTTACACATTTGAAATGTATTTGAAAACAAGACATTTATCACAGAACTTTCCTCTCGATCTCCTAGTTCCTAGTTTCCTCTGTGTTCTCCTAGTCAGTCAAACCACTATATAAAAGATGGATAAAATGCAGCAGGACCTGATTCAGCAAACTTACATTGTTCTCCATGGCCAAACGACGAACTGCAGGGGTTGCTAACGTTTTGTGACCTTTTATCTCTTGGTGAGTGTGCTCTTCATGAGACATAGGAGGTGTTTCAACAACATCTTCTTCTGGGGAAACACCTGCAAACAGAAAGAAAAATTTTAACTTTACCACATTATATGCATTTGTTAAATTCCAACATCATCCACTCTGTGATTGTGACAGCTGAACTTTTTAACATTTACTTTGAGCTACTGTGGATGGGAACATAGCATGCTAAAGGCTGCTACTTAGCTAAATTTTCATTAGGAAATGTCTAGCTCTTGAGATTTTAAATCCTAGTAAAATATCACAGCTTGTTCTACTTAGTTTTCTTGACTCTACAAAGGAGGGAAAAAAATCAGTTTTAAGATTTTCAGGGGGAAAAAGTAAACTCCTCTGTCACTCATGGTTTTATGACAACAAACATAAAATATGCAAGAGAAAAAAAATGGCTTACAATACCTTTTGAAGCATCGATTTCAATGTCCACTAATGGTTTTCCAACATAAGCAATTTCATCTAAATTGTAATGGAGTTTCCTAATGATGCCATCATAACGACTAGTAATAGTAACAGAAGCTTTATCACTTTGTACTTCACAGATGCTATCAAACTGAGACACACTATCACCTTCTTTTATATACCTAAGAGAAAAGACACAGGCCAGTATAAAACACATTAAGTGTAAAAATCTGTACTGTGTATTCTTTTGATTCAGTTATGTACATCCCCACAACATGAAAATGCATTCCAGATAAGAAGACAAATACTACATAATGGATACATTTGCTCTATACCTTTTGCCTGACTGCTCCAGAACCCTTTTTTTTTTTCATGAAATGACACAATGATTTAGAATATCATCACACATATATTATAATTATTAGTTTAGTAAAACAGGGTTTTCTTGACAGCTTATAAGGCAACTAAGAATAAGAATGAGCCCAGCTTAGCCTGAACCTAAGGAAGTTCTTAGTTACAAATTGCCAGGATCAGTACATGATCAGTTCAGAAAAGAAACTCCAAGTAGGAAACACTTGTCATCCATGCAAAGAGAAGGCATTTCAAAGAACACTGTATTTCAGCATTGCCTTCCTTCACTGTACATATTGATTTTCCTTAATCCATTCATCACTGGCTTTTTACAAACAATTTAAACGTTCAAATCTGTTACTAAAGTCAATAGAGAAAGGGTATAGGATAAAATTATGTGGATTCTCCAGACTAGTAATTTTTTTCTAAAGTTCAGCCTAAGTAAGTATAATAAAAGACAGACCTCTTGCACTCTAAACACATTAATCACTGAAGGAAAGCCTATATACCGGTGCAGTTAGGGCATCCCATTCCTTCCACCTTTTCCACTCCCAAATAAACCAGACTGCAAATAAACAAAATGTAAAGCTCAGTACACACAAGGCTTTAAAATGTGGAAAATGAAACTTGAAAAACTTTGCTAGTAACCCAGATAACATATACTCAGATATATAATTGATAATACAGTTATTAAACTACTTGCTGATCTCTTAGTACATTTTTAAGAAAGTAGAGCTTACCATTCTTTTACAGTCACCTCTGTAATCCCTTCTCCGATGTCGGAAAGCTTAAACTGGACAATTTGGCCACATGAAACTTAAAACAGACAATAAGGAAATACAGCATATTTAATATTAAATATATCGGACAGAAAAATCTGAATGCATCAAAAACAGTTGACAAACCCGTCATATATAAACTGCTAACATAACACTCATAAAATAGCAAAATAAATTATTTTATTATGAAAAAGATTACCAGCAGATGTTCTGAATAATCGCTGTTGATGACTAAACTTGAGGGCAGATTTGTCAAACACGCACACATATTTTGATTTGATAAAGCGAATGCTGCTGCACGATCTAACACGGTGAATGCAAACCTGGGGGAGAAAAGTCTCAAGTGTTAATATAACGGACCGAGGAATGTAGAGCTCATTTAATATTCCTGATGCAACAGCAATACTAAAAGAGTTTAATTCTATTTTATATAAGAGAAGTTCTTACAGAAACACAATTATACTGAATATATAGCAAATGTACAATAACCATTAAATTAGCATAAGCTTTGCCAGGTCTTTAACTTCTTTCACTAATAAAACATACGGGGAGATCAAAGCCACAATAACAGAACCAATTAACAAAAATCATTACAAGACCAGGTAAGAGATTCATACTTGGTATTGTTTCTCTAAGCAGTTAGTTTAATCAGGACACACACACAAAAAGAATACATAATATCAACTACATCAGCCATGTGAAATGTTCTTATCCAGAATGCATGCTGGAAGGGTCCCTAGACTTCAGGAAAAATCAGCATATTTTTCTTTGTCAGTTCTTATTCCAATCAAAGGTTGATCAGGAGTACTAATTGGAACGGAAATTCACACCAGAGGGGACTGACATTTGCCCTGTTATTTCTGTTAATATACAGGAGGCAATCACCACCTTCAAGTAAATATAATTTCACATCAACTTCAATGACACCTTTTAAGAACATGGGCATGAGATGGTTTTCTTTCATGGTTATGTTTATATTTATCCAGAAATCAACTTAAAGGGTCAACAGAATTTTCTGAAAGGTTCTTCAGACAAAACCTTATGCTTTAAAGCATCATGTAATCAGTCATGATTTTGGTCCAAAGCAAAGCCAGTAGCACTTGCATTGACATAAATAAGCATTATAATTTCAACAGAAGTTAGTCCAGACCTTTCTTATTTAGTAAGATTTCTTAAATCTAATTTAATTCTGGTGTTATGTTCTCTTAGAGTGCTGTAAAATTAATAAAAATAACAATTTATCTGTAGATACTATCTCCAATTAATTTAGAGATACAAAAAAAATTCAGGTGCTACAATGTACCTCAAGTAGCTCAAAACTGTAAAATTTAGAAATTATCTTCTTAGAGGAGCCAGAAAACAGCACACCTGCATGGGAAAGGTCATTTTAACTTATTTTTTAAAAAATCCTTTCAATAGTTACAGAACCTCCTGATTGCCCTCCCCACACCCCTAACTGTTCAACTATTTGATTTTATATTACACTTTTAAAAAGTAGATTCAGAAAACTGTACAATTCTGAACTGATGATGTACGCATTCTCTATATTATTTAATCTAGCATTACAAGTTATATTTAACATCACCTTTCTTCTAGGAACAAATATTTATACAATACAATCTATGGGAAAGGACACAACAAAGTTACATTGAGTTACTTTTCAGCTGCCTGCTACTAAAGATTGTATCTACTGATCCAGAATAAGTATTTTTCTAATTCCTATACTGAACAAACAGTAAATCCTTTTCATTAGTCCTCCCATTTTCCCTATTAAAAAAATCAAGTAAAATGGTAACTTTAAGCTATGACAAATCTTATTAACCCATTTAAAATTCTTATTCAATTACAAAACTGGTATATAATGTACATCCTCACAAGCCTATTCTGTTTTTAATTCTGTTTTTCTTCCCACCTGAGTCCATAGTTACTTTTTTTTGGTCCAGCAAGATCTTTTTGTCTCAAATTTACAATAAAACTCTTTTCTCTTTATATGACCCTACATGAAAAACACTTAATATTTACCTGTGAAGATGATCACAAGAAGCACATCAAATCTCTGAACTATTTCAAAATGTAAAGTTGCATATTGCTTTCCATGTGTGTTTAACATTTGGTAATCAATGCAGGTAGTGGTTTAGTAATGTCACCGCCAAAAAACCAGACTGTTTTTGTTACAAAAGAGTTTCAGTGCTGTTTGAAATTATATTCGTAGGAATAATTCAAAACTACTGCATTTTTAAAAAATGGAATCTTTTTGGTTTGCAGTTTTACACATTCTCTATGAAAAGTTGGTGTGCTAGTATATTAAAGCAATAACACAGTTCCCAATCTGTTCATAGAACAAGGGGAATTCTAAACAGGGGAAAAATTAAAATTCATTAAATAAAGGCTCTGTGCTTATTAATTGCAGTATTTAATCTCCATAATACTATTTTCTGTGTAATGCCAAATAAGGAAATAACAAAAGCATATAAAAGATAAAATTAGTTTTCTACGTATCTCAATGTCTGGAAAAATATAGTAATAAAAAACCAACAGGCACAGTACTAGCAGCTATGTCTATGTCACCACTATTACACTATATGACAACTTAAAAGCAATAATGCCAGAGTAAGAGAACACTTTTCCTTCAGAGTGCAGAGTTAGCGTGGGGAGAAGAAACTGAGGACTCACTCCAGTCTCTCACTGATACTGAGGCTGTATCAGCCACTGATACCTGGTTGACTAAGACTTGTGGTTTGAATCAAGACAGCATGGGAGCTGTCTGCTACTTGGGGGAGAACTGCCTTGTCTCTGTTTAGTTCAGTTTTGGTTGTTCCCTTAAAAGAAGCCAACTGTGCTTTTCTAAATCAATACTGATCTAAAAAATCTACCATTAGCCTCAGAAGGAAATGTTTTTATGCAGCCTGCAGGCAACTGATTACCTGATGAAGTAACACTGAATTCCAAAACCAAATTGAATAGTTTGTGCTCAAAGGCAATGACTTCTCATTAAAGGATACTCCTCTATACAACTCTGACTTGCTGTCACATCAAGTCATTTTAATGGACATTTACTCACACTGGATTTGTTTTGCATACATATTCTGTATCTCCAAGTACAGAGCTGCCTATATATTAACTGAACCAATGTCCTTGGTTGCACGTTTCAGTCAGACATTATTCCTCACCTAAGTAACTCGCACGATGTCCTATTGTCGGAGTAACTGTTATTTCCCTGCTACTTAACACGATGACTCCCAAGCTCCTTTCTTTTCTTCTTCACAACTTACAGCCCCTTGGACAACCAATATTACACTGTCCTTCATCTTGCTAGCCAAAGTGTTTGCAAAGGCATTGAGAATATTAAAATAAAGCCATTTAATATTATAATAACCATATTACTTCTTGGAACTTATCACTGTTTCACAGTAGATGGTCACAAGAAGAATTAGTACCTAGTTCAGCATACACATAGATAAGATGAGCATTTTCATCTTATCAGAGTCTCCCTCTGGGTTTAAGAGTAGATGGTTTAGTTAAAGAGAAAACTAAAAATAAGCTGCTATTTTCAATATTCTTAATTAGTAGAAAATTGCTTGTATGTAGCCCAAAGTTAGATAATTACAAAAGCATCACTGAAAAAATGCCTCTCACTACTGTGCTTTCAAAATACAATATGGATTATTATTAAGAGCAAAAATAATAATAGAAACTGGAACTGATCCTTAATTTTGCTTTCACTTGGACTATCTTACAAAAAGATGTTTCTTTTCCCTGACATTCCACAAAAGAGCAGCCACAGAACTGGAAACCAGCACTCTTCACTACAGCGGGAAGACTGTGATACAAGGCAGGAGAAAGCATAAAGTCTTAATGGTGGCATATGTTTATAAGATTGCAGGTGTCCTAAAAGGCAACCAACTAGATTCACTTTTTGAAGTATGATATCTCAACTACTTAATTAACAAATGTCAAGGTTCCTGGGATTCAAAGAAACACGTTTCCCCTTTCTGTGTTTACGTAACTACACCGTCCCTGTGCAGACACGGTATGCAAAGGGGGCTGATGCACGGGCGGAGGAGCGGGGATGGCAGCGGAACGTAGAGGCGATGCAGTGAACCAGGCGGCTGAGAAGCAAGAGAAGAGAAGGGTGCCAGCGCCTTATGACAGGAGGCACACGCACAGGGGGAAGACGTTCCGGGGGCAGCAGCGTGGGGCGGAGGAGGTCTGACTGGGGGCCCCTGGGGAGCGAAGCCATCCTGAGCCCCCGGGAGCAGCGGGCGGGCTCCGCCGGCACGGCGGCAGCACGGGGCGTGCGGGGCCGGGCGCCCTCGGCTGCGGGACACACGGTCACCCGCGCCGCGCGGGGCAGCGCTGCCCGCTCGGAGGCGCGGCTGAGGCGGCCGGGCGGGCTGAGCGGAGGCGGGGAGGGCAGGTCGGGCACGGCCCGCCCGCAGGCGCGGGGGGAGGCGGCGGCCGGCAGGGCTGAGGGGAGGCGGCAAGCGCGCGAGCGTGTCCTGCCCGCGCCGAGGGTCTGCCGCGGTGCGCGCTCGCTCCCGGCTGCAAGGAAGCCGCGGGGCTCCAGGATGCCGCCGCCGCGGCGAGGGGGCCGCGCGTTGTCCGCCCCCTCCCTGGCTAACCGGGAGCGCCACCCCCCGCGGGGTCCCCGGCTCCCCTTACCAGGCGCCCCGCCGCTCGGCAGCTGCTCCTCAGAGCGGTCACGGCCGCCATCTTACTCCGGGAAGAGGCAGCGCCCACGCCCCGCACACCTCCCACTCACCAGCCAACCGCGGGCAGCCGCGCCGGCCGCAGCCAACCAGGCAGCGGGCGGCAGCCCTGGGCCGGGGCCAGGAGGGCAGCGCCGGGGCCGGGGCCGGCGCGGGGAGGTAGCGGCGAGCCGGGGCCACCGCCCGGGGAGCGCAGGCGGCGCCTCGGAGCCGCCACACGCCCACGGGAAGTAACGGGAGAGCGTCGCCTGTCCCGAGCGCCGCCCGGGGGTTCCAGCAGCAAAGGCGGTGGCGGAGGGAGTGCGGCTGCTCTTGGCCGAAGCAGCGCGAAGGGCCCGGCCCTTCCCCGTATGGCGGTAATAAAGTCCCGAGTGCGGCTGCCAGGCCAACACGCGTACGTCTCTCCGTGCTTTTTTTAGCGATCTCGCTTCTGGAGGAACCAGTCGCTTGTAACCCGTGGCGGCGGGAGTCCGGCCGCTCTCCCCCGGCCGGCAGCGGCAGCATAGGGCGGCGCGGCGTTGACGCCCCAGCCTGCGGGGTGCCGCGTCTGTCACCGCCGCGGCCTAGCGGGTCCCGTGGCCATGCGTTGCCTCCTCCGGGACGCCGAGCCGCCGCTGCTCTGCCCTGTGCCGGGATGCGCTCGTTAACGCGGGCGGAAGGAGGCTCTCCCCGCCCGCTACGCGGCTGCCCGGGCACTGGGACCCGGCGGCTGCTCCTCAGGCAGCGGAGCCGCCCCTGCCAGCCCACGGCGGGCGGGCGGGCGGGGAGGTGGCTCCGCTCTGCGCCTGCTCCGGCGCTGTCGCCCGGTCCAGGCACCGGCAGGCTGGGGCGCCGCCGACCCCGGAGCGCATCTTGGGCGCCGTCCCGTCGGCAGGCGTTCGCGGCCCCGGGGGGCTGTTTCGCCGGGGGCTCTCCGTCTGCAGGGACCCGCCGGGACCCCATCGGCGCGGCAGGGGCCTCTGCGAGAGACGGCTCCGCTCGCCGCCGGTCATGGACGGGGACAGGGTGGAGATAGACGGCGGGATCATGGAGGGGGTGAGCACCGGCGGGCGGCCTCGCCTCGCCTCGCCCCGGGCAGCGGTGGCAGGCGGGCCGGTAGCGGCCGGCTGGGCGGGAAGTGCCGTGGCGGCCGACCAGCGCCGTTTCTCGCGTTGCAGGGCGGGCAGATCTTGCGAGTGTCCACGGCCCTGAGCTGCCTGCTGGGCCTGCCGCTGCGGGTGCGCAGGATCCGCGCCGGGAGGAGCCAGCCCGGCCTCAGGTACGGCCCTTGCCGCGGCTTCGCGTCGGCTCGCCTGTCCCGGGGCGCGGCGGTGTCCGGGCGCGCTCAGCGGGGGCGCGGTGCGGCGTGGGTGAGGCCCTGCCGGGCCCGGGGCGCAGCCGTGCGAACGCCTCGGCTGGCTTTGGTCTGGAATGCTTCCAAAAGCAAACCCCGTGTTTCCATCGCTTTAAGAGGGCCTTTGTGTCAGAAAGCCCCGCCTGTGCTCGCTTCCCTGGAGGGACCGAGGCGGAGGAGAGCTCGGGGATGAAGCGGGAGCATTGGGAGCCCTCCGCCCGCTTCCTCTCGGCGCAGGTGAGGGCGCGGCCCCTGTCAGGCACCGCGGATTTAGGGAGCGTCTCCAGAATCCTTTCGAAGGTTCAAAGCAGACTGCACGCTATGAAACGTGAAATACGGTTGAGGTCACATAATGCCTCAGCAAAACGTGGTTCACCGAGCGAGCGTACAGTGTTAAGAACAGTTCATCTCTTTCCTATTTAAATTACTCAAACAAATGGAAACGCCAGCACAGCAGGACAGATAGGTAGCTCAGCTGTGAGCTCTCTTGTGGCTCCGGCAACCAGTATCTGGCTTGGCTCCAGTTCACCATTGCCATCGTTATCCCACTGCATTTTTGTCCAAGCATCTATTGCATTAGGACAGGCGACTGCTCCTGCACCTCATCTGTCTGTCTGGACCCATTCCAGTGGAAAACAGACCAGAATCCTTCACATTCCAGGATGGTCTGAATGCTGCTCCTTTGGCTCCTGTGAACTCAGGAGAAGTACTGTAGGAACCAGCTCGAATTTCTGATCTTTGTTTGATCTGAAATTTGCAATTGTAGTATTTATTAGTTTGTGTTTAGTAGTTCATTTAATCTAATCTGAGTACGTAGTATACTTGCATGTATCTTTAACTTCATATTGTCATTCCAAGGCCTCAACATCTGTCTGGATTGGAGATCATTCGAGATCTATGTGAGGGGAAGCTGGAAGGTGGAGAAATTGGCTCAACAGAAATAACCTTCACTCCTGGGAAGATCAAAGGCGGAACCCACGTAGCAGATACAAAAACAGCAGGGTATGTCTTTGTACACGGATAATGACTGACCAGTAACTGCTCTTAGCTGCTTTTGTTAACTTTGAAATTACGACAGAAGATGTTTTAGTAACTTTAAAATTATCACTGAAGAGCAGGGAAAAAAATAATATTAATACATGGGTAATGTGCCAAAATCTGTGCTGCCTGAGATGGATATATGTGACCAAAGAACCTTTAGTGTAGGCAGAATACATATGAATAAAGTACATGGAAGTGTAATATTTTTAAAATTATAAATTATATATAAGTTGAACACTTCATTAATGTTAAGCAAAAAGTATCTGCCCATGTATTTAAAACTATCTGTTATTTTCTTACATTAGTACATTACATATCAGGTCAAATGCATCAAATTAGAAAAGTATCTCAAATCCCTGAAATCTGAAATAATCCTCATCATATAATAACGTAAATTTTAAGATTTTACTTGCCCTTGTAGTGGTACAATATGGGATACTAGTCTTTTGGAACTGGAAGCATATTCTATCCATGGTTGGTTTTGCCTGTCTTTCTTCTATCCTATATTTGTGTGTTGGGTCTTTTGTTCTCGGAATCTGTTGCAAAACCGAGTAAATGGGTTTAGCTGTGGAAGGCTGGTATGAACAGTTTGGAAGCTTAGCCAGGTTAGGCATAAGTTAAAGTTTCCTTTAAGTTAAGAGAAATATTTTTCTGAGCTGCAATAGTATAAACAACCAAGCTGATGCCTTTTACTTAACACAGAAAGGTTTGAGTAAGCAACAATGCAGCAGAATTAATAATTAAGCACAAGAAAGAGAAAAAAAAGAGAGACAGTAAGGTTCACAAACATTTGGAAGTTACTTAAGAAAACAAAACCATGTTTTCTTCAGTTCAGTACTGTTTTCACAATGCAAAATTATGTTTGAGACTCCTGTGAGATAACTGTTCTGTTTTGCTGAACAAACTTACTTTTGGAAATTTTATTTTGCAAGTTTTTTATTATCTATGAAATGTGGAGAGATTCAATGATAGGGGAATCTTGTATCTAAAAGCAGATTTTATATGCCCCTGAGTTTTCTTGTGTGGGATGCTAACCAGCTTCTAAGTACTTCTGTAGTTTTTCTAAATATTTTTTTTGTTAAATAAGTATTAAAATGTTAAAATTGCTGCCTAAGCCTTTTCTGCTTTTATCATAGCGAAACCTAGAGTTTTCACAGTTCCATCACTGTACTAAGTAAGCTACATTACTTTTGTTTCAAACAGGAATGTTATAGATGCAATTACTGTGAAACAAAAACCTTCATATTATAGCTTGCTTAAAGACATGAAGTTTTAAATTAGTATTTTTTAAGACTAATAAGGTTACTTTATAGATAATGTTCAAAATCAAATACTTGCATAAATGCTCTGGAAAGTCATTTGCCTTTGATATGCAATGATTCTATGGAATTCTATAGATTATGACTGCACGACATTTGGGTATCTTGTAATTGTTTTTAGGAGTGTGTGTCTACTGATGCAGGTAGCAATGCCCTGTGTGCTGTTTGCTGCTTCCCCATCAGAACTTCATTTAAAAGGTGGGACTAATGCTGAGATGGCTCCTCAGATAGACTACACAGTCATGGTAGGGAAAAATTTCTTTGGCTTGGTGCATCTTTCGTGCATGTATGTACAATGTAACTACTGTACTTCTGTTGCTTTTACTGCAAGTTCATTTGTAATTACAGAATCAGGCATGGGAATATAACAATATTAGTATACTGTATGTAGAGAGCAACTGGTGTTTCATGGAATTCCCTGAAACAGCAACTAGTCTGTTTGCTTTTAGTTACTAAAGAAAATTTCACTTAAAACATATTCTTTACTCTAGAAGTGCTGTGAATTGTTAAGAATTTATCTTCCTCTTCCCATAAGAAAATCCTTTTACACAAAGTGTCATTCAGAATAAAGTATGAGGAATGTCAAATAAGCTGTATGGATGACACTGGCTATTGTTTTTTTATAATGTAACTGCAATGTTTGTGTTGAACTTTTTTTTTTTTCCTTAAGATTAATTATAAATGCAAAATAGACTCACTCTGTGGTTTGATTTATGCTTGTTTTCCAGGTTTTCAAGCCAATAGTTGAAAAGTTCAATTTCACATTTAATTGTGACATAAAAAAGAGGTGAGTTATGGAGACATGTGGCAGAGGCAGGCCTTACTGAACCAGTGTGTGAGCACAGAGGCATGTGCACAGTCAAGCTGAGGGATGAATTTAGAATACAGGAACTAACCTGCATTAGCTGCCCCTGTGTGTACTGTCACCATATGATGAACGTGATACGGTTCTTTGCTGTCTTTTTTTTTTTTTTTTTATGTTGCTGAGTCTTCAGCTGTTGTTTAATGTTTCCTGCGGGCTACGCCTGAGGGAAGTGCATGCTGAACAGGCAGTACATTACTGAGCTTTTTCTGAGGTGTCAGTTATGGTGGTGTTAATATAGTTAATAGTATGTGTGTTATGAGGTAATACTGTTAGAGAACCTAATTCTACTATAAAGATTTCTAGGCCACACATCAAGAAAATTTGTACAGTAACAGAGAACATAAAAATATATAATAAAATATATGAAGAGCCTTCTGGCTCTTTTTTTGGTTTCCTTGTGATCTCTAATCAATTATATTTGATTACCATTTCTAAATAGGGGCTACTACCCTCAGGGAGGTGGTGAAGTTGTAGTCCAGATGTCACCAGTCAAAGTGTTGAGCCCAATAAACTTAACAGAACGAGGCATGGTGACAAAGATATATGGAAGAGCGTTTGTTGCTGGAGCGCTGCCTATAAAAGTAAGTGCTGATAATAGCTCTGGTAATATCCAACTTCAGATATATCTCCATAAAATTGCATGTAATCTGCTTAACATACCTCTACTGTTCCTGTATTCTGTGGTATTTCACATACAAACTAAGTAGCCTTATTAAATGGTTTCCATTATTCAGGCTGTAGAATAGAATTATTCCTAAAATCCATTTATTGCATGGCAATATAGTAGTGGCTAAAATAGGAGATGAGAACGGTATCCTTAATAATCAGATCTAAGATACCCCTCTGTATATGCTAAAGACTTTTGAACAGTCATATGCATAGATTTATGGGTAAGCTATGGTGCACTGTAATAGGCAGAGGTCAGACTACATCCAATTCTTCAACCATTCTTAAGGGTATTAGACAGAACAAGTTAAGGGTAGGTTTAGTCAAAGAGAAAACAGAGAAATTTGCTCCTTTGTACCCCCTTCTTTCTATTATTCCTATCCTGTCTGTGTTTACAGGCACTGAGTGGTGGGATCTCCTTAACACTCCTTCACACACAGGCTAGGAAGTAGTAGAGAAAGGAAGAGGAGAAACCAGTTTACTTTTTGAAGAGCTGTGGACTGCTGGTTTTAGTCTTAAAATCTCCAAACCTATGAATATTGGCTATGATTGGATCACAAGGCTGGGATGAGCTTCATTTGCCCCCACCTGCCTGTGATTTAAAATTGTTATTTTATATATTGTATCTTATACAGTATATCCTGTGCAATAACAATTGTGGGGTGTTGGATTATGATGTTTGGTTATTTTTACCATCTAATGTCTTGAGATAATCAAGACTAAATTCCAATCTTCCTCCCTACAAATGGAGAAAAGTTCTTGAATTTCTCTTGATATTGAAGCTTCTACATACATCACTGCAATTGTCATTTGTTCAGTATTTAATGTTATCTTAATTTTGTGGGAACATTCTCAGAAAAGATGATGTTTGGTGCTTGCTTGTAGTGGTTTTATAACATTCCTTTGTTTTTCTTGTTAATCAAATAGACCGTTTATTCAGGGATTCACTGTATTAGACTTATGAGGAAAAAGTATTACTATAGTTACATAAATTAATGTTTTTACCTCTTACCTTGTTAGCTGGCAAAAGACATGGCAGCAGCAGCAGTGAGATGCATCAGAAAAGAAATCAGAGATCTTTACATAAATATTCAGTCTGTTCGAGAACCTGATGATCAAGCCTTTGGGACTGGAAGTGGAATAATGTAAGATGAGCCCAAACCCTCTACTGATACCTGCAACCTTACTAGTTGATTAGCTAGATCTTGATTACATATCTGGTAAATAATGTGTAAAGGGAGTGATTTTGCTCTTAATATTGCTTCTGTTTTTTCTGCTTAGCGTTGTTGCAGAGACTTCAACGGGTTGTTTGTTAGCTGGGTCATCTCTTGGCAAGAGAGGTAAGAGTTCAATAAAGTATACCGCTTTCAGATTTAATTTAATGTACTATTAACAAATAGGAATCTGAAATACAATCTATTCAAAGACACTTCGAGTGTTGCATTTTTAAATGAATGTTGTTTATCAATAAAGGACAGTGGGAATGAGCAGATTTTTAAACATAGTAAATGGAATCTTGCACTTTGTACTAAGCTCTCCTGTATAGTGACAAAAATTACAAAATTATTAAACTTAACCTTTTCTCAGAATGGATTGTTAATGATCACTGAGTTAAAAATGCTTCTAGACTTTAAGAACATACAGTCTTTGTGGTTTACCTGTGAAGTTTTATTCAACAGTGAATCTAGATGTGTATCTAGATTAAAATGAATAGAAGTGATTTGGGGTTTAAATGGTTTGAATAAAATGTTTCTTTGACTAAGTGGGGCTACTTACTTTCCACTGCTTAGGAAGTGTGAATTATATGTCATCATAAAATGGGAGGAGTTTTTCAAGCAGACGTTTGAGGCAAAAGCAAGGAAATACAGTTTAAAATGTTGATCATTTCTTGATTTGTTTATTTTTCCTTCTGTATTTTTAAAATGTTAAATAATAATTGGCAGCATCCTAATCTCCTGGATTTCTCTGTTAGGAAAGAATTCTGACAAGGTTGGCATTGAAGCAGCTGAGATACTGCTTAGGAATCTTAAACATGGTGGAACTGTGGATGATTCTCTGCAAGACCAAGTAAGGCTCCTGTATGTGATTACATGAAGTTGAAGTAACAAGAATGTGCATGTATATTACTTGTAAAGAAAATAAATCTGAACAGGGAAAGAATGAGATACGGATTTCAAGGTTAGTCTGTATCTCCACAGGTAGGTGTGACTTTACATAATTATTTGATAATTAGAAATTTCAGGAGGTTTCTGGGTGTGGTCACAACATCACTAGTATTAGCAAATTACATACAGTTCTTAGGAACCACAGATGCTTCCGGTTTTGCACCAACACCCTTAAATTTTCACTTGCAGTAAATCTTAGTAAGTATGGAAGGAAGAGGTAGGAATTTGCTTCTATTTGACACTCCATATAGTGGAGTAAAAATAGCTCCCTGATTACATATTAAGAATGATACTAAGTGAAGCTACTAGAGAGCAGAGTATCTCCTGTTTGTCTTGCTCACCTAATTTCCTTTGAAAATGAAGACCCTCTGCTATCTTATTTTCAGTAACACAGCCTGACAGGGATCTTGGGCTGTTCTAGATAGGTTGACGTTGCCCCTTAGCTGTAAACACCTGGCCACACATTACTCTTATGTAGTATAATAGGAAGTATTTAGGTCTTGGACTCACTCTATTTTTTCCAAAGTGTGCACAGTACAACTGGTGGAAACGTGCCACAGGAGATTCAGTGTGTATGGGAACTGCTCAGAGTTATATCACATCTTACAGAGTACTTGTCATGGTGGTTGTAAATCAAATCAGTTTTTAAAATATATGTCTGGCAAAAATATGATCAGAAAGTGCTAGAATTAAAAAACCTCATCCTGAGTTTTTCTCTCCATGAGGTAATCTAGCAATCTGCAGCCTGACATGACTTTGGGGAATTTCAGGGCAGGAGGATGGAGGAGAGCAAAATTAAATACAGTGACAGGAATTCAGTGGCAAACTCTACTGTGGAAAAGTAGCAGCCCTTCTCTGATAGGCATTACAGTAGTAATTTCCAAGCTTCTTGAGCCTTAATGCTCAGCACTGTGAACTTTCATGAAACTTGGCAGACCACATTTTTACATCTACAGACATTTTTTATGTTTTTCCTTCCCTTTTAGTAAATAAGGTCCTAGGATTTGAAGAGATACTTAATAATTACCTTTCCCTCCCTTCCAGCTGATCATTTTTATGGCACTAGCAAAGGGGGTCTCTAGAGTGAAAAGTGGACCAATTACACTTCATACTCAAACGGCTATACACTTTGCAGAGCAGCTAACAAAGGTGAGTCCAAAAGTTTTACATATCGGTTGTCATCCAGTACTAGGCAATATACAGTTTAGCAGACATCGTGAACTGAACTTGATCACAGAGGACAAGCATTGATAAAATAATTGCTACAATATTTATATGGGAATTTACTTCTAGAAAGTGAACATACTTTAGAGCTAAATACCTTTAGAATGGTTAGATACGTTTACCACCTTTATTTAGATGTTTTTTAATGAAATCGGCCAAAGCTGTAATATACATAAACACATGGAAATAAGATTTCTTGACATCAGATTTTTTGAAACTGAATATATAAAGTCATGAATGTCATAACTTAATTAGTGATATATTTCTAATCCTGTTTTAGGCCAAATTTACTGTGACAAAATTGGAAGAGGAAGATCCCAGTAGAGATACCTACATCATTGAGTGCCAAGGAATGGGGATGATAAACCCAAACTTATAGGGTTCAAAAAAACCCCCAAAAGGCAGAAAGCCGACAAAAGCAAAAATCAACATACCTCAGTGAAGTATTGCACTACATTTCAATGGATGTATAATATGCATGTGAACAGGAGGACCCTTCTGTCACATCTGAGTGATTTAACTTCACGGATGATGTCAAGGTTTTCCTTGGTGTGCTGAGAAACTGTGGTGTGAAAAATGGAAACTTTGCTACTTTTTCTTTCTTTTTTTTTTTTACTGTTAGCAGCAAACAGGACAGCAAATAGAATACATTCTATGTATTTGAGAGCTTCAATGAGAAGCTTTGAAAATTTGTATTTGCCAAAGTAGAAGACTTAACTATTTCAGTTTTGGAAAAATAGTGATAGATTCTTTCCCCTTTAAAAAAATGCACGCTTTATTCTTTGGGAACCTTTATGTTATGAAGTATATGGAATGAAGTGCACCATCAAATCTGTATTGCTGTTCTTCCTTAACCATTTTGCTTAAATTGTGCGTGAGGAAATAATAAAGCAATATCACCATATGAAAGCCTGGTATTTATAGTTGCTGTTACCTAAGCATGTTGTGTTAATGAGAGATGGATACAAAGTAACTTTTCCGAAGGTTTCTTTCCCTACAGAAAGAATGCTCAATGCATAAAATAATCTTTTAAATCTCTTTTTATCTATTTTAAAAAACCTTCTCTCAGGCAAGTTAAACAATGTACCACATTACATCCCAAACAAATATTAACTTTATGATGTGACTGGATTTTCTATTTACAGTTGTTCTTGTTAGCATACTAACTGGGTCTACATTTTCACCAAGCTGTTGTTGTTTGTCCTTTTTAAAGGGAGTACTTAATTTCAGCTGAGATGAGAGAGCTCTTGAACTCACACTGCATATACACACAGGTGTATTTAGGCATATATAAAATTCATTTGTGTTATCCCCCATCTCTGGAATAAGACCTTCTGCCAGTCTGGTCTTAATTGTGCTACAAAAGCTGTTTCTGAAGTAAAAGGAAGATAAAAGGAGAGATAGGTCATAATTTGTTTTGCATATTAAAAACTGAAGCACAGAGTTTGAACCAAAATTATATAAATGCATTCTGGAAGCTTGAATGGATTTTCAGGTTTTCCACAGCCCAGTCTGCAGCTTTTGCCCTAAGATCTTTTTTTCCTCAGTTGTGACTATTGAATCTAACAGCTAAAGATGTAATTTGAAGTATTGTTTGTCTCATTAAGATAATTGCATTACTGTGCATTTCTAACATGAAAAAAATCCTTTGCTGATATATAAAAACGTTCGACAACTATATGTACTTAATATCTTTCTTCTTAGCGTTCTTCCCCTGTACCCACCCGAAAACTAGTGCAAAAGAATGGAATCGATCTATTTGTGATTAAATAATCCTTCTTTTTCTTTAATACTGGAAATTGTCTGAAGGGGGCAGCAGATACGAACATACTTCGGCGTGTAACACTGGATTGCTATTGGAGAGCACCTCTGAATTACTGGTTTGTGCTGCTAACGATTTTCAATGTTTCCTTTTGGAAGAAGTCTGAACATATTTTTCAAAAAAAACTTGAAAGCAAGCCCCCAAAGAACTGTTATCTGTGCTTAAGAAAGCAAGCTCTTCTAAACCACATTTGAATGGGTCTTTACCTGTTTCCACAATTCAAAAAATTAATAACTTGACTAATTTACTTCTAATGGAGAGATTCTTGCTGAAGGAGAGGGCAGGGTGTAATTCAATTCAACCTCCTGATCAAAGCATCACTAACTCAGAAGTTCTGTTAGGTTGATTAGAGCCATGTCCAGTCAGGTTTTGAAGATTTTCAAAAATGGAGGTTCTACAGTTTTTCTGGGCAACTTTTTAACAGTGCTTAACCACTTCCAGAACTGATATTTAGTGTGAGCAGGCAGAAGGGTTACGCGTTTTGTTTGTTTAGTTTTTGTGGGGTTTTTTGTTTGTTTCTTAAGCTGAGGGACTGTTTCTTAAATGGAAGTTACTTCTTGCTACAGGAAACCCATTGGAAAGGTGAGTTTAGCAACATACAGAATTACATTCACTATTTCTTCAGAAGAAAACATGGCAAAAGACAACGATATAATCAGTTCTACCTTATTCAGAAGATTTCTGGTATGTGGGAAATATCTGGCAGCTGAGAACAAGGAAGCTTCAGTAAATACTAGAACTAAGATGGTAACACCAAAAATTTATTACAAATAGTTATATATCCTTGCTGAAATTAATACAGAAAAGCATATTGAATACAGTTTGTAACCTGTGTAGTTAAAGTATTCCTTTTTGTTACCTTTGAAGTTTAATTGTTGGATTCTCTGTAATTTAATCTTTTTACCACTATTCAATCAGGCAACCTTTACAGAGTACAGGCAATTAAATTTCTTTTTTGTTATGCAGTTCCAACATTTGTAGAAATTATGCTACTTGAGAGAGAATAAAATAGACGTTCTTTGTACTGTTATTCAAATTAAGCCAACATTGTGTACATCTTTATAAATGACAATCCAGAACTAACGCCTTCCCTTTAGGTTTTAAAATCTATAGCAAGTGCCTTACACCCATGGCCTTCTTGCCCTGTAATCAATGCTTCACTTCAGCAATCAAATAAGAATGACCCACTTTCTTTCCTAATAGATTCTTTGTGAACTGTAAGCATACCTAGATGTTAATGCCTAGGTGGTTTAAAGGCTAAATAAGTCAGCATAACCATCTCCTCCTGTCATGTTATGAAAACCTTATGAATAAAAGCACAAGTAAATTAAATCTTTTAAATTTAAGCTGACTTTTATATATTTGTGTACATATACATACTGCATTATGTATAAAAAGTAGGATAAGCCTGAGCATGATTTTATATCTGGTTTCAAAAGGCTGGCTGGACCTTTTCATAGCTTTTCTTTGCTTCTGAAAAATTATGCCAGTTTGCACACCTGAGATGTCTGCACTGCTACAGAAAATTTTCACATGTTCACAAATGCCCAAGACTGTCTTGGAACAATTGCAGCAAAAAAGAAGAGCTAGCAAAGCCTTGAGAGAACTCTCTCACATTAGCATTTCTAGCTCTTTCCAGCACTTCCTGAAATCAGGTCTATCTAACCAAAATCTTCTTTTGTAAAGGATTTTAAAATGTGCAGGTTTTATTTCTAAGAAAAATTTTAAAAAATAAATCAACAAACCAAAATTCAGTTGAAAAAATTCTCATTGAGAAAACTGAAATGCAATTCCTGTCTTCCAGACATACAAAAGCATATAACTGCTCAGCCAACATATTTAACAGGGATTAACAAAACCCAGGTTACCAGAAAAAACCCTTTGTAGTAAATGTACAATAAATAGCAGCTCAGCAATACTGACAGTTATTACTGCACTTCCCTGCTTTCCATAAGCCTGTTAAAAAGCGCAGCTGGTGATTAATAATTGGCAGTCGTTGACAGCTTCCTTGCATATACGTTCAAGTCTTGGGCTCCCTCTTCTTGCGGTGTGACCGCTGGGGCCACCACTAGCTGGATGAGGAGGCTGGGGTGCTGGCCCTGCCTTCCTCACCTCTGCCATTGTAATGGCTGATGCCACCCCTGCAGTGCTTCCTGGATTGAAGGAAGGAAGCTGATTTGATCAGGCTTTACATTTACATGCAACCTTTTTCTCATGGGTCAGAAAATCTCTAGATGGGAGGCATCCACAACAGATTTTATTCTTCAATAGAATTAAATTCCCCAAACAATTTTTACTCCCTGCTATACACACACACACACACGCACGATTGCATATTATTACCCAGGCCCAATTCACATCCTGTCATGTAATGGTAACCTCTTACCAGGAAACATTTATCATAATTCCTGTTCTTTTTCTACATACAATAATTACTCTTCATTACATATATACTTGAACAAATTTTACCTGAGGTAATTCATAAAATGAATTTGGGACTACTAGTATCATTCATATTCTACAAAGTTGCTATTTTCCCTTTTCAATGGGGTTCCCCATCATAAAACTTAAATACTCTGAGTTTACATTTATTTTCAGTTCACTTAGATTTTAAATCTACAAGTCAAAACATGAGCTGCAGATCTTGTTACATCACACTCCTACATTGCATGTGCAGTATGTACTTAAGCTTAAATTTTACAGCATAATTCTTAAATGTAGTGTGTGCAATTAGTTGTTGGTAGCTAGTGGTATAACCTCTTTTTTTTAAACTTCCTGCCCTTTTTGAATATTAACTAATAATTACAGTGCATTACTTGAAGCTCTTAAACTTTCATTTATATCCATTTACAATCATATCATTTTTAGAGATAAGGTTGGATTAAGTCACTTGGTAGGAATGTATTAACCTTTTGTTCAGGAAAAGATGAGACATTGCTTGCACCTGCTCTACAAATATGCACTGGGTTTTCTTATGTTAATCAGACACTTTTGAATCTTATATAAAAACTTCAGTGTGGGTGTATAGATACAACTAAGATGCTTACATTTAATACTGCTCAAACAAGTAGTGATGATGACTCACAGGTTCTATATACCAAGGAAATGGGATTAATCCTCGTATGTCCCTAGTGTACTTTCATGAGAGAGGGGTGTTCAGATGAATATGATGATCAGAGAAAGGGTCTGCACTGAGATACCTGGGGACTGAAGTCGGATGAATATGATGATCAGAGAAAGGGTCTGCACTGAGAAACCTGGGGACTGAAGTCTAAGACAAGTAATAAGGGCATTATATGCAGCCAGTTACAAAAAGTTCCCTGGGAAATACTGCACTCCAGTTCTGACTGAATTCTGTTACTCTCAAAAAGAGTGCCTTTGAACTTTTTCTCCTCTCATGCCCTTAAATCCACTTCAGCTGGTAACTGTTTCTCCTCTGAGCCTATGTGTCTCATTCTGGTCACTACAATATTAGTAAAGCATTTACTGTTTTCTAGACCATGTTGAGAATACTGCATCAGTTTTGGGCCCCTCCATACAAGAAGGACACCAATGGGCAAGCTGGTCTGGGACTGGATCCCTGTGAGGAGAGGCTGAGGGAAGGGGGCTTGCTCAGCCTGGGGAGGGGATGGATTTGGGCACCTACCAGCAACCGGCCAGTGCCTGTGAGGAGGTTATGGAGGAGATGCAGCCAGGCCCTTCATGCTGGTGCATGGTGGGAGGGCGACAGGCAGCAGTGGTAAGCTGAAACAAGAGAGGCTCAGGCTGGACAAAGCCCTGACCAACCTAGCCTGAGCTCATGGCTGACCCTGCATTGACCAGGATTTGGACCAGAGTCCTCCTGCTGTCCCTTCCCACCTCAGTTCCCACCTATGATCCTGATCACCCTATCTAGCAACTAATGATCATCCAAACATAATGTGGAAGCATTCTCTAAAGTATTCCAGCACAGATTATTTATAACTGACATTGTTAAAATGAGCCATAACTTAAATAAAACACTATATCAAATAAAGGTGCATATAGGGAAAAAAATGACAAATTCTGTACAACGGAAACAACAGAGAAGTTTTTTTAGAATTAGAGCTACATCTTGAATTAAAAACAAGTTAATGCAAACACAGAGATTCAATCTGTTTGATTGAGAGAATAGACGTAATAGAAGTAATATCAGTATCTAAAAATAAAGTAAGATAGGTAACCAGGAAGTGCTTCCCTAATATTTGACTGCAGAAAAGTCTGTAAAGACTGAGGCAAAACAATCCTGTGTAAACTTAGGCAGAATCAGAATTTTTCCTTTAATCCCAGTTTTATTAGTGCATTGAAGACCAAAGTTCAAGGCTTAGGAAACCTACTGATAAATCCACTTACAAACTAAAAGTACTCATGGAGTATGCATATGGAGTTCACACTACAAACTGTGGGATTTTGAGTTTTTGTACCACCCAGGTGCCTCTTAGGTGTCTCACAGTCTCTCCTCTGCCCAGGAGGCATTCTGCTCAATGCTTTTCAAATCCAGTACCATAATTCCATAATGCTAGGATGTCTGCTAGAACAAAGAACTCTGATTTGAAAGTCTGACTTTCAAATAATAACCAAGTCCTTTTCTTCACATACAGGTATTTAGAATGAAATTTTAGACAGTTTTTCTGCCACACCATGCAAGTTTTCAAATATCCATAAATCTTATTAGCTCAGAAAACATCTAGAATGATTTATCTTTCTCCCCTTCAAAATTTATTTGTCTAGCCACTTAAGACTTCCATTACCAGATGAATGATTCCCCTGTAAAAAGACAATTTGTGAAAGGATTTAATGATTTTTCCACATGGAAACATCTCTATAAACAGAGAATTTTGCATGCAGTGTACTGTTCTAGTTTATACAGCTCCAGCTGACCTGAAGTTTATGCAACTCTTGTAATCCAGGAATGTGCTAGTAGATCGTATGTTTTCTCAGCCATTAATGCTTGTAGCATCTGAACAAAGCCAGGCTTGTTTTAATCCCAGACTCTTATACTGGTATTACATTCCATTAAAAAAAAAAAAAAAAGTGACAAATAAAGTGTTCTCTGCTTATCAGAATAGGGTCTTATACAAAAAGGCTGTGCAGACTAAGACAAATTCCAGTATACTGTATTGTAGAAACAGTGGTCAAGACTTTGCTATTATAATACAACAGCAAACCTTTGCTTATAATATGATGAAACCATGACTAAAGAAATTTACATTTGTATAAGAAGGAATTTGAGCTATATGCATAAATTAGAAAGATTACGGCATTTGGCAAAGAAAGGGTGAGAGAGTAAGCAGTGAGTCTAAACAGCATTTCCTTCACTTTTATTCTGTCAACATCTCTCCCAGACTTAGCCACAGACTAATCTGATTTTGAATTATACTTTGCTGTAATGGCTTGCTAGTGAGAACTCCACAGCAAATGAATTGCACTTGCTCACTTATCTTTCAGCTATGCAAATTTACCAGTTCCACTGCTTTTTACGAAAGTTAGTCCTCTCTTACTCAGGCGCCTTTCCCAAGATGCCTTAGATGTTTCCTTTCTACCTGGTCAGGGATAAACCAAAAGTTAGGTCCTCTGTTGGTACCATTTTAAGGTGTGAGTGTAAACTTTCATAGCAATTGTGTTAACTTCTATAGTGTAAACTCTTGTATAGTGTAGAGTGTAAACTTTTATAGCAATTTATAGTAATTAAATTCTCAGAATTTCCAAGTAAGTCAAAGAAGTTACTCTGAAGTAGCACTGGAAACCAGTGGCCCCAACTGAATAGGGAATATCAACACGTGCTGACAAATCTTAGATAGCTACAGTGGGCTCGTCATCAGAAATGAGGAGAAGCACATGGCCCCCTTATGTTTAAGTGATTTGGTGGTGCTGTATAAATATATCTTATCAGAACAAGATTGCTAGCATTCTCCTGTGTGTGGGAGAGTTCATTTTCACGATCAAATCATCAGATGTAAAACTGTAAAGGAAGACTCTGCAAGTTAAGCTGAACTGTATGAGTTCAAAATAGGACATAAAAATTAATTACATTCCATAAAGCCCACCAAATCTTGGGCCTTCTATCCATTCAAACCTTTCATCTTTTTGTTACCACCCACATAACAGCTCTGGACTTTAAATGTCAGCTCCTCAGCTTTACCAGTGATTTTGGTACACACAATTGACTTCTCCGCTGAAACATTCTTATTAATACCACTCATCCTTTTTTTTTCTCTTTCCATTCCCAAATGTAAACATCTCTGGTCTCAGAAGCCTTTGAAAATAACTCTTGATTCTACACTTTTCCTTTCTCTGTTATTCAGTGCTAAAAAAGGAACAATTTCACAAAACCCAAAAGATCAGTCTAAGCTGCTGCTTTTGCTGGAGGGCTAAGAAACAACCTACACAGCTTTGATGAAAACATTCAAATGTGCAGATTTCCCTCACCTTATTAATTGCAACTGGAACAAAATTTTCAACCTTAGTATTTAGCAACCTGTGCTCCCACTGGAGTTTACAATCATTGCAGTGTGTTCAGCTCCTCTGAAGCTGAGGAGACATTTAAGTTTTCTTTGCTTCTTTTTTTTTTTTTTTTTAAACAGTTGTAAAACCTACACAGCTGAAGACAGATATGATTAGTAATAATAAAATAGAATATTTAGAGTGTGTTAATGAAATCCAAAAAGCCATATACTAAATAAAAATACTTTCTATATTAACCCTTTGTACTTGCAGGAAGGAATTAAGGTAACTAAATCAATTATAACCACCGTCAGAGAGAAAAGGTCAATGTGATGTAGAACTAACTTGCTTTTAACATATTTTGGCTAGTCAGCACAAATAATTTTGAAACTGTGCTTTTAGATAGATTTGTTTGCTTCTGTTAGAAGATGGTGACCTCCAAGAACACAAGATTTATGTCCTCTGACTGCAAGCCAGATTCCTGTATCCTGTTTGTTGTTTAATATGGGCTCTGTAAAATAAGCACAATTCCAGTGCTTTTCCACTTAATCTAAGAGTCAAACCCAAGCTCACATTTGGACAGAATATAGGTATGTATTTTATCCAATGATTATTTAATGATCCTGAAACAACCAATGAAACCTTCTTCCATATGAACTCCCCAGCCACTCTTGTTGTCATGCAGGAAGAGACCCTCTCTGCCACAGCAAACTGGATTGCTAGTGGTTGCTGCAGTTTGAGGGAAAACTATTTAAATCCTTTCTGGCAGGGGAATAAGTTGAACCTGGATCTCTTTCTGGATGATGCTTTAACCTACACATTGTGAAAAGAAGGAAACCCTCCCACCTCTTGTCCTGATTGTTAAATGACACCTGCTGTCTTTCTGGTGAAAAGGTTGCTGGTCTCTCACTCTACAAGATCACAAATGGATGGAAAGACATCCCTGCAGGAAGAACTGGGTTTTGAACATACCCGCATACTGCTTAGGTCTCAGCAGCAATCACTAAGAAATTGGATAGTTCCCTGCTCCACTCCTCATGTACTGCACAGTGAGCCTGGGGGGCAAACCCAGGCTCCCACTGTCCAAGAATTTGAGTCTCAGAGCCAGCCACTGCAATCTGTTTTTCCTTTAGGCTGCTTCTCCCACCACATGACTGCATGAAATTCAGCTTTCCAGTAAACCACAGGCAGGCTATTTCCAGGAGCCACTACTCCCCTGGGCACATCAGTAGTATGGGTAAGATAAATAAGGTTAAGATTCAGCAGAAGAAAATAAGGAAATATTGGAAAAAAACCTGCATAGTTTTCCGTAGGATCTCATGACATATTACAAAATCTCTGATACTTAGCAGGTTTAAATTACACAGTCCCACCCTACTGATCTAAGCCTTTCTTTTGCCTTCTTTCTCATTCCCTCATTCACTTTGTTTGTATCACTGGCTGTGGCATGTGAATCTGTGAAGAAGTGTGCAACCTAATGCCCATTTTCTGCGTTGCAGACTCAGCATCTCCAGCTTGCAGGCTCAGTTGCAGTGGAACCAAGTACTTCTGACAAATAGGATCAAATTTAGAAAAAAAATATCTTTGTCTTTTTTACTTCTTGCTGGATTTTTACTTCCTTTTCTGCTTCTATTTTTATTTTCTATTCTCTGCTTTCAAGTTCCTTTCTACCCTGCTTTATGTGCATTTCCTCACCTTCCCTCCAAATTGATGTTTATTTCCCTTCTCCTCCCTCCTCTCACATTCACAACTATATCACAGTATTGTTGAACTACCAAATTACAAGTACAGTCTGGCCTCAGCTAACCTTGGTCCTTGCAAAACCATTTTGCTTCCTGCAAACTGCAACAACTGGAGATGCAGAAAGTATTCAAGGACATCTCTGCAAGCCCCTCCTACGGTTTAACTGGACAGAGGCTCAGTTCCCATGAATGCAGCATTAGCCTCTCCCTGCAGAAACAGCTACAGGTGATTCATGATATCTTATGAAATAGAATGCTGGAATATGGGATTCACCTTATTTCTGCATGAATAGAGGAGAGACATATTCTCTTACAGAGTTTGGTTGGGGTTTTTTGCATTAAACAATTTGTTCTTTAAACCACATGAAACTGAAGCAAATTAAGCTCACATATATAATGCTGTAGCTTTGCTTGAGTTTATGCTCAAATTCCTGGAGCCAGCTGCACCCACTGAGCCTAGAGGGGTAGGACTTTCATGTAAACCTGGCTTTCCCCATGCCTGAGTCACATCTCTTGGAAAGCCCTTGGCTCAGCCAGCTTAGACAAAGTGAGATTTAATGTGTAGGCAGCATGGATTATCTGGGAGTCCTGGCTCAAGCAATCTAAGAAATAAAGTCTAGATGAGCACATAGTCAAATACCATTCTAGCAAAAATGGATCCCCATTGTATACATGGAGATTTGTGAAGGCTTGTGACTACCTCTCAGTCCTTCGCAAAATAAGCTTTTGGCCTGTAGACAACAGATAACTTTGAAAGAAGGATGTCTTTTAGTTCTCCTTGTGCAGATGACAGTACGTTGTTCAGAGTATGCCTAAGAATGCATCCAAACTACTGGGAATCTGTGATGGAGATTTTAAAAAATGACTTGCATGAGATTCCTGAGGTTTCCCGACTTCATCCAGGCAAAGGACAGGACTGTCTTTTCTCACATAAATGTAAGACTGACCTTCAATTAAACCAAGATATGCAAAATCCACAAAAAGCCCAGAAAAAAACCCACAGATTAAAGAAAACTTGATCAAATTTTAGAAAAGTCTCTTTCCCAGCATTTTACTCCTACATATGCTTTATCTACCCTGCACTCAAACTACCACCATATGAGGAAGAGCACTTTTCTGTCCCAGCATCTTTCTCCTCATAGTTACAAAGTGATTTACATGAATTAAGCTTTGCTATATGCCTGTAAGATAAAACAGCATTACCAGCCGAGATACAGGACAGACGAACAGGTGAAATCAATTGCTAAAAGGCATATTAGAAAAGACTGAGTCAAAAAGTAGATTTCAGGATCCCTGGTTCTCAATCCTTAGTTGTATGGACTGACTGCTCTATTTTGTAATGACTGAAATAACTGTTCTGAAGATTTCTGCACATCACTGATGGTAACGATATTTTAAACCTCTCTAGTACAGGGCTAAAAAACTTTATTTTCACGCTAACAGATCTCGCAAAAGTCCAGAAGTGCCTCATATATTGTTCAAATTTATCACAGTTTTCTTCTCTGGAACAAAATCTAGCACCCAGCTGGTGTGTTGTACCACAGCTGTTCCAGTAGAGCATTAACACTCTGAGCACACAGAACACATTTAATGCCTCTTTTAAAATATGTATGCAGCATGAAAACAGGATGAGAGTAATTCAGAAACAACTTTCATTTATCAGTTGGGAGGGTCTCATCTTAGGATCAAGTGCAATTTTGTGGCAATTTTTAGGATTTTATCCACAAAATCAAGAAGAAAATCTTTGCAGGGAAACTGCTGCATCTAGAAAGCTTTTTGAGAACCTAGGTCACTGTGCTTCATGACTCCTGGTATTTTCGTGGCCATCCTTTCACTGCCTCACAAGCTGCTACCCTGTCTCCTCCCCAAAACATATCTGCAATTAGAACCCCACAGCTCTATGATCACACATCTTGTATGTGGCATAGGGTTGGGTCACACTCCTGAAAAGACTTACTGAAGCCTCAATGAAGTGTACTGAATTTATTTACACGTTTCAAAATCATTGTGTTTTGTTAATACATGACTTTCCGGCTCAGACTGTTACTTCATATAAGCATCACAGTCATTTCTAAAGACAAACAAAATGGATCTTAGCCTTTGGGACAACTTAACGTCTGGCGCAAAAAGACAAGGGATCAATTTATTTAGTTACCTTGTCAATACCATTGAAACTCGACCATCCAAAGAGGAGACAAATTTGTTAATAAAGTTAAATTAAAGGTTCATCAAGTTAAATTGTAGCTATTAGTAATATTAAAAATAATGTCTCCTACTATCCAAAAAAGCCATCATAAACAAGCTTTTACTTAAACAGTTTACAGATTTTAGCAACTAACAAAGTAAAACCTAGTCTGGCACAGCTTTACAACTGCATACAGGTAGAGACATTATTTTCCCCTTTAATCTTGGAAGCAAATGGTAGTAGTGTTGGTGGTGGTGACAAACACCCAAATTTAGGTCAGAGGATTAAATAGCTGTGAGAGTAGCTGTCAATGTACACTATAGTTATGCTTCTCTAAAAAGGCATGGTTGACATTAATTTTGATATTACAGAGATATGTGTCTAAACCAGCTGACTCTAGATTATCACAGGAAAATTATTTCCTAAGCAATTTCTTTATGAGAACAAGGTAGGAAGACAAACAGCAGCAATTTGTAGAGTTACATTCTTGACCCACGGATTTTGACACAAAGCTTTAGGGGGGTTTTGTTGTTGTTGTTGAGCAAGCGGGTGATAATGCAAGATGACAGGAACAACATGTGTTCTTAACCAACTTGCTGTTTCAAAACAATGCCGGGAAGCTGCTGACACACCAACATATATCACTTGTATGGCAAAACTGCTGAAAGTAGCTCAGAGCTTTAGATCTGCTCACCAGGTTCCTTAGGGAAAGTGCCCAGCTCCAGACTTCGGGCTTTCTCCAGTGACAGTGGACACTGAACCACCCTGATGCAGCTCACAGCCTGGGCTTGTCCTGTGCATCAGGTGTCCCACCATTCCACCCACCGTGACTCTTGGCCAATGCCATCACTGAGGTGGAAGACACTGAAGAGGTTTTATCTCAGTAACACAGGAAAGCACATCCTGGAGTTCATGGCTGCACTTGGGATGTGGCTGATGTAGTCATGAGACAGGTCATCCAGAACGATGTACAGGTGAGAGCTTTCAAACAGGGGAGGAGCAGAAGAGGTGTTTTCTATAACTAATGCTAACGAGAAGCGAAAACTTCTTTTACTCAAGGCTTATTCATTAAAACTATAATGTGCTGACCTTCCCCCACATCAAAAGTTCTTATAATTTTCCATAGTGAGCAAATCTATATTTTAATTGGCTTCTGATGATATTGGTGATTTCCTAAATGCCATTTGCAATAATCTGAAAAGGGAAGGGATATGGCTACAAAGCACTGCAGGGCCGTGGTAAGCGAGATATAGCCCATCATCACATCTTCCTCATAAGGGCCAAATCCTGTATCCTGTGTAATCTCTGAGAAGTCTCATTTATTTCTACAGTACAGATCTTTGCATTTAAAAGAATGTTAAGACAACCTTTAACTCTTTCTGAAAATAAAGATTTACTTGAATATACTTTTCAATCAAGGATACTCTGAAGGAAGTCCTAAATATGGTTACCAAATATACTTCAAGTGTTCCAGGAAATGGAAAATATTTTTCAGTCAACTCACTTGGAAAATCCAGGACAGGCTTTATAAATATCAAAGACTTCCAGAGAGAAGCTAACTGCTTTCCACTTCCTACAGGAAATTTTTGCTGTGTGACATGCTGAACAATGACCATTTAGATGAAGTTATTAAATCTACTACAACTTTAGTGTGCATGTTACTAAGTAAGCAATTAACAATCCCTGTTCTAAGCTCAGTAAAGGTCTCTGCTGAGTGTGCATCTGTGGTTAAAAAAAGGTCAGCTATCAGGAGGAACTGGTTTCAGAGATACTTTCAATTGATGCAAATGTGAGAGAGATGGCTCAGTCATCACTCTGACAATCACTACCACTGGCTTGGTTGCACCAGCCCAATATGAGTAAGACCCTACAGCAATTTGGATTCAGAACCTGATCCAGTCAAAAATTAACTGAGCAGAAAAAAAACCAAACGGGTGGGTGAGTGAGAAATCAGTTTTCAGCAAGGAGCAGACTTCTTTTGGCCTGCTATGGGCAATTGGGATTGGAAATTATGAAATATCTTCTTCTGGTATCAGGCAGACTTTGTCAGTTTAAGACAACAATATCCCAAAATATTAGGATCTGCAAGGAATGAGATGCCAAGTTATACAAGAAGCATTATAACTCCTTCAAGGTAACTATATGATGGAGCTTAATTTGGAATAGAAAGTACCAGACCGATCACTACCTATGAAAGGTGACATTGCGCTAGAAGTTTTGGAGACAGTAATGGAGATTATTGCCATGTAAAAAGCATTTCTGAATCAATATCTCAAAAGAGTGATATTTTGGTGATTTTTTTTTTCATTTAGAAAAGATATGAGTAAGACAGAATTGCTCACATTAATGATTAGTAGAAAAATGGTAGATTAAAAACTTCTAGTCTTCCTGCATCATAATTAAAAAAAAGGGGACTAAAAGGAGAAGTATTTTAAACCAATCAAAGGAAATATTTTTACAAAGTGTCTAATTAAACTATGCAACTCTTTTCCACAGGAAGCAATTTGGGACAGCACTTCAAAAGGGGTAATGAAATGACTGGACATTAGAATTATGACTAATGCCACTAATTTGGAAGAGAGAATAACTCTCATGCTTGCAGACTTCCATTTATGCAATCTGTATCAGATATCAAAAAAAGCTTAATACTGTAGAAGCAACTGTTCCTAAATCTGTCTTCAGGGGTGTTTCTAACATCCTCCTGCCAAACTTCGGTTGCTGCTTATTATAAGATAAAGACCAGTGTACTGAACTGTTTGAATATTTTTTATTTGATCTCGTATGGGAATTACATTGCTCCTTAAAAAAACCAAGCAATGGTATCTCGTGGGAGCCTCTGTTATGCACAGAAAAATTTAGGCAGGGTTGACCACAGGAGACCATCAAGTCCAATGTCCTACTCAAAGCAAGGCTAACTTTACAGTTAGATTAGGATGATCAGGGTCTTTTCCAGTTGAATTGCAAAAATCCTCAAGGACAGAGGTTCTACAGCTGTTGAGTAACCTGTTTTGAGTGCTGAACTGCTCTCACCATTAATTTGTTGCTCACATACAACTGGAACTTCCCTTGTCACATATTTTGACTATATCCCCTTGTCTTTTTTATTGTACAGCTCAGAGAAGAGACTGTCTCTGTGTTCTCTCTAACCCCTTCTAAGTGGGGGGATACTGAAAGACTACAATCAGTCCAGAAATACACTTTGCCCTTCTAAGACAAATTTTTTTTATCTGGCAACAGTATTTAGACATATCTGCAGATTACAAACTTTGAATTGCAAAACAGATTAAATAAGATGGAAAAGTAGGCCTACTTCTCATACTTTAGCTTTTAGATCTGCAATCAGTATATTTTCCGTAAAGTCTATGCTTTTAATTCAATCTAATTGTGACCTCTTTAAAGTTAGGAAATCAAATTACCAAGAATTAAATTGATCAAGCATGTGATATAAAATTTAAGGTGCTTTTTTGTACAACGTGTATGGGCCACAATCTCAGGGTGACCTAGAAGATGCACTGTACTACATTCCTTTATCTAGACTGCAGACTTCTGTCTCTTTCCATAAAAAACTAGGAGCCTGAGAATGGCTCTTTTAAGACACTCAAAAAACATGCTTTCAAGATGTCTGTGCTTGACAGTTCAACTGCAGGAAAGATACAACTAAAAAGAGGTATTCATCTTTTAAGTACAGGCAGGAATGTTAATCTTGTGGTTCAGAACTGACAGTTTTTCTTTTCAAGTGTCATAGTCTTGAGCTCTGATTACACACTCTTCACAGGCTCCAACAAAAGAAGCTCTTGTTTCTTCTGTGCTTCATGCTGTTTGTCTATTGTTTCACATATTCATTTTGATAAATCATACAAAATGCTACCTTGAATTTCAGTTTTTGTCATTAACAGTGGAAACAATACCTATGTAAACAATCTTTCATAAAATTTTATGAGATTTGAAAAATATTTTACCAATTCAGCAAGGTTCCCAATATATCTCTCTCATCTGTTTTATTACTACTCCCTACCTTGTTTTATTATTACTTTTATTTTACAGTTTAGGACATTTAACAATATATCAGCCATTCTTCTTTAACACTCTCTGGTCAAGATTTCTACATATGAAAACATTAGACTCTCTTAGAATCTGAATAACCCTACACCAAAAATTTTCCCAGAGTTGTTGTGAAAAGCATAGTGAAGGCTTACATTTTGTATGCAATGAACAAGAGAAGTGTGGTGTCTAGTCTTGCTCCTGCCAGCCCTGAACCTGACTGTCACAGATGTCTCCTGCTTCATTGTGTACTCCACAGTGTAAAAGAAAAAAAAAATAAAAATAGTCAATCCCTCTGCAACAAACCCAAGGGGACTTTTCTTCAGTCCTTCAATGACTCAAAAACCCCCAAACTTCCCCCAGCTCAAAACTGTCCTCCTTTGATTTCAGTTCCTCAGAAGGCCCACAAAGAAGCAATATTCTAAATTACTGTACACTCTCTAGACAAGAAATCTTTTTAACATGAAAAGCAATTTTGTGAACTGACATAACATACTAAAGAGTACAAAAAGTGACCAATCTAGGGTTTTAAAGCTAAGCATTCATTTAATGTGATTGCAACATTCTTCCAATGAAAGAACCTGTTTTTATTTCAAAGAGATATAGCATAAAACCACTAATTTTTTGGAAGTTGTTAACATGTGACTCTGTTTCAAATATAAACCCCTAAAAAAAATACAATTATATTAGTAGTATGACTACCCTCCTCAAAAATAAAAAAATCAGGTTTTCTTCCAATCCTAATTGTATAGAAAATACTTGACCTAATTTTTAAAGTAATTATCCAATCTGCTTACATTTGTTTTAAAACATAATAATTTGAATGTTAAATATCTAAGTGAGAGTTCTTCAGATGTGAAAGTGATTGATTACTCACTTTACTGTATTAAATACAATAACTGGCAATACAGATTTCATGCAGAATTACTCCTTAATAGATTTTGCACATTTAGCCCTCCAGCTATAATTTGTGGGATCACTGCCAAATCCCTCCCTCCTGCTGCTGACAGCTTGTGGCAATGCTGTGCAGAGTTCTTGACACTACATTCTCTTGTGTTGCAGACATTATCTAGAAATCTAGATAGCTCAGTGTTAAAAGATTGATCAAACTTTCTCCTACTTTCTTCAATTTTGAAAAGAACACAAACCAAGAGAGTAGAAAACAGAAACTTCAAAAGCTCCCAGACATACCACCACAAGATATTGAACCCAGCAAAGCAGTACTTCATTCCTTGCAAATGCTATGAATTTACATAATTTCAAGAGACAAAAACAACAAAAGACAACAAACAAATAGAAGACAAATCCATTGCAAGTGTCTCAATGAAATGAAGAAAACTGTGACTCAGGAAATTCCAAAGTTTCAAAACTGTTGGAGGCTGGGAGTGCATTTGGAGAATATATTACAAGACTTATTGTTTTTAGCATTTTTAAGGCATTAACTTTTACCTACTGCTGGTTAAAATACTTGGTCTGAACTAGTGTGGTCATCCTTCATAGGAAACCTCATTCCTTTTCACTGGGTCTTTCTACAATTATCTTGTTACCTCCTTACCTGGGTCTGGTTCCAAAATGAAGTGTGTGCACTCGTAAAAGACTTCAGAAACCCTAGGAGTGAGTCAGCATTAATCTCACCCAGTATTTACCTTCACTTCCCTATTCAATCAAGCCCAAGGCTAAACAGGTAGCTCGATCATAACTCATATCTACGCTTCTGTCTCTCCTCTCTGCAACAAGTGGGCTTTGCTAACAAAAAACACAACAGCTTTTAGCAGGTGCATTTTTGTGTCCAAAGAAGTGCAGATCTTAGAGGTTTATACAAGCCCATTCTATTGAATTAACAGTGAACTAGACACAGGAAGGTAAAAGGAATAGTCATACATGCAGACTACTGGTAGTGCGTTCTTCAACTGCTTGCTATTACAGATGCTTGCTCCAAAACAGGGAACAAGACAAAGAAGAATTAAGTTTTGTCAATATGTTTATAGATATAATAAACAAGATATTTCAGTACATTTATATTTTGGACACAGAATTTTCAGTGTATGAATTTACCTTTAGATGTAGAAATAAATTCTCCTGTATCCTATACATTTCTTTAGATGCTTCTACAGATACACCACATTTTGCGCGGGGCAGACAAAGCAAGCAGAGCACTATTCTGCCATGTTCTTGCTTTTTACTTCAAATCAGACAACTTGGGAAGCATGGTTTATGCCAACATTGTCACAATTTCTCAAAAGAACATCAAAAATAATTTTTTATGTTCTTCAATCAATACAAACAAAATCTTGCTATCTGCTCCACCCCTGCTCTGTTATCAGCACCAAGGCCATGGTGACTATGAACTAAAACAAAAGACTCAACAACAAGGTGGTGCTGGAATTGCATTTTGCTTGTGACAAGGAATTTTTCTGTCCTTTTTCCCAGAGCTTATCTACAAAAACTAAATTATCTCCCTGAAATGTTTATTTCTGTATGCTTTTCAGATAAGAGTGCCTGAATTATTCAACAGTGAAGAATCATGCTGTCTTGCCTCACTCTACTGTTATGATGCTTGGATATATATGGAGAGACAAAATGTTCCTGAATTTTAGTTGAACAGGAAATCCAGAGAAACAATAGCGGAAACATATTAAATGTAATTTTGAAAATTGAAGGGAGTTGTGTTTTAACTCTATTTTATATGTATTTCTGATATTGAAACAAGCAAATGAATGTACCATTTGTGGTAAGATTTTGTTGCTTAAGCCCAAGATACAATGCCAGTTAATACTCCAACCCCATTTTCTGAAGTTCTCTCTTCAGCTGCATGTTAGTAGTGCTAAAGGATCTAGTGCTGTTTTTTTCTATGCACACCAAGTGCATGGAAATGTGGAAAGCTAGTTTAATCTACTAGGTCTGACTAGCCAAAGCAAAGAGGCTCTGTGGGTCAACTGGTAGAAGTGTCTCAAAGTTACATCACTGTTAAAACTGATAGTCTCCCATCACTGTAAGTCTCTATGACCTTAATAAATATGAAACAACATAAAATAGAAGTCTGAAACAAGTGTTCAAGACATGACATCTGTGTTGAGAACATGAATTAATTCAACATCTACAGCACCATTTCTTTCAATCGCTGAGAGCAGATGTCCCATATCTGCCTCTCATTCAAAGGAAAGGGAAAATATGTAAGAGAAAAAATCAACACAGACACACATCTGGCCATTCTGTATACTTCAACAGCATCAGAAAGACTCCTCAGGTGGGATGGATGGAGAGACAGACAGAAGATTCCTGGTGGCTTTGGTACCTGGTGGCTACCCAGGTACTTGGAACGATACATTTTAACTGCTAAGGTGCCTGATAGCTGACAGCAAAGCACATCACTCTTCTTATAAACATTTCCATATTTCTGTGAGCATAACTTGCATCACTTTGGTGGCAGGATATATATAGCATGTGGACCCCAAAAGATTGTGAGGCTTAAAAGCTGTTGAGCTGCACAGCAGACAACAGAACAAGAGAAGTTGTTCTCTGATATAACCGCTTCCCTCATTGCTTTTTAAAATGTGAAGTGGCCTTCAAACTGACTAGTGTCAAAAACACTGTCACTGTTTGACTGGTAAGCTGAATGGTCTGGGTAATATTCAGACTGGTTGGTATGACAAAGGTTTAAATAATGGGAAAAGCTGATACAGGGAATTAAAAGATAGAAAACATAATTAGTGCCAGTCAGCATGGTTTTAGGGAACATAGGCATTATCAAACAAATTAGATTTAAGGTATTTGGACTCATGAGGCATTTGACTTTGTATCACATAGCTTTCTGTTTCAAAAAAACGTACTAACAGCAGCTCTGAGGGACTGTATCCTACAAAGGACTGAGAAACTGTAACAGGAATAAGGAATTGATTTATTCTTTATTGCCTGCAGTGATTCTCTGACAAAAACATGGTAAATGTAAAAAAGGTTGTTTATGGAAGCAGAGCTGCACAAAGGAGTAAAGAGGCAAAATCACCTCTGGCACTGGCAGAAACAGCACTGGAGAATCATATACAGATCTTTTGCTAAATGTTAAAGGGTATGTTGAAGTGCTGGAGGGGATTTAGAAAAAAATCACAAGGATTATTTACTCTGGGAGGGGGTAGGGTGAGTGAGCAGCTGTGTGGTGTTTGGCTGCCAGCTGAGTTCAGGCCACGACATCATTTTAGGGAAGAGGACATCCTGAACTAGCTGCAGAGAGTGAGATTTTGCAATCACATTTTAAAATACAGGCTCATTTTAGCACTAGCATTTAGCATCGCTCCATGGTATTGCTGGGACAAACTGCTGCTCTGAGGACACAAGGGCACCTGGTGTGCTTGAGCCGAGGCCCAGGCAGGGGAAAATGCAACTCTATAACCTGTGAGGTGACTTTGTAGAGAAAACCTGATCGGGCCTGTCCCAGCCCTTTGCTCTACAGACTGCTTTCTTGGTCATAAAGACAGGTCCTGTGGCAGAGACTCTTACCTAGACCTCCAGGTGGTTCTGACCCCTTCTGAAAGCTTGCTGGGCTGGAGCTGCCGTTCATGCCTTTTTTCCCCAGCAGAGGCTTTGCATTTCGCTTGATGAGAGATAGTGCAAGGAGAAACAATATTTCTTCTGTAATTTTCAATAAAAAGATAAGTTATATGACTGTGAACTTTTAACCTCCATAACACAAACTTCTACCCATATTATTAAGTGTCCTGGAAAATACCGAGATCCAGGCAGTAGGGGAGGAGATTCCCTGGCAAGGTCTTTCTTTGTGATCTTGCTGAGAGGAAGCTTACTGCCCACACAAGAGCAGACTCTCCTAAAGTGAGCACTATAAGCTCATTCACTATTCACTTACTGTTTCTGGGTGAAAACTGTTTCTGGCCCTGTTGAACTCACAGGCCAACTCCTATTGACTTAAATGACTTAATAAGAACCCTGAGGGGGCAGACAAGCCATGTAGGCATTAAAGTCTGTATCTATATAACAAATACTAGCGAAACCAACAGCCAAGAGGATACTGGGACCCCATGGAGGCATTTCCAGGAAAGACTATGCAAGCGTTAAAGTGCTGTTGCAAGATGACTCCAATTTCTCTCCCACTCATCTTTCCTCTTTTTATTCCTTCCTAGGGATGAGGGAAAACCAGCACAGAACCTGATAAGTCCCTTGTCCAAGTAGGCCTGGCCTAAAACTGCTCAAAGGAGGCATAAGAAGGCAAGACATAACCTTACTGGGTCTCACCAGTGATCCAGCTATCGCAGTATGGCTCCAGCAGTGGGAGACACTACTTCAGGAGAGCATGCAAACCTGGCCACTTTCCACGGTATGTTCCTGAGGACTGCTCAGCATCAATGGCTACTGTATTAGGGATGTTATACAGTACACTTCTGCCTCTTCCCTTTAGTGTTTGTTTATGGACCTTCAGTCCATTATATTTTCCATTCCCCTTTTGAGCCAATTAATACTTTTATTGCTCACAATCTTCTGCAGAAGCTTCCAGTAGTTCACCATTCACTGTGTAAAGAAGTAGTTTCTACTATTTTCATTAAAACCGCTCTCTCCTTGATTTGTGTGCCCTGCAGTTCTGACATTGCATGATTTAGCAAACAGCAGTTCTGCGTCTGTTGTTTGCTATCAACTGCCTTCACCATTTGGAAAACATCAGTCACATCCCCTCCTCCTTCAGAACTCTCTCTCCAAACTGGAAAGTCCCGGGCATTTTCATTTTTCCTGTTTTCCAGTCCTCCTTCTCTGTATCTTTTCTAACTATCATTCTTGCAATACAGATACCAGACTATATTCAGTAGGCAAAATGTGTGTGCACCAAAGTTTTGCACAGTGGAAAAATCATGCTTTCTGGTTTGTTCACAAGACAGCACTGAGACAGGACTGACATTATTCTGAATAAATATGCCTGACACCACCTCCAAGAAATTTATGTCATGGGCCTGTCAAAGCTCTCCTCCTCCTCTGTCTTCAATCTTTTCTTCACCCTCCTACTGCATGCTCACATTCCTCCAAGCCAAGTCCACACCACTCTCCCATTTTTCTGCTACACCCCCACTTTCCACGGCTCCCTTTCCAACTGTAGATAAGCGCAGGACCCTTCATGCACTGATTTGCTATGCACAAAACACGGCTGAACATGCTATGAAAAAGATATGGGAAATCCGCACCACTGCCTCATCCCACAGCTAGCTACCAAGAGACATCTGTGTTTGTACTGCTGTTGAGGGCAGTTGTTACCATTTGTATAATGTAAAGAAACTCTTTTCACGTTTATCTTCTTGACCTTGTGCTTTACCTTGTGTATGAAAGTTTGTGGGAGCCAAGCCCAGCTCCTGTGCTCAGGGCTGCTGAGACTAGATGCACTTCAGCATCTCTGCCACAGTGCTTGCACCTCCCACAACCTTGGCTTCAGTGCTGAACATCACCAACCAGATGAGTCAAAGAAGCACTGCTAGCCAGGAGAAGGGATGTAAGGGAGAATAGGATCAAGCTCCACCTCTCCTTCCCCCTCATCTTTGCCTCTGCACAGAAAGTCCACTATTTTCACAGACATTTTGCCAACACTGGAGAGAGGGTGCAGTGAAAAAAAGTGCTAACCAGGGTGAAGCATGCAGGCACCGCTTGTCTGTTAAAAGGAAAGTTGTCAGGCAAGTGGTTTAGTTTTGCACAGTGCACAGCTTGGGAAGGGCTTTTCTTCAGGAAAGAACGAGACATCTTTGCAAAGGCTGCATAGATTTTGCCTCTCCCCCTTGCCTATGCCTTTAGGTCACTGCCTGCCTTATGCCTTTAGAGCTAGGGCTTCCCATGACACTCAAATCTGCTGTTGCTAAGGGTAATAGTTTTCACTGGTTCTTTCCAGAGGAACATGTATTCTGACATAATCTTAAATAAAAATCACTAGGGGGATTTAGTCAAAGAAACTTAGTGTTGGTTTTGTTTTGCAGTGGAAAACTGTAAAGCATATTTATCAGCAGCTTATATTCTAAACAAACGGTCTGCTTTGGCTCATCATGAAATAACAGAATTCTGACATTGATTTGAGAATGATTAAACCCTACAAAAACACCTCAGCTGTTCTAAAACTAGACTATAATCCCAGACGCTTTCTCTATAATATTTAAAATAAAATGTTTCACAAATGAGCCTTGAGATCTTAAATTAATTTAAATTAATTAGAAATGCATAGCCTGGTGATTGTGTAACTTCATTGAAGGTACAGAGTATATGACAATATGAGTGAAAAGACAACATTTTCCAAACATTACCCACAAGCAGAAAAATTATAATAAAAACATTCACTCTGTAGAGTAATACAAAATAAAATATTATCATCTGATCAGCTCAAGTAAGGCTGCTATATATCTCTGAATTAACATTTCTCTGTACAGTTGCAGTAATTTTACAAACTGATACTCAGTTGAACATATTTATAACACAAATTATACACTATGTACAAACCTAGTTCTCCAATGAACTCTTTGTTCAGCATGCTTCAACACAGAAGTCATTTACCAGTTTCTAGGACAGGATGCTAGCTTTCCCCAAAACATGAAAAAAAATCCATTTGCTATCACATGGTGGTGTTCTTAAGTCACTTGTTTGTTACCATATGTTACAGAAGAATAGAACCAGCCACAACAATAAATATCATTGCTTATTATGAACACAGACTTATATGCATGCAATCACACTTTCAGCCTGAGTGCTTTTACAAGACTGTAGGATCCATTTATCTTTGCCTTTCTGAACACGTAGATCAAAATTGCAACTACAGGTACTGCTATTGCTGTTACACAGGAGAATGCAATAATCACTGGTATCATTTGATCTGGTTTTTCCAATCTTCCTGGAAATGGAGACAAGAGAAGAAAAAAAGTTCTGAAAAAACTAATTAAAACAGATACATGTATATTATTGTAAAAGCAGAGTTATTAATGACCTTCATTCAGAACACTATTCCTGCTTTCATGCACAAAGCACAATTCAAAACATGTTCCTTATGCTGTTTTCTTTAGTAACTCCATATTGCACATTTTAATTCCTAGCCATTATCTTGGTCTTGAATTTGCTACGCAAGTTCAAACCTGATATCATCTACAATGAATACCATGGAGTTCATGAAGAATAACAGAAGAATATCAGTATTTTACCCAGGAAACATCTGGGGACATTTCTACCTCCTGGAAACAATGCTTCAGGAGAAGACTGTGTTTAAAAAACCCAATCATTAGATCTTTTTGTGAAATAGAACGTTCTCTGGGTTAGTATCACTGTTCATACATGTGGACAGAAATGCAGCAAGGATCCACCTTTTTCTGGCTCTATCATTAAAGCTATCTCACCAACTCAGGTAAGAGAGACAATAACATCCACACTGAAAGGAGGTTAAATACAGCTTATTCTCAACAGCTGTTCTTTCATTTGGTTTGGTTTGTTTTTTTTTTTTTTAGGTTAACTGTAGTATTGTTGTGCAAAGATCAGTTATGAACTAGTGCTCACCTTGTCACAAAATTTATTAGAAAATTTGAACAAAATAAGTTTAAGGCATTAGATCTACCTACCTACAACAGCTATCTCAATCACTTTGACGTTGTTTCCAACCTCATTGAAAACATCAAGCAAGTATCTGCCTGTATCATTTTTGGTGACATTGTAGAGTATAAAGGTTCCATTCACTGATGGGAGAATAATTTCTTTCTCCTGATGGACTTTTTTCAGGACCATCTGTGATGGTGGGTTACTGTATGTGCTACATGTAATAGTGACGTTTTCTCCTTCTTTAACATTTTCTGATGGATATATTAAGACAGTAATGTTTTGGGGAGGAACTGAAATGAAAATAAATGCAAGGTAGGGTTTAGCAAAAAAACAGAAGCAAAAAACTCATGAGGTATCACCAGCTTATACACACAAAGTACTAATCCAGTTAATGGATTCATTATAATATTTAAGCATGTAGCTTTGGACACTACTCTGTCACTAGCTATGCTTCTCACATCACAGTCAACAGCAGCTGACAGAAAGAACATTTTATGAGTTGATGGAGTATGGTGCTTATCTTTTACACTATATGGAGTTTTTCTTCTTTTCTTATTTTAAATTCACTGTTTATTCATCTGGGTTCATGAAAGGACACAGACCAACAGACCCAGAGGTTGATGTCCTCTTTCAACAGGAGATAAATAGAAAAGGCAAAGGAAGAAGTCCTAGAATAGCATTTTTTTCACTAGGTTCCACAATTTTACATCCTGTTTTCAAAGGTGGAAGTGGAACTATGAAAAATTTTGAAGCAGCAATTATTTTGTGCATCTGCTGTTCTGGACAGAAGTTTTCATTAACACTAAGATCCTACCATTTATGACAAGAACCTGTGCAACTCCCCTCAGTTTTTTTTAAAGACAATAAAATCTTAAAGGAATTGAAGATGTTATTCTGTCTGTCTAAAACAAATCCTAATATTAACTCTGTATAGTAGTTATTTTAACTAACCTTTGACATGAAGTACTATGTGCTGAGACCGCCCTCCCAGTTCATTAAGGATATGCATTCATATGTTCCTGTGTCCTTTAGCTAAGCCTATCTATGGTACCTTGGCCATCTACTGTTTCAAGGGTTGTGATCCCATCACCTGTTTTCTTTCACAAAGTACTCTGAACAGATGTTAACATCAGGCAGCTGTGCAAGAGATGGGAACACCTTTTCCTTGCATCACTGTATTTGAAGGGAAAATTGCAAGCATATTTTTTGGTGCAGCTACAAAAATAGCAAAGAACAAGGAAGAGACATGGACTAATGGCAGCAGTGATCCCTAAGCAATACACTGTTGCCATACTATTAGCAGAAGCTGCAGGGCTAAAGCAGTGAAGTTCTCTTAATACTGAAAATGTAATTTTGTTGTCATTGCGTGAAGGTGGAGGATTCAGCATTTGGTATAGCTTAAATGCAGCTTGCGAGAACATGATACAGAGTCGTAACTTAAAGGAGAGCCTATAATACAGTCCCTCCACAGAGAAGTTTCAATATGTACTTTCTCTTTGAATCTTCTGTATGCAGGTATCTGGATCCTCCCCTGAGACCTGTTTGGAAGAAAATAAAGGCTCTGCATAGCTTCTTTGCCTCATGCATACATTTGCCAATTGGAAGGAGTGATGGAAGCCCAATTGATATGAGGACTTTGCATAAACTATCTGTACTAATGCAGATTTCACCCTTCATTGTTTAAATCTTCCTAAATGACTTAACTACATTAGGGCCACCTTTTAATTCCATTGACATCAAAGACAGAATTCCCCGTACTTCACAGAATGAGATCTGGACCTAAAGTACATAAAACAAAACACTTATGTTCTGTCTTGTTCTACTAACCTTGAACAAGTAATTTCACAGATTTTTCTTCTTTGCCAAATTGATTATAAGCTTCACATTCGTAAAGCTCCAGATCCTGACTTTTTATTTTCTGTATAGTTAAAGTTGCACCTTCAGAAATTTTCTCAGACTCCCCAGTGGCCTTCTTTTTCTTCCAAGAGATCACAGGAGCTGGATTTCCAGAACTAGTACATTTCATCGTCACAGTTTCTCCTTCTTTAACAGCAGTAGCAGGGATAACAGAGATCGTCGTATTCTTTGGTCCATCTGAAAGGAAAAATCCTGTAGTTAAATGGATTTTTTTAGAGATTTTTTTAGAGATGGATTCAACATGTCCTACTGGATGCCAGGCTGTTGGCCTCCCAAAATTAATTTATTTTTCATTCTCAGAATAAAGCACATGGTATCAGAACTTCCATACAATTTTTCTGTAGCCTAAACGTACTAACCAAGTATGTTAAGAGGGTAGATGAGTTTCTTGCTTATTCAGCTCCTGACTTAAGACTGCCATTACAATAAATATTTCATGTCTTTGTTCTGCTCATCAGCACTGCTTCTTTCTTTGAGGAAGAGTAGAGGACTACGCTGATTTTTTTGTACTCACAGGGCTTTGTTTAGTTTGATAGTTACATTTATCACTGAAGCAAGTGGAGAATTTATTTTATCTAGAACTAATTATTTTTAAATGATTGGGAAAACATTCCACATACTTACATTTCACATTAAGTGTTATTTCACTTTTACTTTTCCCAAACTTATTTTCTGCTACACATTCGTAGTCTCCTCCATTTAGGAATGTCACAGATGGAAGGAGAATTCTCCCCTTGCTGTAAGGCCCCATGTCTGCATTGTCAGATTTTCTTCTTAAAATAATCTTGGGTGGAGGGTTACTCTCAGCAGAACATTGTATGGAAACATTTTCTCCTTCTTGAACAGTTGTAGAAGGTTTAACAGAGATTTTTGCAATGTTTGGAGCACCTGCATGACAAAAGAAAAGGCTGTTATACTAATGCAAAAGTACTAAAGATGGAGAGAGTTTTAAGAAAGCAGGGATTGCTTGCCCAAGGATCTGTTCATTTTGGTTTTGCTTCCATCTGAGATTTTTGGCTCTATTGAAACAGCAGTAGTAGTAATAATAATTTTTTTTTTAAAATGTCCTAAATAGTTTTACTATTAAGTGACTACTAAATTTACTACTAATGACTAAAACTACTAGCTCAGAGAAGAAGACTGATGTCCCTGTGAAATTGTTATGTACATTAGCACTTCATGATCCATGAAATAACAGTGTTCCTCACATTACTACTTTCTCAGATTCTTTTATCACTTTGAGTATGTATGCATGTACAACAGCAGTACAGAGAGAATTAGCTGAAATTTAAGCATAGAAATGAAAAGCACAGCCCATGAAGAGCAGCAGTAAATTGAAAGCTAAATCCTGAATACATAACAAGGAAGGCCCCATAATTTCCTAATTTTCAGTGTTTCAGCATCTTCCATCCTAACAGGCTGCTGCCAATTGGGTATTGGATAATACATTTTAAATTAAAGCAGACTTGTACCTTGTATAACAATGTCCACAGTTGCTTCCTCTGTTATATTAGTTACCGGATTAATTACTTCACAGATGTACAGTCCTGAATCAGTGAAACGAGCATGGGGAATAGAAAGGACATTGTTTTCTATCAGATGCTGAATGCTTTCATCTGCTGGATGTTTTCTCCAAAATATTTGTGGGGCTGGATTACTCTCGGTCACACAAGTGAGTTTTAAAGGATCTCCTTCCATTGCCAAGTTGCCTGGAGATGCACTAATGATAGTATTTTGTGGACCAACTGTAAGAGAAGAAAAGAGAGATAAGGTCAGTAAGTTAATGAAGACAGACATGCCCATCTTTAACACTAGCTTCTCTAAAGGTACATTTCACACAATACCAAGAATGAATGAATATTGTGTATTCCAGTAACACAGTGGAACAATTTTTCCAGTCTTGGTAAGACATTTAGTTTGCAGCTTTGAAAGCAAAACTAGACAAAATATGTGTATTTTTTTTCCTGACTCTTACATTTGTCTCCCTATTGTTTAGGTCTATAAACTTGGAACCACTAAGCATACAATGGCAATTTTAAAAACAATTGTTTATCTGTCTGCTGCCATTTTTCTTCTGGTCTTTACCTTCTGACTGAGTACCACTGTCCAGGGTAAGAGAGTGAGAGAAGAGTTACTAAAGCATTGCCTGAATTCTGTCATGAACAACAGTGGGTATTTAATGACTCAGTGACTGCTACTGAATACAACAGAATTCAGCAGAATACAATAGATTATCTACATAAAAAATACAGATAAGAAGCACAGATCATAAATGATTTATAGCACACACTTCGTAAACCCGTTCCATGAAACTGAACATTAAACAGTACTTGGTGTGAAAGACCTAGAATAAAAATACTTACAGTTTGCATTCAGTTTCTGAGAAGTTACTCTTTCTTTGGGTTCAAAGTCCATAGTAGGAATTGGTAACTTTGCCACACAGGTAATGTCTTTCCCAATATCTTCAGCTGTAGGATTAAATGAATATGTCACAGTTTTGGTCTCTGTATTTGTGCTGTCATCTTCATAAAACTCTTTCTCGTGAACAACATGTTCCTCTTTCTTTAGGAGTACTTCCAGGCGATGAGAAGGATACACATCAGGAATTTTACAGGTGACAGTGACTGGTTCTCCAGCAACCAAGGATGGGCTGATCTCAATGATAGGATCACTGGGGAAAGCTGAAAGAATAAAATCCATTTCTTTAGTCTAGTAGAGATAAGCTCTAGGGTCAACATAAGAGCAAGATCCAGACATCAAACATCTTGAGCTTAGAGGCATTCAGAACATGATGTTATATCAACTTTATTACAAGAGATATCTTGATAGGAAGACATACAAGTCTTTCATAAGCAGTTCATACACTAACAGGAATTATATTTGTACCATTGTTGAAATATGATCACAAATTATCTACTAAGATCCAGCAAGGCACCTAGGCAGTGGTACAGCTGCCTAAATATAGGCATCCAGAGCAATCTATACACTGGTGGTATCCTGTTTTCTGTGCTGGTAAGTTTAGACATGAGTCATTTCCCTGCAAACTGCAAAAGCTTTGATTTTTTTTTTTTTCCAGATCTATGAATGTTTTGGGTAGTCTATGTTTCAAGTATTACCAAGAATAAGAATAAATAAGACCAGTACATACTACCTTCAGTGCAGAAAGCTAAGCAGAAAGGGGCTGAGAAAGAGTCCTGAACAGAGAGATAAAGGAATCTTTCAAGGAAATATATGCTGAGCTATAGCAGACTCATTATCCTAGCATTATCAGTTAACTACCAACTACAGTATCTAAAAACAATTATGGATTTTTCTGTGAATGTGTACTACTTAAAGAGAATTTTACATTTGTACTTACAGTAAAGTTCAACTTTGATACTCTTCTCTTTTTTCCCTTTGTCCCCACAGAAGACAGTACACAGATAATCATGAGAATTCACAATACTAACTGGATTCATAGTCAAAGTAGAGTATGTCATATGGTTGTTCACTGTTCCTCCAAGGGGGTTGTCCATCTGTGTTCTCCAGGAAAAACTTGGTGATGCACAGCCGGTAGCATTGCATGTGAGTATAAGTGTTTCTCCAATCTGTGCAACGATTCTGTTAGCAGGTATAATCTCCATTTCAAAAGCTTTGACTACAATAGGGAGAACATACATAAACTCAGCAGCATTCTCAGCATTGATTTTCCCATTTCTTCTCATGTTCTACTGTGACATGAGGCCATTACTTTGCAAGTTTACAGTTGTGTGGAGGTTAAACGAATAAAGCTCATACAGGGGCTTAAATCTCCAAAATACCCAATAAACATTGCTATTTTTGTCAAATACAGACACAGATGACTTTAACAAACAGTTCTCATCTATAAAATGGTATAAATCCAATGCTGTCAGCAAAAATAAATGCATTGGATCTCGTTCAAAAACTTTGTAATATTTGAGGGGAGGAGTGGTAAGTAAGACAGCACGGACAACTGCAGAATCACTTTCAACAGGACATTTAATACTAAACTTGACTGATACTGTCAGGGATCACAGTAAAAATCAAACATGCAGAGATATACTGCAGTTGTCTCCTGGACTGTCTTTTATCAAGCTCAATAAGAAAATGACTGTGTCATTGCAGAGCACAGATGAGCTCAAAGTAAATGTCAAAAAAAAAAGTTTCCTGACATTTTGACAGAACTACTTCACTGACAGTTGTATTCACTGAAATGTAAAAGCAACTGGAACAAAGAGAAATAAAGATCAAACAGTAAATTGTAGGTCAGTTTACACTTAACAAAATTAAAAACATAAAGCAAACATCATTCCCCCCCCCCAACTTACCAGTCATTAACACATACAAAATTATTAGCACAGCTTGACTTGTTCTTCTCATCTGTTCTAACATTTGCAATTAACTGTTACTAGGTAAAGAAAGTGAATTCAGAAGCCTTGCTTTCTGTTTTCTGTGAAGAAGCACAATGAGATCCTGCCGCTCTGCAACAGTTTATTAGAATAGCTCCAGTGTGCTCTTTATAAAGGCTCTCGCGGTGGAGTGGGAAATCCCTGGACGGGGAAATCCAGAGCTGGGAGGAAGAAATCCACACCGGGCTGTGCTGGGGGGCTCAGCGCCCTCTGCTGCTTTTTTAAATAGAGAATTTAAAGCCCGCGGAAACAATGAATACTAACATCTATGATGCAGTGCCTGCTAGACTTACAAAGACCAAGTCAAGATCTGATCCTACAAACAACTGATTAAATGAAAGAATGTGGGTAATTCCAAGCAACTGAATGGCACTATATCTCAGATGGAAATGTTATTGAAGTTTGTTTTCAGTGAAAATATTTTTCTAGGGCTGAGTCTTGAAAATACTTCTAACTGCTCAATTCTGTAAATAACTTTAACTCAGTACTGCCTTTGAAAACTGTGCTACCAGTTTAAGAAGTGAAGTTACTCGTGTCCCTAGGTATTTCTGATCCCTAAAAATGAAGAAATAAGTCAGATAACAGAAATCTTGAGGTCCGACTCAATATAACTTGAATCAGGCTCATGCTATTTGGATGAGTTGAATGAACTAATTTTCCCAATGCCACTTTAAAAAGTCCCTCTTTCAAGATGCTACTGCTTTGCATTACAGTACCGATATGCTTCTCAGACCTCTTATGTCCTGTTTATGTATAATTGATAATACAACTCTGGGATTATTTTCAGTATTTTGTTTTCAGTGGGTATATGAATCCAGTTTAGATTATCCAGTTTAGATTATTTCTGAGGACAGCTATTGCTGGCTAATACAGTGACAATGTTATGAAAAAAGTACAATAACATTTTCAGTGTTTAATTTTCAATTGGGAAATGCTATGAATGCAAAGAATGGATAAAGGTTTCAAAATTTCAATTGTTTATTTATTCAACTACTTGAGTAGTTCATATTGGCCAATTATGAATCACTAAATAAAAGCAGCAAGAAATTAAAAAGAAAACATGTATGTTTTAAAAATGACTCTGGCAAGTCATTTGGTATGTAATAGTTTGGTCATCTGATGTCTGCGAAATATTGTTGTCATATAGCATATTTTATAAACAGCACAGATTCAAATATCTAGTAAATGAGTAATAACTTGGAGAAATAAGGGTGGAAAAACAATGCTTGTTGTTTCCTAAAGGAATTTAATTGTTGAAATAGTTAATAACCTAATGCTAGCTCCAAAATACCATGTTCAGGTAATATTTTCCCACTGGCCTATAGGCAGCATGTCTTCTTCAGAAACTTTTTTTTCTGCTTTTACTTTGACTGCAGCTGCCCCTACATTTGCATCTTCATCAAAGAATAGTTGGATAGTATAGCTGCTACAGAAACACGCTAGGTAAAATAAAAAGCATCAACCACTTTTTTCATACACTTATCATAAACTCATAAATGTAAAAGGGATGTAATGATCGTGGAAAGATAAAACTGTAATCTCAGGCAGAAAGTATGACTTCAAAATAATAACAACAAAAATATTCAGAAATATGAAAAAACTAAGCAAGACAACCCAAGAATTAGCCCAAAGACAATATAACATGGAAATCTGAAGCACCTGCAATGCCTAATCGAAAGTTACTAAAGCTGTAAATCACTGAAACTGCCACAGTGGATTCTCCCCTTATATATTTTTTTTTATTATCACCACCATTGTTTTTATTAGAGGAGGAGGAAGAAAAACCAATTCTCATAAGTCTCAGGAAATGCAGAGTTCTGGGAATAATGTTATCAAATCCAGAAATCTAAAATCTATCCAGAGCCGTAAATAAATACTTTTTAATCATAGGCAGAGAGAAACAAGAAGTGAAACTCTTCTGCCTTGACTGCTTAAATAATCATAGGCTAAGCTGAAGGAGAAAAGGCAAAATTTCCCTATTTCTGGGAAATCAGTTTCTAGACACAAAAAGATAATATCACAGGAGTGCATATCCGCATGCTGGAAAAATCTTAATCAAGTCCTCCATCAGATAACATGAAATAGGAAATAACTCTGATCCAGCTCTCAGTAAATTAAACTGGACAGCTGCCATTAACTTTACTGGAATTGGACCCTTACCAGAGAGACTACTATACTGAGTGATACTACTTTAACTCAGATGACATGGGTAAGAGCAGTGTTAGCCAACAAATATTATTAAAGGAAGTAGAGATCTGCCAAGAAATTAAAAAAAAAATCTTAAAACTTGTTCTTTACCCAACTTCAGATGTGAGTCTTCTATATATTTAAAAAGAACGTGTACTTTACTGCTGCTCCTACTATCCACAGCATCAACCTGCAAATAGGAAAATGGATATCAAATCTGCTTATTTTCAGAACTGGTTGGTCTGAAAAGAAGTAGAGATCAGCTGACGAGTTGCAGCATTTGACCTAGAGAGTTCAGATATTTATTGTTTTATTCAAAAAACACAGAGGATGCTGGGCATAAAAATAGAGGATGCATCTAGATTCACAGTGAGATCAAGTATTATAGGATCAACTGGAAGAAATCCTGACACCTGCAGAGTGTAATGAAGACTGGAGTGTAACAAGTATTACAAAAATATTACTAAAGGCAAAAGAGATTGAAAGAATTAAGCACTGGGATGTAAATACGTGTTTTCCAATACATCTAGTAATCAAAAGAGACTTTCCTTGGGCTTTGATGGACAAACAAAGATAAAACAATTGCGTGTCTCAGAAGGGAGTTAGGAAAAATCGAGCACATAATTTTTGGCCCGACATCAGAAAATACTAATGTCCTTCATGAAACTGAAACTTACTTCAGCCTTTTCTGGAATTTAAGAAAGAAAACCACTTCAGAACTGTGTTAAGCATTTGCTTTAACACATACTTTTACAACCCTACTAAATACCTATATGATGAACTTCAATTAATGTCATCTAAGCAAAAGAGATAACAAATTCTTGATACCCTAAAAAATTATTTGAAAAAATGCACATTATCCAACATGTTAGTTATCCAACATTTCTAATCCTCTTCCCGCATCTTTAATATACTGCAGTGTCTCATGGAGGCTATTAGGGGAAAGCTGAAATGCTAAACCTCATGCAGAATTTGGTCTCTTAAAACCTTCACCACTGTTTTTTTTGATTTATGGCCAAGGACCTATGGAGAAGAAGGCTAATCCTTCTCTTTTGTCAGAGAAGATATTTTTAAAAAAAAAAAAAAAAAGTAGAAGGAAACTCATCTAATTTGACGTCCTGTTTCCTGTGTCAGAAATAAAATGGCACTTCATCCCACTATCTGCATCAAGAGACACGATTTGGGATTTCTGCTAAAATTACTCAGTGCTGGAATAATAACTTCTATACAGGCCCCCAACACAGAAACATATGCAACATGTTTATTACTAAGCACCTTTGTGTCCCATCAGCTTGAGAGGGCAGAATCCTTCTATGGAAGGCATGGCATTAAAGTGAAAAGATGCAGATAGGTCTGACTCAACAATTCTTCAGCCTCAGATCACAGAGGTATTAAGTAAGCTCATACTTAGGTCCCCTATTCAAACTGCAGCCCTCAACTCAACTCATGAAAGATATCCTTGGGATGTGCACTGGACATCTGAGTATAAGAAAGCTTCTTACAGAGTTTCTGATGCTTTAAGGAAGCAGCTGGGGTGAAGAGCTTTCACTCTACACAAAGAGTGTCTGATACCTCCACAGTATGATCATGCCCAAGGAATAAAAGCAAGAGGAATGTGCTGAAAATCAAATAAGAACTATTCTTGGAGGGAAAACATACCTGCATCAACAAAGAAGAAATGCCCTTCAGGCACCACATCCAAGGCAACACCTTGAATATGGTTATATCTTAATCAAGTAACTGAAAAAACCCATGAACCTGGAGGACATGTTTGAATACTGTTGACTATATGGCTTATACAGCAGACAATGATCTGCCAGCCTCAAAATCATCAATTCTCAGCAACCTCAGCAGCCTGCTATATAGGTTATATAATGTCTTTCCTTCCTCAGTGCCTACTAGCTTTTTGGTTCCCTGGCCCTTAAGGAGGGTTTTCTCAACTCCCCCCACCTTCTTTCTCATCAACTGGCAATAATACAACCTCTGTATAGCCCCCAAGAGGGGGAGGAGAGCATCACTGACTCCCTGTAATTTTCATCTCTGGATGGCAAGGATGAGATCTACATGCACATCTATTTAAAGGGTTGTGTCTGTTTCAGGAATTGTAACTTTGTTCCTAGCTACAAAAAGAACACCAACGCATTACCCTGTAACCCACATCACACTTTACAATTGCACTCCACATATAACTTGACATCTATTAAAAAAAGGGAAAAAAGAAACAACTTAAGAAAGTTTTATCATTTGCTTCTTTCCTTTTTCTGGAATTTCTGAAATATTCTATATAAAAATAAATGCATCTACTTCCTTCATTATCTTTCTCAGGCTTCAGCTCCCCAACTACAACATTTCCTGTCTGGTTATGTACCTCATTAAGGCCAGAATTTCACATGATCAGATGAAGTTAATCAAGAAAAGGGTGTAGAACCTTTTGATGAAACTTTGTTATTACTCACCAGCTCTCCAAGGCACCTGTAGATCCTTGACTACGGGAAAATGGAGATCAGTCACTTCGCTGTTTCCCATCTCCTTCCTGCTCTTCAGTCACGAGGTACATGCATGTTCCTATGGACCCAGAAAGACAAAGGGGAATGATGAGAGCAAGGTCTGTAACAGACCATTCCAGCTGGAACAAATGCAGAACTTAGATTCTCCTAGGCAGGCTATTGATAACTGTACTGCTACTAATAGACTACCCTTCAACTTGTTTATCACACAATATATTCTTTATTCTCTTACAATGGTTCACATTCTGAAAAGCTGTGTCCAGATGTATAGATTATTTTTGCTGTGCTGCATTATATAAATGTTATCTTTGTAGTCCCACGGTGGACTGGCTCACTAACAGGTAGAAATAGTACACAGATATCAGAAAGGAATTAACACTACATGATTCAAGAATCATAATTTAAAAATTTTCCATATGGGTGAGGATTACAGGGATTGCTCATTTTTTAATTTTTTATTTTTACTTTTAAAGACACATATGGAAATCTTTCTTTTATCTAGATATTGTCACTTTTCCCTCTCTGGAAGTGGACGGAAATTTCTAAAGAAAATGACCCTCCAAATAGCAACAAGAAGGAATGAACTGATTTTTACTTCCATTAAACCAAAATGACAGATATCCAAGAGAAAGCATTTTGCAGTAGTAGTGTTTGTGTGAGTGTACATATACTAATAAACTGAGTGATACTTAAAGCCAGTCGCAACTCTGTTAAGGATCTGACACCTTTCATTCATCTCTTGAATGTGTTCTACCTTAAATCAACAGAGTATTTTGTTACTTAGACTGTTCATCTCATTTTTTCCCCACAGATTGAAGTATCATCTTAACTACTTGCTTTGTTAACACTTTCATGGAAGGAATATGCTAATGTAGGAGTAGCTAAGTGATAAAAACCATGGGCAGCTGTTTTTTCTAGACAAGCAAGGGAAAGAAACATGTGAATTGCAGGCGTTTATTTCCCCTTTCAAGACAATTACTTGGCTAGGCATCAAAGCCCCAATCCTTGTTGTCTGAAATAGACAACTGAGCAAGAACAACTTTCATAGTTGTGTCACCCTCTATCATAGACCATGTTACCCTCTAGTGATAAGAGAGGCAACTTAAGAAATGTGACACGTGCTTGAAATTGCTGTCAGGCAGGATAAAGGTCTGTGCTGAATTAGCTTGAAAAATGTTTGACTTTCAACATTCCTATGCTTCTTAGCCAAGGATTCCCTCCAGAAATGTCTCAAAATTATATGTGAATACCAATTCATAAGGAACAGATAGTTTAATGACCCTTTTGGTTAGATAAATTTTGTCTCTACTGACTTAATTTCTGACTATAATTATCTCCACACCATGAGGAACAGATATTAGTATCTCTCTTTAAACAGCTCACCTCCAGACAGATGTTCTGCCTATATGGTTTTCTGGATGTGGTTCTCTCTCTGCTGAAAGAAATCACCACTGACTGGGTCAGACAACCATGCAGCTACTTCTATGGCTTTCATTTGGAAGCTGAGACATCCTAATGGGAGACAAAACATTCCTGTGCAGCCCACAGTTTCTAAAAGATAAGGAAGACATGTAAATGTTGTACATGCGGTGTTGAATCCTTTTGTGGATCAAGGACCAAATACAGTTAAGTTCTGGTAGGCTCACGAGTTTGAGATTAATCTTACTTCTGTAACGTCTTTCTGTATTCAGGATATCAAGTAGCATGGTGACTTGGTATCTGCAACACCATCAGGATCAAAGCACAGGAATTTCCAGGAGCATGTTCAAGGGCAAATTCATCAAGATGTTGAGCAAATTATCTTACATGCAGTTTCCTAGATTATTTGAATGAATATAATACAATTAATTCTGTATTATTGATCTAAAGTTTGATATAAAACTATCAGTCTTTAAATGATTTATTAGTGAAATTTATTACACTGATTGGTCTGCTATAGTGCCAAGATCCAGCTGCTGACTTTGCTTTTCTTGCACTTTCAGGTATTTTGTGCCATGACTGTATGGAATTTTGTGGTCATGAAGCGATGTTCATTCTACCTCTTTGGTCAGCATACGGATCCTGCTGTATCTTATGGCTTCAGAATATGTACACAGCAAATATATTCTATTAACAATTTAGGATCTCAGACAATTTAAGAAAAAATATTTCCCTTTACCCTGCATATTATATTTATTAATGGGAATGTTTATTATTTATTTATTTGTATATGCAATTTATTAAATGGAAAAATAATCAATAAAATTTATTTTAAATTATGACTAGAAGGCTTTCACAATTAATATAAAGGAGGAAAAATTTTCATGTGGAGTTTATAATATAGAACGATTACAAGAATGAACAGAAATTTGTAATGAAGATTAAAAGTAAGCAGTGTGTTTAAAAATCTGTAACTACTCAGGGGGAAAGCAAAATTAATCTGCACTATTTACTAGTGTCTACTAGATCATCATATTACTATTTTAACAGAAGACAACACTGCTTTCTAAGTTATCAAAAAGATTGGACAGTACAGTTGAAAAAGACTATTGGTTTAGACTAAAGCTGCAGACTATTATAAAGATGAATAAATGATGAGTTGACAATTTTGTATAGCATTCTTTGTGAAGTTAGTTTAATTTCTGTGAATCATCTGTAAACTTACCTTGAACTTTTATTTTCTTACTCTTCCTTATAAAATTTGGTGGTTTAATGAATGCATTTCATACTATGCTATTCATCAATTTTCTTTAGGATTTGTATTGTACAATATGGTATTTAAGATTCACTTTATCCTTCTGATCCTTTTTTAGACGATCAAAACTCAGACTCAAGTTCAGTGTTTTGACTGACACAATTATCTACTGGACTTGACTGGGAATAGCACTTTTCTGGCACATAGCTATAAAGCAAACCATTGTGAATAACTGGAAATCCTGGCAGGATCTAATTAGAAGAAATAGGACATAAAAATAAGCAAGAAGTCATCTGTAATTTCTTGGTAATCTCATAAAAACCAAGTTATATCAGTTGTAACAATTTCATAGCTACTCTTTAAGGTCACTGAAGGTGAAATGCTATGGAAGCCTAACCTGATATGTGATACGAGAACTTCCAGTTTTATCTTGGATGTAATTGCTTGCTGTGTCTCAAAAGAGAAATGTCTACAGTATTCAGAGAGCTCTGAAGCACATGGAATGTCAAGAGCCTGGAGTGAAAGCGAGTATAGCCTGCATTGTCACATCTGGGCTTACAACACACAGAAGTGTTTAGTAACAGTGAGACTAGCTTTGTGCTTCCCAAATGAATATATAGTAAGTGCCCAAGAGCCCAAGGCAGCTTTAAAAATCTTGCTGTTAAAGAGTAATGAAGTTTGTCAATGCAGTTAGTGCTTTCCACAGAGATAAATTTCACAGGCTCTTCTCGGAGAAATTTACTTCTCAGCAGAGAAGTTTACTACTCAGCGTATGCACGAATGCCAGACACTGCCATGAACTTCTTCATAAAATATCCAGGATCCAATTAGTGAGAGGCTATTTGAAACAAATTCTGATAAACACCATAAGTCCTTCTTACTTTAAAACTTAAATCTTTCCTGGCAAACCCCAGCTTCTGCTAAGAAATCACTTACAGTTGCTTCACAAAACACTATAAATAACGCAGATAGATAAAAGAACAAAAAACAGATCAAAAATGGAAAACTAGAAATGGATATTAAGGAAAATCTCTTCTGGAAACATTAAATAGTCTTAAGTCTTCAGTATCTTGCACATTCTAGGAAAAATGTTCTGTCTTTGCAGGTAGTTCAAACTGAAGGACAAATGGTGCTACCATGTACAGTTCAAATAAAAGAAAGTATTACGGAGAATGTTCTTACTCTCTTATTCTTATTTTCATGTATTATAAGACAAATGATGAGTTTGGGGTTGGAACTTACACTTTTTATCTTCTTATGCCAAAAGGAGCCTTTTTCATCCATATATTCTGCTGCTGCTGTTTCTTCCTTATATCTAGAATTATTTGCTTGTGATCTTCTCCATCACATATTAAAAGAAATGCAAATCTGCACCAAAACTTTTCGCATAAAGGTCTACTTTTGTAAGAGAAAGACTTTTTTTCAGTTAATTCAATATTCCTCTGAATCTTTCTAAGAATCATGGGAAGTAGGTCAGAGGATAGCTAGTACCCCAAATCTTATTCTTCCTCCCTCATGTACAATATTTCTGAATTCAGATCCTGTTTGAATGTTCTCATCAGTGTAGTTTTTATAAGGAGAGAGAGTTGGCATTATCCAGACTATGACACACTACTGAGGTTTTAGTTTATCAAGCATAGATTTTTATCAGAGTATATAAATACCTGCAGTGTATCAGTCAGAATTTTATTGAGCAAGAATACCATCTCTGACACTGGCCAAAAGCAGATGAGAAGATAAAAGCTTGAGAATGGAGGAAGCACAAGTGATACAGATGCTTACGCAGGGACTCAGAGAGAGATGGTGTCTATGTATTCAGTCTGTGTTTTTGAGAGTGTAATTCAATACAAGAAAAATCCTATGAGCAAATAGAAAGAAATCTGAGAAATGTCTAAGAGATTTGGAAATATGAGTCTACTGACATGTACTCCTAAAGCTTGTAGCCTTTGAAAATCTTATCCTAAACAGTGTAGAAAAATAAAAATTATTAGTACCAATTAACACTAGTTCATTTAGACCTCTGGAATCGCCTGCTGCGCTCTGCCACTCTAAAAGCAACTCTGCTGCTTTATACAGATCTCATCTGCACTACTACTGGAAAAATCTCTTTTCTTCCATCCGACTGCAAAACAACCTCAGTCATTCCTGAATCCAGAATGCTACTGAACTTTACCAGATAAGCTCTTCTGAACATCCCAATTCTGCACAGAGACTGCCAAACTTTTGCACTGCAAAACAACTGTTGCTGTCTGCCAGCTGCTGCTAATGCGTTACTTCCAGGCCATCTCAGTCCCGTTAGCACCTTTTGGCTGCCTCTACTGTGTGGCAGCTTCTCCATCCACTGACTTTGCACTACATGCTGTTACAAAGCTGACTGTTGGCATCTACCTCTAAAGGTAAGTTTTCCCTAAGTTAATCATGTCACCTTCTTACTTAGGTTTTCATCCTGGCCTAATCTAAAACCAATGGACTCAAATAGAGACTCTTCTCGAGATAGTATTAGATGGTGCATTGTCCCCTTCAGCTGAATAATTACTTACTAATTGATATCTTAATAGTGAAAGGATCACATTTACTATCACTAAAAACTGGAATGACTGAAAGACTAAAAAGCTACTTTGCTGACAAGGATCTGTGTAACTGAAATCATGAAGAACAAGATTCTTACATACTTTATACTCATGCTATGATGGGCCACTCAGCCCAGGGCTCAAGCACAAAGCAAAGCTGTAGTTCACAAGGCTGTCTTTGCCATAGTACAAAAGCTTGCAAATTTTATCACAAAGAATAAATACCTTTATCTAAAGAGTGAAAGTGGGCTTTGCAACACAACTTGAAAATGTATATCAAAACTGATTTCAAAATACAAAAAGCTTTCAAAGGAAACATACGAAATAGTAAATCTCTAATGCGTATAGTCAAAATCAGTTCATTTTTTGATGTGTTTCTTTCCATTCTCCTCTTGGGAGAAAATTGGCATTTACTATTTTAGTAGCATCTATTATCACTCTTTAAACATTTCTCAATTTTAGCAGAAAAATCTCTACCTTCTCCAGATACACCATAGATTAAAACTTTCTATGGTTTCAGTCCTTTTCAAAATCCCAATGTGACACAGAGGATAAAGAAAGAAACAGGATATCCAAGTAAAATATACAAAAATAGGAAGAAGTTTGTTTATTAAATGGCAACCAGAGTCCTGACATATACAGTATTCTCACTGTTTTTTCCTTTGCCATAAGTTTTCTGACCCTTCTGTTTTGTTTTTCTGGTTGATTTATTCATCAGATTTTTCTATCACTATGGCAAAGGCAAATATCCTTTGGAAGGAAGACCATCTTCCCTCCTCCACATTTCCTCCAGGACAGAAAAAAAAGAACATCAATTTATTGTCCTGACAAAGTTAGCCACCTGGACAGAGAGACCCATCAATCTCAGGCCAGAAGTGCAAGATTATATTGTACTCTGGCAAAATCTGCCTGAGAAACAGATCATCTGCCACATCATCAGCATTTACTGTTTGTCCACCGTCTAACTTACAGCGATAGTCAACAGTGGGTGCTTGAGCAGAAGATGAAGACTGCACATAACAGACCAAGATCATCATGCAGGGCTTTGAATAATTTCCTTATTGGCACAGAATATTATGTCCCCTTACTTAAAGTATGACTTCCTTCTTTAGCTTGGGTTACTTTACTGCAAATATTATTCCTTCAACAGTGAAATCACAAAACCCATGCAGAAAGAACAATACATACAAAGAAAGGTAAATACTGGAACATATAAATTTGTATAAAACTCCAGCATTTTATCTCTGAAAACAGCAAGAAACTTCCTGAAAGTTTCCCAACTAAAAAGTATCATATAATCAGACAGTAACATTATCTGAAATCAAAACCTACTTAATTCAAGGAAATGCGAAACATTTGACTGGAAATGGTGAGGAATTCTCACCAAAGCACAGTGCTTGCTGTTCTTCAGATAAGAAAAGTAATCATCCTCATTTCATCTGTGCTGTGATATTTATAGCATTGGATTGCCTGTACTCAGGCTGTAAGCTTAATATTTGACTTTTAATCAAAATAAGTTATAGAAAGAAGAAAAATTCTAAAAAAAGAAACAAGTTTTATGATGATCTAGAAGTTAAAATCATTGCCATGGAAAACCTGGTTTTTAATTCTTATTTTTTATACATTCCACCTAGCTGTAAGACCAGTTTTACTGATCTTCAGTAACTGCATGAGTTGACATGTGGACACTCACAGATATCCTACATTTAGGGTTTGCTAGCTGCAGTTTAATCCCATCCTGTTATGTCCCTTTGAAATTACATTCTTTCCCAATTACAGTTTAAAACTCCTTACCATAAAAAACTTTATGTCTTATAGTAATACTATAAAAATGTTCTGTGTTATGTGAAACATATGCAGATATATCAATATAATGTTATTAACGTCTAAGTGACATATATACTAAATAATTATATGCAAATGAGAAAATACACATCTATTTCTCCATACATTATAATTTCTTTCAGAATAAGTTTTTACTTAGTGATTTATGTATATACTGCAGATTACTAGTGAAAATGTCTCCTATAAGCTATCATTTAGTAAAGCTACCTAAAATATAAAAAATTTGTTTCCTAGTGCCACAAGGAGTGCTACATCTGCATTTATTTTTTCAGCATTAAGAAACTCCATACCAAAAAGAGAAATTCAACTCAGTTCAGCAATGAAATTATTAGTCCCATTCTCCATAAGACAAGGAATTTAGTTGAAATTATCTCATATTTATTGAAATTTAAGTTAATTTATAAAAAAATTTTCTCACTTTGTTGGTGAATGCCATTATCACCAAGTTGTTTGTATGTGTACAACTGGAGGCCATGGACTACTCTATTTGATGATATTTGACTTTGTCTAGCAATCTTGGAGGAAAACTGTGCTGCTATTCAAGCTGGGATGGAAAATACTCACTGTGAATGAACTACACAGGAAAGTTAAAGACATAACTGTAGTATTAAAGGCAGAAAATAATAATATAACATGCCAAGTTCGACTGGAATCCTCTAGACAACTCAAATGCTGAACCAATGTATCTACAGGTTGAATTATGTCAATCTTCAGAAGTACTGTATTCTCTACAGGGCACCTAAAGGCCATGTACAAGCAAATAGGTAACTCAATCTCAATTTTAGTTTTCTGTAAAAAATGGCTGATAAACATTTTCAGTGACAAAAAAAAAAAAAAAAAATTAATGCCCCCATATCTTGTTATCTTGTTTTGATTTTGACATAATTGTCGTGTGTGTTCACCAGCAGAACACAGAAGTCATCTTCCCGATGCAGGTACACAACTGCTTTCCATATCCTGACTGACCTTTCTTTCTCTTTCTCTCTTTCTCTTTCTCTTTCTCTTTCTCTTTCTCTTTCTCTTTCTCTTTCTCTTTCTCTTTCTCTTTCTCTTTCTCTTTCTCTTTCTCTTTCTCTTTCTCTTTCTCTTTCTCTTTCTCTTTCTCTTTCTCTTTCTCTTTCTCTTTCTCTTTCTCTTTTTTTTTTTTTCCCCTGTGTAATACATTCTATTCCTTATCATATTATCATAGATCTTTTTAGTTGACATTCTAGACATATTTTTATAAATGTCCATCTAGCACTGTTATATAGTAAAGTATCAGAGTTGGTGTTGTCATTATTATTAATAATATAATATAGTACTCATTGTGGAAAAAAATTAAGGCAATTGAGAGACACTAATTTTTTTTATTTGCTTCTCTACAGAGAAATATATGACCAGAGTGATTTGGCCATACACTCATGAGATTTTCTTCATGTGGGTTCTGTAAATCTTGCCACTAATCAGGCATTACAAGTTCTTTATTTGCAATAACTTCACAAAGTTATTGGCAGACATTAGCACTAGACATTGAATTTTGATTCTTTTGGACCAATTCAAAGAGAATGGAGCCTTGTCTTCCTTTGGAAGGACTTCAAAATTATGACTGACTGCCAAGACCAGCAGCTGTTGCTAGGAAAAATAATGTTAAGACAATGCAATAGGTCACTGGAAGTTTCCCTCTAAATGTTTTCACAGGCAACCTTTTGGGGAGCAGAGAGAGGTAGGGCATTTTATTTGCGACAATAAAACCCAATATGATTTAAGATATCTTTTAAAAGGAAAATTATTCTTAGGACAGTTGGAAACTAACTACTATTAGGTAGCACTGGGCTGCTACAGTCTGTTCTCTTAATTCACAAACAATGTTATTCTAATCAACCCTGCTGTGCATTCCTAACTGAAGAAAAATCTTCCAGGAATAACACTGCTGGAGCAAAGAATTACTTTTTCCTCTATTACTGAGGGCAATATTTGGGGCAGCTGTAAGTGTATTCACTTGCCCCTTGATGAGCTCTAGACAATTCAGGATCAGCTGTTCCATATGATATACAAGCAGAAAAAAATGGTTTGGGTAAAATATAGCACATGGTAACAGGTAGAACACATTTCAACAAAACATATGGTAATATTTTTATATGTTGCAAGACCACATTGTTTCCAATATATGTCAATCTATGCCATGGCACGTGGAATGGGGCAGTTTCTAAGAATTTTTTAGCTAGGAGGGAAGACTGTTACACTTAGGGGCAAGTCAACCTGCTGTAATGCTACTTTTGCAATTGGGTTGGTTTTGCATTACTTTTTACTGGGTACAGATGCATATTGAGCTAACATACTGCCAGTTCCCAGATGCAGAATAATTTTAATCTTGGTTTTCAGTTCAGCTTCTAGGACCATTCATTTTAAAATTTATTTCTTAACTTATCTTGTTTTGTACTGGCTGTACTGTGAATCATATCTGTGATGGGAGCATGACAAAATTCCTCCTTCTGCTATGGCCACATTTTTTCCAAATATTTTGCTAAAGGTAATTTCCATGCTTTTGTTTCATTTTCGTGTCTATTTGAAAGACGGTAAGAGGCAGTTAGTTGATAACATCATCAGAAGCTTAAGTAACTGAGGAAGCAAAGAGAAGAAAAATAAAGAACCCCAAATACCCATATAGTGGTTACAGAAACATAGGCATTTCACAAAATTATGTTAAAGGACAGTAGGTGCTTTAGGAGTCCCCACCCTAAAACAGTTTCCTGTTTTTCAAAACCTCAGCTACAGATGCCAAATGTTAAAAGATTCACCTTAATGCAGTTCATCTCATTACAGACTCTATGCCCTGTTTGTATATCTTCTCATTCATTGAAATTAAGCTTCATACAACTGTGAATTCCATGCAGACTGACCACTGTGTACATACCATATCAGAACCTGATATGAATTTATATGAATTAAGGACCTGTCTTCTCATTTTCACTGTGGGGTACCTCATATTTCTGAGGTGCAATAGTCATAATTAAAAGCCTTAAAAATACACCAAAAAAAAGAAAATTGAACCATTGAACTAAACTCATATCCTAGTTCCTAATGAGTTTGTTCATTCAGCTTTAGAATTTAGAAGGGTTAGCTTTAGATATGAAAAACACTCATTAAAACCATAAAGATACAGTTACAGAAATACAACTTCATAGGATGAAAGCAATTTGTGATAGATCAAATACTGTTAATGAAATGCTTTGTACTTTCAAACTTATTCTGGTGATGATGTCTATTGACCAAAATACTTTCTAACAAAGTCCCACATCAATAGCTATATGTAGAAACAAAAAGAAATTACATAGTCAAATTCTGTATTGACATCATTTGATAAAACAAAATCCTTCTCAGGGTACCTTCCAAAGTATATCTCCTGATTTAGTCCATTTCCTCTCTTTAATAAAAAAAAAGAATGAGTCAGGCTTTAAAGAAACCTGGAGAGTAGACACTTAGGAAGTACTGCCCTTCCCAAGTTGTGTCTAAGCTCATAAGATACTTTTTAATGATTTCAGAATTTTTTTCTGGTAAAGTATGAATACTGCTTAAGAGAATTTCTCTAGATTCTTTCAATTTGATTAGTGCATTTGTTTTTGCTGATATCTCAAGCAATGGTTTTCAAAGTACAGGCTGCAACAACAAGAAATCTGATTAGACCTGTGCTGCTTTACTGCACTGACCTGATTCTCAGACTTTAATGACCACTCCTCCCCCCCCCCTCCCCGATTACATTTGATGTGGACAATACAAAGCCTCACCAGTCCCCACTCATTGTCTTTACAGTACATGAGTTACAGCAGGTTGATGGGAATGACTGTATTTTTCTTATAAAGGCTTTTTGGCTTTGAGATACCATCTGGCAATGAAGACTATTTTGAAATTGTCTGCACCTCTCACAATATCCACTGAATTGTGTAAATTTTCTGTACTACCAACATCCTTAAATATTACTACAGAATAATTTCCCAGGTAAAGATGCAAATTCTCTACATCACTTTTGATCTTTTATAAAATTTTCCAATCTGTTAAGCTTTGAGACATGACTCTTCTCTACACATATGAATGCATGTGTACATACATATTTTGCAAAGACAGTAGAAAACACATTTTCAAGTTCTTGCTTATTCAATCATACTAGAGTTTATAACACATCACCAGCATTTTAGCAACTTCCATATAAAACAGACTGGTCATAGCAAAGTCCCCAGTGGATTTCATGGTGTATATGCTGATTTTATAATGTAATTTTTAATATCCTGCACCCAAAAATATACAGTTGCTGACACTGCTTATTTTAAGAAGTTCCTTAAAACACAAGTCCACAAATTTTAACCATCCCTTCAGAGCAAATGTTTCAGTTCCTGCTTGCATGTACTCAGGATAGTCCTAAATGCACATACATCATAGCGCAACAGCTCAGCTGATCTGGTAGAGCTGCAAGTTTAAGGCATTCCCATGATCTGTCAGTATGACATGGTATGATGGAATTTCTCCAAAGAGATACTGTGTTTAAAAATGCTATTAAGGTTTGAAATCCACATGTTATAAAATGGGAAAGAAAAGAATTGAAGTTTACTTACATGCTCACACACTTTTTTCCCAAGAAACCTTCAGTTCCTTTACCATAGGAAATAGATTGTGGGAATGAATGAGGGATTGGAGTACAAGGGAGACTCTTTGTACCTGAACTTTGCCTCATTTAGCCACAATTAAAGTTATTGAGATCTATCTTTTGCCAAATTAAAGTAGTAGGGAATGATTATTACTCTGAAAACTCTAGTGCTCAAATTAGGCATTCACAGTTAATGGAGTTGAGGTTCTTCAGAGTAGTGGGTAGAAAAAAACAATAAATTAATCAGTGGCAGTTATCTTCCATCATCTACATGAACTGTGTGGGTGTAGGTGCAATAAAAACACATGCATTCCATTCATTACATCCACTATCCTCTGAATAAACTGGAAGGGAATGAAAGGTTTTTTAATCTTGTTAATAATGGGAATTGCCATAATATCCTCATGATTATGAGGAAATGCTTTGAGATTACAGACGAGAAAGAGAAGGCATCATAACCAAACAACTGAAAAAACAGCTTTAGGCTATATCCAGTTTCTAGACAGTTTTTACATGGGAAGTGACACCCATTTGTCTCATTTCCTACTCAGTTTTTTTTCTGTAGTTAGTGTGCCTGAATTCCAGGGAACTTGAGGGAAATAACACTACCAAGCAGAGACTGAGATTTTAGGTCACGGAGCAGGACACATGTAGAGTCCTTCAGTTACATCAGAAATATGCTTCCTTTTTAGAAATGGGCCTGATAAAGAACTTGCTCTGTAACAGTCCATCTTATAAAACACAGTGATAAATCTGAGATCAGCAAAGTTTGGAAGAGGAGCAACTCAGAGATAACAGTCCAGCGCTTGCGGAGAACCCAGGTGCCTGATTCCAAGCAGCCAGGAGTGTTTGCTGTGAGCCTTTCCACAGCACAGGCTCCTCTGGGCTCCTACAAGAAAATCTTAAAAGCTGACCATAAAGAATCTATCCAGAGAGCTTATCAACCAAAGAACATTTGGACTATAGAGAGAAAGACCTCATAAGGAATTTAGATTCAACAGTGACTCCTAACACTGAGGGACATAACACTTGTAGTAGAGACTTACAATGGAAAAAATGAGTGGAATTGAACTTGTTTAATATCAGATAACTTCATATTACTTGTAATCTTAAAAAGGTTTATTTACAACAAACATACAAAAGTATATACTCTGGAGGTCTCAAAAGCTCTAGAACATCACTATCATCATTTCTACTTTCAAATGCGGATGGGCCTATGCTGCAAGGGAAACCTTTGCTCATGTTAAAATCTTATGCTTCAAGTAGCTGTGGTACCAATCACTCCCAGCTAGATGTCCCAATAGGCGCAATAGCCTATATTATATAATGGCAAAAACAATAATTTGCCTTTTAACATGTTCATAACATACACGATTTGCTGCTCTTTCTAGAATTTTCTACATAACAGCATATTTTGTCAACAGTGTACAGAAACTCAACATCTTTTCTAAATTCCCTTTTTTCTTAAATGCTCTAACTACACCCAGAAAAAGTAAAGCAGCCCACAGCAATACTTTTACTAACAACTTGTTGATAGATTGATATATATTAATAGAGCTCCTTCCTGATAAAAATACCAGTGACTGATCCCCAATGACTTCTTTGTCATGTGAATATGTACATATTTTTCTTATTCAGACATACAGAGATCTGCAGGTAACTTTCTCACAGTAATTTCCTCATTCTTTTTTCCTTTTGGACAGTCAGAAGTCATGCAAACTCCTTTCAAGTATGCTGGTGACCTCATGAAGTGGGAAATAGGAAGTCATGACATAAATATCTGATGAGCACAAACATGTAACAAACCAGTATCTTATGAAAAGATAGCTACAAAGAAAAAATTCACCCTTGGGAAACAGCTGACTCTCTGCCAGGCAATTCTGCAGTACTGCAATGGCAAATGCCCCAAGTAATTTGGGTGAGTTCAAGACTGAGGAAGCCCCACTGTGCACTTTAATCACCACTGTTTGAAAAGCTGGAAGATCTACTTCTCACAAGCATATAGTTCTCCATGTATACAAATTTGTTCTCAGACCCAAAGGAACTTAAACTACTATCACATGACTTAGCAGCCTTTGGTTCCCTGCATCTGTTTGGCACTTTTGTCTAAGCAAACAGCACTAACCTAGAATGATGATGACAATTTGCTGACAAAGGTAACTTGCTCTGTCATTCTCTCCTTACGAGTCTGTACAATATCAAACCTTGGCTACTCCCCTGTGATAGAACAGTTGTAAGTGCTAGCATTTAAATTCACATCAGCTATATGAAACTTTTGAAACTTCATTGCAGAAGTGTCTCTTTAAGTACCTGGGCTCTCCTCTGACAATTTCATTTATCAGTAAGTTAAGACCTATTTTGAAACTCTTCTTGTTGGCAATCAATTTTTCATCTTATTATCAGTATTCCAGTTTGACTATCTTTCTCCTTAATTAAGACATCATCTGCAACTTTTATACACTAGTTTCAACACATCCAGTTTCCCTTTGCATATTCCTTTTCTCTTCCCAGTTCTGCAGAGGGTAATTCCAAAAACCTGCTGTTCTTTTCTTTAAAGACTCTTGTCTCCACTGACAGTTCTCACATTTTCTATCATCATAACTGTTCTTGTGATTTTTTCCAGTCCTCTCAAGATCACAGGCTAAATGTTTTCAGTTATTTTTCAATAAGCCTTACCAAAAGTCAGCTTCTAACATTTGAATTACAGTTAGTCTCTTATTCGGTATGCTGAACATCTCTCTTACTCCTCTGTAAATATTCCCTCACTTGAACCTGAAAAGTGTTAGCAAGACCAGTTGACTACTTTTTCACAAGCCATTAATGGTTCAAGCCACTATTGAATGTAGCCTGCAACTGCTCTGATAGCTAAAACTAGCAAAACTGTAAGATATTTTGTAGCATAATATTTGCAGGCATTTAACCTGTTTACATTTCTTATAAATTCCAATACGAGCTGAATTCTCAAACTCCTCACTTCCAAATCCTTTCCAATTCTAGCCCCAGATTATGCGCTAGTACTGCATAAATATGCTATTGTTCTTTTCCCACCTAGTTCCTGCTGTTATTCCAGCTAGCTCATTTGTACAAAAATAGTAGAATTAAATTGATTAAGATTTCCTACTATTCTTTCTTTCAGTTATCTTGTTTGAAATGCCCCACCTACTTGGAAACCTGAAAAAAACCCTGTGATTTTGAAACTGAAACACTCTACAGAAGAATAAAAAAGAAAAAGAGGAAAAAATGGATAAAAATTCCTCTTATTTATGCAAAAAAGCAGAAGAGGACTTAATCTCTTAATACTCTTCACACTAAGTTTAGTGTAGGCTTTCAGCACATTCTAGACTCTCAAACTGTTACTCTGCAGGTAAGAATTTTTGGTTATTAGTTCTCCAATATACTGAAATACATACATAACATCAGCAAAGGCATTAGTTCCAGCTAACTATGTAGCTGAAGTCTCATATATGCTTAAGAGCTTTGCTTAAAGAACCCTATCATTAAACCCTATCATTAAAAAGTATAAATGAAGGTTTAAAAATGCTAGAAGATACTCCCCTTAATTGATAGGGCATTAACCAATGAACTCAGATGCTGATAGGCTTTGTGTAAAAACACTTTAACAAACTTTTACTACAGCAATCACATCTTAATGGCTCTGAACATGTTTTGCACATATGCACTAAGAGCAGACAGCTTTTAATGAGTGTTTGAAAACTGTGGAAATACCCTTGTAAAAGAGAGGGAATGGAAATCCCCCCACATGAATTATTACTTCAAAAATTTATTTAAATAAAATCAGTCATGGATGAAGTTGAATGTTTAGGAATATGGAAAAATCTTCCTGCATGCCTGATATTTTGTGGAGATCCTCAGGGGCCTGTGTTGTTCCAACAATCTCTTGCTCATAACTATTCTTTCCCAGTAAAAACCTCATCTCTGTTAGATATTGATCCCTTCTTCATTTTTTTGTTGGAATCACTCTTGTATTTTGCAAGAACAGAAAGAAAAGGAAAAGAAACATGCGGTCAAACTAACACCTGCTTCATCCAAATGCTGCAGACAGCAGAGCAGAAACATGGAGGCAAGGATCTTTTCTTGGGCTTGTTCCACTGGTTATGACTGTTTTAATCTTTTTTTTTCTTTAGACCTCACCTATGCTGGAGCAAGTTGCTTTTAGGCATTCCTACTCATAATAGAAATATTGTAGTTTAGAGCTGCATTACTGGTCAAAGCTTACACGCAGGCAGAAAATAGTGAAAGAAGAGAAGCAAAAGAGTGATCCACAAGTGAGAAGCAAGCGGGAATCTCTGTCCTTCCCCCAGGCAGCTGGCCCTGGAGGGAAGGCTGCTGCTCCCAGGAAGGTGTCTTCAGGTGGGGAGCTATTGCAGAAGCTGCAGCCGATTTCAAAACTGTAAATGAAAGAGATGCTTGAGCAGACAGACATATAAGCTATTACCATAGCCAGCAAAATCAAGAATTTCAACAGGAGATGAAAAAAAAGATGTGTGGCTTTCCACAAGCGGTCTCTATCTGGAAACGCAGTAGCGGGTTTGGAGTTTGCATCCTCAACTGGGGCAAGCAGAAAGAGTCTTTCAACCCCTGCTCTTGCTCTGTTCTCCAGACTGCCTTCTTCAGCAGGTAGCCTGGAAGACACATTGAGCTGACTTACTGCAACTAAATTAGGGTATCTCTGGAAATATTGAGGCAGGCTTGGGAATTTGTAATGTAATTTACAATGGAATATTGCAGCAAATATTCACAGAGGATTGAAATAAACAAACATAATGAATTTGTCACCTTCCAAGAATGTTAAACTAATTTACTGCAAACAGTTTTTTAAGCAGAAGAGTAATTTTCAACTGACTATTGAAGTATAAATGCATTTATAATAAGTATCTGAAATTCCAATCCACTCTTCAAATCAGTATAATGCAAAATACTATGTCAATGAAGAGCCTATTCAACATCCCAATATAATGTCATATATTTCTAATACATTCCTGGTATTGCTCAGAAACTATTTTCACGGTAATAAATAATTGTTCGTTAATTCAGAGCAATTTAAGAAATATTAACATTTTCATGTACTGTCTGTGTCTTCTACTAGAAGATTCACAATGTCCTAGGCCGGCCTGTTTCTTAGGCCCTGTTTAGACTTCCTGTGAACAGTCATCAGCCAAAATTTAATTATCCTATTACTTTTAGTATTTTACAAATACATTGCAGTTTTCCCTTAAAACATGCTGTTTTGATCAATCAACTTCTGCATAAATTCATCCAAGCATAGTGAAGTAAAACGAGGGGTTTCAATGTATGGTAAGCAATTAAAAAAATAAATACATTTTAGAGCAATTATTTTTAAACATTCTCACAGATTTAAAGTACATTGAATTTATCAACTCCTGCTTTCTTCAGCTCACCTATGACACTAAATTGAAAAAACAGTCATGCTGGATTTCTTGCTGAGTGTGCTCATTTTAGGGCAGTTGCTGAAATTCAAAATTATAATAGTACTTTATTTAGCATCAGCACTTTCCTGAAAACAAATACAAAGTTGATGGTTATTTTTAAGAATTTGCTGCATCACACATTTAGAAAATACAAATAATGCCAGCAAACATGAAGGAGATGTACCTTACAGAGTGTCACAGGAAACAGAAATCTGACAGAACAAAGAGATCTTCCTATCACCAATAACTAGAAATTGGACCTGCTATTGTTTATTTAAAACATAGGGAAAGCTCTGCTTCCTGTCACTATACATGTATTTTGCTCCATATACAACATAACCCTTGACTTATAATAGACATTAGAGAACTTCTTGGCTTTTGTTCAGTTTAGCCATTATAGACTGAACATGCAGAAGGTTCAGCCAACATCCACACTACTTTAAAAAGATTTGACACATCATCAGAAAGAAGAAAATGTGAGTTTCCTTGAATTCTAGGGGGAAAGAACTTGAATGGCAAAAAAAGAAAAGAACAGAAACATTGTTAGGTCAGACAGTACTCTTCTGGACAGTCCTCCTCCTTGTTGCTGAGGTGGCACAAAGCAAAACTCACAGCTATACAAGTACTGTATCAGCACTACTGTATTTCTTGGGTCTTCTGAAGGCTGAAACCTGCAGTCAGTTCTCAGAAGTCCAGAGCTGAGTGGCAAACTGCACAGTATGGTCCCCATACAGGAAAAAACTGTAGGATTCCCACAAGGTTAAAAAGAAATAAAAAAATAAAGACTGGCGTTTAATAAAGCAGTAGTAAACCATGGTTAATTAAGAACAAGGCTCATGATCTGCCATGTCTTAATGTCAGTGGAGGAATGATACTACTTACTGGCTGATGCCCATTTTTCTGGGTAACCTACGGCAGCTGCGTATTCCATGCAAACCGGGGGCAGATCAGCAAGTAGGTAGTGTTTCTAAAAGGTTTTAACAGGAACTAGAGTTTTTCACATGTTGTTGACAGAAGGAAAAGATTCTGTAATCTCTTGTCATTTATTCTGAATTTTCTTCCTAAACCATCCAGTTCCATCTTGGTCATGGAGGGCTTTGAATGTTTTCCATCTCTTGCAAAGCATAATTTTTTCCATTTAAACTTGAAGTACATCCTCCTAGCATGCTGATACTAAGCACAGGAGCTAAAAAGGACTCCTGAATCATCAAATACATAATAAAGCAGGAGCTGACAAATTCAGTGTATCTTCAAATGGGAGGAAGATCTCAAAACTAATTGCTGTGAAATTAATTTTTTTTTCTTAATTTTAAACAAAGTGCCATGTTAAAAGTAATTGACTTTTTGCTATTTGCTAGCCCAAGGGAAATTCGTTCTGCCACTCCAGTGTACGGTTGTTCTAATAGCCTGGTTCTTCAGACTTCCAATCTCAGTGCCAATTAATACAGACCTACTTCTCTGCACACTTTCTACAAAACTTTTGACCTTCTTCCACTATGCCTTCTGTCTACAGATGATTCCCTCTCTTCTAGCCTCTCTTGGAGCATCTTCGATAAACCTTCTAGTTCCTTGCCAGTATTAGATATGTCCATTATCTCATTTTCATTTCCAAGGAGGTGTCTTGTCCTCCCGTTCCTTCTGATCCAATTTTCTCCTCTTCATTCCTACTCCTTGGGTTTCTGTCTTTTCCAGCTGCTAGTTCCTTAATACTGTCCTTGCAGGACTGCAGTTCTATGAATTTGCTTCACTGACATTTATATGCAGTTTTGCAACTGTGTAAGCATTAAAGTTCTGTAATAACATTAAACTTTTAATTTCGTCTTGCTTGTCCTTTTTTGCTGGTTTCCCAGAAGTTCCTCAAGTGCCTACCTAGCAACTGCTAAGCTTGAAGCTTTTCTAGCATTTCCAGATTAGTTACATGCCCATCAATACCCCTTACTGTCACGTTAATGACATACAGAACTCTGAAGGAATAGTATGGTATGCTATGGTTACCTTGTGTCATGATAAAATACTACAAAATTAGTAATTTATTGCATCTGTTTTGTGACAGAGGCATGTTTGTGTAACTTGCCAGTTTGTATAGCAATACCTTACCTCTAAGCCAACAACTACTGAACTCCTCTAAAAAACCGGACTCTTCCTTTAGCAAAAGACCTTGGTTCAAACACAGTGTGTCACAATGCAGACCCCTTCATTGGATAAGCAAAATTTACTAATGAAAAAGCCTAGAGGCTGGCTTTACTACAGATGCAAAGTTGTTTGCCTGCCTGGTTTTTATTTACTTTCAAATGTTGAGATCTTGTTTAAACTCATTATTAAATAAGACCTCCCCAGACTTCCACAGCTTAGGGACATTTTTGTTTATTTGTTTTGCGTTTTAATAACTTTTGACATTCTTCTAAGGAGTCCTTAAGCTTAAACTGCATACTTGTACTCTTAAATACTAATTGGAGGTTAGGTAAAGGTTTTGGCTCACCTTATACTTTTAATAAAACCTATATTGTCTGACTTTCATTTCTGATAAAAATACAAATGGATGAATTACATCTATTAGTTAACTAAAAACGAGTATAACTTAGTAAAAAAAGCATTGTGTCCTAAAAACAGAGATGAAGAAAACTGAAATATGAAAGTCAAAATATATGTATATAAAGATAACTTAATGAATGTCTTACAGTAACTACCCCAGATATTTGCTTGTACAAAATGTATACTTTGGCAGTGAAGGTCCCTTTATCTCCAGCCTTAAAAAAATCATCAAATATAAGTTTCATGAATGGATTAGGGTGGATTTTTCTCCCCTCCAGCTTGCTGGACCAAATAAGATGAGTGTGTTGGTTTCCTTTAACTGCACACATGTGGTGCATTGCTTATCTACTTCCATAAATAACAACATATTTGAGCAGAAGTATCTGAGCGTATGTTTACATATGCTCACACAAACACAAATACATTTAAGTTATGTTGAGGCAATGATGCACAACCTAATTCTCACAGTTTTATCTGTGTAGGCAATCTTAAAGCCATTTTACATCTGTAATCTCCTCTTTCATGTCTATATGCTTAAGCTTAAGGTTGTTAAGTGTTATAAAAACCAAAAGCTAAATAATTGTATCAGTAGAAAGCCTGTTCTCTCCCTAATTTCACTTCAGGAATTCTGACCCTGTTTTTGATGATATCTGTTAAACTCTGCAGGCTTTTTAAACCAGATGACTGGCATAGCTTCATCTTGTTCACCAGAAGCACATGATCCCTTTGGACCATAGTGCCATCTAGCTACTCTTTTCCCAACCTCAGTAATTCTGTGTGCTGAACACGATTGTGTAATGTAGCAAAAGCAGGTTCAGGGAGTTATTAATATATTTGTCAAGTTAGCCTTGACAATTTATCTAGACAGACTGCTGAATAAGGGAAAGAAATTACCCACTGAGCTTCTCAATAAACTCCTATTTGATCATCCATTCAAAAAGGGGAGACAAAAGTATGTATTTTCCTTTGGAATAGGTCTTACTGGTTCCCTCCAAAATGGAAAATCAAGATCCATACTGATGCTCTAGGCAAGCTACCTGTGTCTTTGCAAAAGCTGGCACCATACGCTACTAATACACACTTCACAGGACATCAAGGGCAAGTGGCCAAATCCTCTTACATTGCTGAAGGCATTTGTCTCTTAAAGAAAAATCCCTGCTCTCAAAGGACCAATATTTGAAAAGACTTGGAAGATTCCCTGAGGTGCCAAGAAAGGAAAAACGCTAGAAAAAGATACTTTTCATTCACATAAGGGGTATGTGTGTGTGTGTCTCTTCCTTTCATAACAAAGACATTTTTATGACACTAGCAGAGCAGACATGAAATGGCCCACCATAACTCCTAACAGGTTGTGTGAAATGGGAAACCTTTTTGGGTAATGCATTTCTTTCTATACACCTGGAATCTGAGCCCCACTCAAAGATGCCTGGGTTTCATTTGCTTTAGCAAAATACAAAGGACCTACCTATATGCATGCATACAACAAATCCAGGCCCCTTGACAAAAGGATAACCTCATAACAAAGGCTGCAGTAGAAGAGCTGATAAAAGTCTCTTCCACGTCTGGGTCTGGCTCACGTCTTCGGCAGCTTCTGGTGAGCAAGGACCATACAATATCCAATCTAGTTTTCTTAATCTTTGTTTCTAATTCACTGATGTGCTCTTTACTGCTAGGAGGAGCATTTTGTGCTATGTCTCATGAGCGTGGTTCGCTCCCATCAGCTGGCACCACTACATGAACTTCTCACTGTTAACGCCCAGTAGTAAAACAGCTAAATCTTCAAACTTTCACTTTAGACTGAAAGGCAAGAAAAATTATTTTCCATAAAATTCTACCAATCAAACAAACTTCTGAAATGATTAGTGTATAATAAGGCCTTAATCCCTAAATAATTAACAAACTAATTGAGATTCCATTGCCCTTATTCCCTTTCACATAAATAAGTTTGTGAAGGTATGAGGATAAATGTGCTACCGAGTGTGGAAAGATGGCATATACGTGCAGCTGTTAGAGGGATGCAATAGTTGTGACATTTTGCAACTGGCTTGTTTCAGGGAGAATAACTCAGTCCCCTGGCTGTCCATTGTAAAAGAGTAGGCTGCAGGCTAGCAGCCTTCTTGTTACTAAAGAGCATACAGACACTGCCATCCTCACTGCTGACAGTATCCACTAGCATCAGACACCCTTGTTTAACATCTACAGACAACTTTGTGATCACAGAATATTTTCATGGACATTCTTGGCAATAGTTTGGTCATAGACTATCTGAATAGAAGTATTTACATAATGGGTACCTGTGCCAACCTAGGAATGGCTGGCACATAAACAGCTTTGTATACTCGTGCTTGAAACCAAATGTTGATGTGAAAATATTAACAAACATATATCACAATAACTCACCAAATTTGTTCTCAAAATCAGTTAATAAAAGCCAGTATTTCAATACAGTAGTGTGTAAGTGATGAGAACAGGAAACAAAAAGAACACTGCAGTGTTTCTACAGGTATCTTAGTTAAAGATAAAAACTTGTATGTGCCATTCTATCCTGATCATAATAATTTTCAAATTACATATAAGATTAACATATAATCAGCTCCTTTATTCATTAGGTCAACATAATATTTATAGTGTTATATGTTACTAAACGAGATAATGGTTAAAAGACTTTTAGTTTTACATGTAGTGGGTTTTTATTTTGAACTGTTTGCTCCCTGAATTGTATTCACACAGATTATTCAATATGGTTTCCCTAGAACATTTTTACATTTGGGAAGAAAATCGTTTTGTACATTAGTATATTTATGAGACAATATTTTTTTTTCTTGAGAATTAAATGAATATTTGTCTCCCAAATCTAAAAGAAACTAGACCAATGACAGTAATAAAATCTGAAGAAGGTACCAGATAATGACTTAAAATTTATTCTCAGAGTTCTGCCCTTCCATTCTACAGAAATCAGATCACTCTCTGAAAGCACAGATTTTATTCTCTGGGAAGTCACCCTCTACCTGTCACCCACAATCTGCTGTCTCATAAAAATGTGTCTCCCAGGAGTCCTGGCTCTGATTCCTGGATCGGCTTCTGGGCATTAGAGGTCACCAGCCTCTGCCATGAGAGAGACCTTGGGAGGTACAGCCAGAACATCCAGGGCACAGTGTGTTGTACTGCAAAAGGGCATGAGCTTATCTACCACACTGACATATGCTGCCAAACAAGCTTTCATGTGATTTCTTTGATCTCTAATAACTGCATTTTTTTTATACTCTTAAATTCCCAAACTCAGTCAAAGGGATGTTCAGCAAGGGATAAGAAGTTCTGTTAAGTTTTTTTTATCTCAAATGAAGTAAAGGCATAGTTCAAAAGGCTACATATTTTTAATTAAATACACATATACGTACATATAAGTATATAATCTTCCTTAAATGTTAATAAAAGGTTATATATATATTTATATATACACATATATGTACTTTTAAGTATAGAATTTTTCTTTAATGTTAGTAACTCAGAAACAAAATATTTTCCCCCTCAAAAATCTCAAAATATATTCATGTTTGGGCTGAGACCAAGTATGGGACACTACCATCTCAAAGATACATTTTTTAGCATAGTATGACTAAATTGCAGAAGGGACTATAATTATAATCTTGACATTACCATAACGACCATGGTTGCTATCAGGTGACAGGTATAATATAGATAATCAGTAGACAGTACAATAACAATATTTAATGATGCATGAGATAGAAGAAAATTAATTCATCCCTTTAATTCAGCTCAGAACCATCATTTCTTATATTTGTGTGTGACTTTCCTAAGCTTGTTATCATGTACATAACAGTTACAGTAAACAGCAAAGAGCCAAGAAAGATACCCACCATGGAATCGAGAGAGCTTACATTTACTTATCATATACAATGAATAAATTTTTTTGTTCCTATTTATCTCTTTTTTTGACATGATAGATCTACTGTCTTAATACCGTACAAAAAAAGCTGCTAGCCCGAGCGAAAGCTATGAAAAGTGACTTTGCTTTGAAATCAAACAGAAGCAATAGTAAGGCTGTTCTTTTATTTTCCCATGTTGCAGTCTACCAACTCTCATTTAATCAGCCTGAGAGAAATAATGCAACTGAAAAAAAAAAAATCTAGAATAAAGGAAGATGCTCTGTTGAATGAAAGAGGGATAATTATGCTCAGTGGAGGAGATAACATGGCTGCACATTTCAAATCCTGCAAGATTTTACCACTACCTTTATAAAAAAGGATTAATTGAAATAGATTTTTAATGGAAAAGGACACCCCTGCAATGAAGCTATTCCAATATGTGTAGATAGCAACAGATGAAATGCAACAGAAGACAAAGGAGTAATACTCAAACATAGATATGAACAAGTACTACTCACATATCTGCACAATATTTCTGGTTATTACCTCTGTTCAAACCTTGCTGGTCCTGTCTCCACAGCTACAGCACTGCTACGGCCATTTTACTGAGCCTTGGAGTGAAAGATGCAAAGTTTATAAAGAATCACAGAAGGAGTGTTTTATGAAATTACATCAAAGTCAGTGTCAGATGCTCTAGGGTGAGAAGAAAGTGGCTATCCCAGCACTGCGGTACACTGAGGCAAGGCACACAAAGCAGGCAGAAGAAAAAAAATTCACTGTGACACCTCAGTGGAACAAACATGAGGCAAAGTTTGTGTAAGGCTTTGCAAAACTCTGGCTATTGTTTGATTCATCAACTTTGTCTCTCAAGCTCTCTCTTTCATAGTTTCCTTCTGTTGCTAATGCTCATTTTGTTGCTTTCAGACTGACATTGCACCTCCATCATATCATCAGCTTCAGAACAGATCAGGATGGATGCTGCTTTTGACTGAAGAGTATCTGTATTTTTAATTCTGCCCTGAGACTGTCACAGGACAGGTGAAGGTTCCAGACAGCCTGAAGACATACATGAAGAAATTTCCATCTGAGATAGCAGATTCATGAAGCTATGAATAAAATAATATCAAAAATATCTCTTCCAGGTACGAGAGTGACTGCTGTTTCTCCCTCCAAGACTGCACTTCCACTTTCCTCACTCAGCTGCTCTCTGAACTCTCAGGAAGACAGGGAACAGAAAGGCCAAGTCCTGCTGCAGTAATCAAAATTTGTCCTTATTGAGAAGCCCAAGCTGCCCAGCCGTTTTTAAAAAATATTAATACCTTCTCTAATGGTACTATCACAGGCAAACACCAGCAGTGTGTCCATTCAGAAAAGAGCAAATGTGATAGCCACCTATGGTATGGCTCTACAACAGCATTATTCAGCAGCAGCTGTTTCACTTTGTAGGGCTGCTCCTGAGCACAAGGCATCTTTGGTCCTAAGTGAAGCTTTTCAGCAATAGCAGCTCCATCTTTCTTCCTTGTACCTTGGTCCTTGAATCACGGGAGCTGTTCTGTCTGGTGAGAATGAGAATTATTCTTTCTTCCTTTGTGTGTCTTTAATAATTAATACTAAATATGTTTTCCATCCACTGTCAGTTCCAGAGCAGCAGGAAAATTGTGAAATAGAGGATGATCTCACAGAAGTGCAGGAAAAAAAGACATAAAAAGAATGCTGAAAAATGTTGGTAGAGGCACATTTCTGTTATTATTTCAACCTGTTGTCCCACAAAGGCATAGCTCAGCATGGTGAAGCCTATGGTGCTACATAGCTCCCTTGTTTGGCTCAAGCTCCCGGTCCAACAGGCAGTTTGCTTTCCTTCTGAACAACTCTTACAAGTTTGGCTTTATATTTATGATGAACTTGGTGTGGGGTTGCAGATTAGGTATTCTCTAGTTTGCCCTAAACACCAAATAGTTAACCTTCCTGGAGTGGTGGTTATGTTTCTTCAGAAACCCAAAGCTTCAGGCCAGAAAGCAGCCACAAGTGGTTTTTCTTTGGGGTTATTTTGTTTCTAGTTCTTTAATTTCATGAATACCTGTCCGGACTAAGTGTAGGGCAGACTGCAGAGGAAGCCTTGTCATACTGAACTCAATAACAATAAACAAACAAGGTGTCCCACACTCCTAAAGCAGAGCCATTTTCATGTTTTCCAAGACAGAAGAGAAAGTTAGATCACCTTGTAATGGTAAAGATTGCCTTGAATACTTGCATAAGGGCATGTATTCTGTAAATGAGTTCACTTTTGAAAAGTTAATCGTAATGAGCTCTTCATCTACCAAGTTCTTCTCTCCAGCCTTCAAACTAGTTGTGACTTTCTTCTGTATTACCCTTTTTTTACATAGCCTTAATCAAATACAAGTACCTGTAGATATAGACACAGCATTTGTCCACTACTCAGGAAAAAACTCACCTTCAAAACCAACTCAGTCTTAAGTAGAAATTTAAGTATGTGGGATTTGTCCCTCAGTTCTTTAGTCTTGGTTTACAATAGTCTCCCAGAAGTTACACTGCTCAGGGAGTCATGTCTTGATCAGCAGGATCAAGTACTTTTCCCTTAGTGAAGGAAATTACAGAAAACACTGAAGAAAGGGAAAAAGAAAGAAAGAAAATAAGACTATTACCCTGGTAAAATGATGACAGTGCATGGGAAGGATTGACATAAAAGAGCAAAAAAAGGTAGCTTTCTTAGAAGTTAAACAGTCACGAGAAAAGCTATTTTCGCTGCTATTTGGGAAGGGGACTTCTGAATTTAAAGAATACTGCAATAATCTAGTTCTGTGATTTAAGATGAAATAGAAAGCTAAAGTATATGTTGTCACTTTTTTCTTTAATGAAATGCTACACTTAAACGTCTTCATTTGAAAATAATCTGTATGTGGGTTTTTTTAAAAATAGCATCAATTTGGTAGTTAGAAGAAAAAGGTTCACAGTGTGCTTATGGCTGACTGAATCTGGAGGTTAGCTAAGATGTTAACCCTGCTTGCAAGTCCAGCAATGCATCTGAATGCAGTCTCCATAAGAACGCTGATGTAATTCATACCTTTAGTCTTTTTTGATTCCAGAGGTTAAAAAAAAATTGCTGGTATATTCAATGCTTTGTTAAAATAAGAAATTGAGAATACAATTGCATGTTTTTCTTTATTAAGAAAAGCATAGAATTCTGTTTCCTCACATATATAAAGAATCAAATAATTCAAGATGGTTTATTTCATCATAATCCCAGGCCTCTTTTGGCTTTCAGACTTTTCTCTGTGTTGTTTCTCAGGATCACACTGTTAGTGCCCCTGTCCTGATATTTTCCCAGCTTCACTTTGCTGCCTGTACTTTTTTATGTACCTTTGTTTAGGGCAATGATTGTCCAGTTCTGGTAGTATTATTGTAGCTACCTGATTCCACAAGCAGCTCAATGGCTTTTTACATCTTAAATTAAGGGTAACTTCAAAACATTTAAACCAAACTATAACTTCATGAACACCCTCTGCAAGCAATTTTCACAAATAACTGTATTTCTGCCTTAGGGTGTTATTCTGACACAATATTCAAAATTTTAGCTCCAAAAAGCAGGACCCACGTATATTTCTGCATGGCCAAACCACAAACTGAGTGGCCAGTTTACTTAGTGCGTAATACACCAAATGGTTATTTGCAAGCCACATCAGTACAACTGGCTACAGTTCCTCCAGCCCTATCACTAACTCCTAGCTGCTCTTGTTTCCAGAAGCCCTGAGGAAAGAGCAAAGGAATAGGCACCTATTGCACATGAACAACGTGGCTGATCTTCACTATGGTACAATAAATCAAATGTTTTAATGGGATCACCCCCCTCATTTAATATATGTGAAGCCAGCCGACCAGCCATTCTAGGAAGGGCAGCTTTAGGCCACATTCAGACAACTTACTTGGCACAAAACCAGAGCAAAGGAGCAATTCAATTCAAGCAAATCTTGCTTGAATTGATAACAAGATTTTCCACCATCTTCATTTACACCTTTTGAAAGATTATTTGGTTGAGACACTTTAAAGGACGATTATCAACATATCCCTTGCATCTGCAAATCAGTTGTCTGAGCATGACAGAAATTCATATTGAAAAAAAGTCACCATTAAACTAGCAGTGGACACATTTGAATCAGCTGTAAAAGTAAAGCATAGATGCCAAAAACTGAGAGTCAGGTCAATTTTTCTCAACCAAGAAGCAGTACCACAGAGCCAAGAGAAATTAAGCTAAGCCAAGCTTCCATTGCAATTTACCATGGAGTATTTACAATGTGGAAACACAAAGAATATGGCTGTCGAACAAGGCATACAGGACTTTTCTGAGCAGTAATTTCTCAGAGAAATTCATCTCAAGTTGAGACAATGACTCTTTCTTAATTACTTTAAATTAAAATTACTTTGCTATTTAGGTCACCTGAGTATATTAAAACAGTCAAAGATTTACAGTCAGATGTAATTACATCAAACTTTCTAAGGGATTTCCAGCTGTTCTCTGGAATTAATGCATAGCATAAGGATAGCTGACTGGAGTTTTGTACATGATAGCATTTTTTATATGTGTTCGCATTTAAAACATAGTCTATATAAAATACAGACATTTCAGATTTAACTTGCATGCTCTTTTACACGGGAAGAAGTGCAGAAGTTCCAGTTATCTGATGTCTGGACATTGAATTCTGAAACAAGTTATTGCTTTAATTCCAGACTAACATGTTCCATAACCAAAACCAGGGAGGGATGTTGTCTAATTTTTAATTTTGTTCTTTTGCTTATGAGCCTGGTACTGAGCTTTATCAAGGGTCTTCAGTTCCTTTAATCATGGTGGGAAGTGTCAATGTGCATCCTTTTGTGGTTTCCAGCCTAAGGACTACTTTACAGTACAACAGGGTCTTACCTCTGTGTGGCCCTTCATTTAGATCTATTTTGGCAGTGGTCCAGAATATTTTCCAGAATTGGTATAGGTGTGGTTGGAACAGTTTTCCTTCTCTATTTGCTGCACAAAGTTAGCAAAAGCACAGCTGCTCTGATTAGGATGAGATTACAACAAGGACACAGTGGCTCCTCCACTCTCCAAGATACATGCACAGTGTTGATTAAAAAAGAAATCTTGTATATCTTATATGTTTGTGTTTCCTTGCTAGCCCTTGCCATCATTCTGATGCTGTCACTCCGTGGCAACTGTCTCTCACACTGTCACAAAGATGGAGGAAGGAGCTCTATGCAAGCCTCAGACTCCAGAGGCTTCTCTTACTTTTTCACAGGTCCTTGCAAGTGGATAAAGCTGTTTTCAAGATGATACATTTTCAGGATGTCAAAAAAATGAATTTTTTTTATTTTCACTGAGGCCTTGGTTCCTTGTCTCTTGTCAAATCCTGACCTCAAGAGGAATCTTTTCTGTGATGATGGCAATTTTTTAAATTTAGAAAAATAAGATATTAGTATGGGGATTTTAGATACATCATTGAATCACAGATGCCTAACAGATACTAGACTTGTGAAAAAATTAAATTCTTCATCTTAAAGGAACTTCTGTTGAAACTCAAACCCCATCAGGTAAGGCAAGCAAAGTGTGGAGCATTATAAAATATGGCAATAGGGCCTTTTACGCTATAGCCATCGTGCTTGTCACTTCCTTCTTGTTGTCGCATCATTCAAATATCCTCATGAGAGCTGCCAAGCTAGTCACTGAACGCAACAAATTCTTGTTGTGAAGAACTTCCCTATGTTCCCATGTGTCCATTCTTCTCAAGACAGCACAATTTAGGTGATACTGCTTGTGGATGCCCATGGATTCAGAAAACAACTACTTTCTTTCAGTCTTTTGGGCCAAAAGGCAAACAGAGTGCTAAATATCATCACCACAAGAACAACAGCAACTGCATTGGAAAAGAGGAATGAGGTGGTCAAGCAACAGAGGAGGAAACACAACGATTTTAGGTCCATTCCTGGTAGGAATGAGGCTGCAGCACTCACCACCGCAGTTTGTTTCCTTCGCCACCCGCAGTGCGAGGAGCTGTCGCCTTTCCAAATGCCACACAGAATCTGTCATTTTATATTTAGCAGAGGCTGTGAAATCGCACTTCAGCAATAATGCATTTAATAGAAACACAATAAACTAGTAACTGAACAGGTGACAAGGTTAGATGGACAACACTGGTCTTTGTATTGCATTGTATTTTACCAGGAGCATTACCACAGGCAGAGGTCTTTGTCAAAACAGGCCTTATATAAAGAGCTCTCAGAACAAAAAAACAAAACCAGATCACCACAAAGGTGTACATGTTTTTCTTTTTAACAGTCTCCATAGACAGCATCATCCGAAGTTTGCTGGGGAAAGCTGAAGGAGGATCTTGCATGGAGAACTGAGATTAGGTAACCTGGGAGAAAGGAAGCCGTTCCTGGTGGAATTGTGTGCGCGCGTGTGTGTGTGTGTAATGAGACACTTGTCAGTTCTTCACAAGTGAACCTTGTGTTCAGGGAGCTCACTTCAAAGAATTACTTCAGATGCTGAAAGCATTACATAGATTTTATAAAAACAAACTTGCAGTAAGTCTCAAAAAGAGCTGCCTAGGTGCGTGTCTCATACTGAAATCTGTAAAGCATAACAACAGTTACGTACGTTGCCATATTTACCAGCTACCCCAGATTCCTAAGCCCGCCGCGTTTGGCTGGAGTCCTGGCCGGCACCCGGGGGCGGGCAGCTGCCGCGAGCGGGAGCGGAGCTGAGGGGGCGGCGAGGGCCGCGCTGCGGGCGGGCGGGGGACCCGCACCCCAGCGCCCGAACCGGTGCCCCGAAAAGCAGCCGGAGCCTCGGGCCGCCTGCCAGCGCGGTGAGCGGGGCAGAGGTGCGCGGGGCAGAGCGGGGCAGCAGGACAATCTATAAAAGCGGGCGGGCGCGCTAGCGGGGAGGGGGCCGGGGCGGCGGCAGCAGCAGCAGCAGCGGGGCAGCGGCCGGCTCGGCTCCCCGACGTGAGGTGACCGCCGCCGCCGGGCTCGGCCTGAGGGGCCGCGGCTGCTCCCGCCCGGCGCGGGGTCGGCCCGAGCCGCGGGCGCCGCCAGGCGGCGGGGCGTGGGGCCGCCCGGCGGCCCTCGCGCTGCCCCGCGCTCAGCCGCGGCCCCTCAGCGCGGCGCGGCGGCGGCGCCGGCGCTGCCCGCCGTTCCCCGGCGCCGCGGCAGCTGCGGGCAGGGCGGGGCGGCGGCGGGGCCGGCGGCGGGGCCGGCGGGGCGCGGGGCGGCGGCGGGGCCCTCGCCGCGGGGCAGGACGGAGCGGGCCGCCCGGCGGAACTCCTCGCTGCGCCACGTGTAGAGCAGGGGGTTGAGGGCCGAGAGGGCGCAGAGCAGCAGCCAGCTGGCGGCCTGCAGCGCCGGCGGCGCCGGCCGCAGGAAGAAGCCCAGGAGGCTCACCCACACCAGGGGCTGGGTGCCCAGCAGGAAGACGCAGCAGAGCAGCAGGACGGAGACGCTGCTGAGGCGGCGCTGGGCGCGGCGGGGCGGCGGCGGGGCGGCGGGGAAGGGCAGCTGGTGCAGGAGGTGGAAGTTGAGGACGCTGACCCGCTTGGCGCTGCCCCGCACCCGCCGCACGATGCCGAGGTAGCAGTGGAGCAGCAGCGCGGTCTGGCCCAGCACGGCCAGGGCGAGGAGCAGGGCGGTGTAGCGAGAGCTGCCGTCCGTCTGCCGCGGGGGCGGCTGCTGGGCAGGGCCCGGCGTCCAGAGCCCGGGCAGCAGCGGGACCAGGAGCAGGGCGAGGGCCCAGGAGAGCCCGATCATGCAGCCCGTGTGCCTCCGCTGGTAGAGGGCCTGGTACACACTGGGCAGCTTGGTGATGAGCACGTACCTGTTGAAGGCCACCAGCAGGTGAGAGGCCAGGGAGACGGTGAGGCCGAGGCCGAGGAGCCCCCCTCGGAGCAGCCGGTACTCCGCCGAGCGAAGGGAGGAGGAGTTGGGGGGCAGCAGCCCCAGCACGGCCTCCTGGGGCATCCACAGGGCGCACACGCTGAGGTCTGCAGCGCAGCCGTTCACAATGAAGGCATTGCTGGTTGTCTGCAGCTTCTTGAAGGAGAAGACCAAGTAGATGACCATCACATTGGATAAGGTCCCTGAGATGGCTAAGACGGCATAGAGCAGCGACAGGAAGATGCGGGTCCCGGAGGAGTCCTCCCAGAGCAGCAGCAGCGGCGAGGTAGCACTCCAGGAAGAGGCGTTGGGCATCTCGCTGAATGCAGCTCAGTTTTGACTTCTCCTTGTAAATCCCATCCTTGCCTGGGCCAGAAGATCCTGCTGCAGGAGGTGTCCCCCACCAAGCACAAGCTGAGGGACTCCAAGGCAGGTTTCAGTCATGCAAGCTGCAAGGTCCAGAAAACGCAGTTAGCAGTGTCCAAGGCAGGTAGGTGGCAAGAGATCCCACAGATTGTAGTGAGTGAAGGTGGGTCCATAGGGAGCAGATGGCTGTTAGCAGACCAGAGCACGACTGAAGATTCTGTAGCTGTGAAAATGCCAAAAGCAGCAGCACCTTGCAATCAGCAGCAGAAACGGCAGCAACCGATACAAAGCTTTGCAGTTTCTCCTGTGCCACAGTACGTACACTGTATATCATTCCAGGAAGATTCAGCCCTTCCACTCTTCATGAATTATTCAGCAGATTTTCAACTTGTTAAATCAAGAAGAAAAAAAAAAAAAAAAAAACCAAACCCTATCATGCTCCAGAAATACTGCAACTACACAGTCTGACTCTGCCTTACCAGTTTCCTGGTTCTAACCCATTTACACAACTTTCATTTGCAGCAAGCTTTCAAACCAGTATCAGTCACTTCTGTCTGAAATACAATCCATTTACTGTAGAAATTCTTCTGCTAGATACTCACTTAAACTGTTTTTTTCTGATCTTGTTAAGAGCACACTATGCTTCTGCAAGCTTGAAGTTAATTTTAGAACTGGTCTGTAATAACAATATACTTTCCAAATTAAATCTTCTGAACACAATAGATACACAGATCCTTGGTAAGACGGTACTTATTATTTGAGGAAGCTGGTTCTCAATCTAAATATTCTACATTTCATCCTAAAACTCAGTCTGTCTCAGCCCACAGGAAATCCTGCATTGCCAACCTGCTGGAGGTGAACACCGGTGTCAGTAAGTCCACCGATAAAACAGAATCAGTGTAGCATTTGAAACTGTCTCAGACCAAAATTAATGCAGAGGACAAGTTCCCTCAGAAGTGAATGACAGGTTCTGAGGTGGACTACAAGCTGGTTGAAGAGTAGGGCTTAACAGTCCCTTCCCAAATGGAGAAGAGTTAGTAGTGGGATTCTCCCAGGAGCCCTACAGTGCTTTACTCAAACAGGGACAAAATGTTAACTGTTCTTACCCCGGATGAGTTTTAATAAGAAACTGAGTAAAAGATCTTACATTTCCTCTCAAAAGCTTTCAGAAAAAGAGTGCTGATTAATTTTGTGGTGAGTTTATGAGAAAAGCTGCCTTTTACAGGTGGGTTTTATGTAGGCTAAAGTAGTAAGCAGTCTCATAAGTTGTTATCTGTATAGTGACCACAGGTATCCTTATGAGGTGTTTTCAAGATATTGTTAAACTCATTATGCTAACAAATGACAATATCAACATAATCTATCAGGAGGCAATTATCATTACAATATACATTCTTTAAAACAAGTTAATTTGTGTGGGTTAACAGATTATTTTGTTGCAATATGGCACATCTTTTATTTGACAAAAGGCTTACGTTTGCAACTGACAGGACTATTGATCCAAATGTGGATTTGTTACAAACACGAAGATCTGTTCTTTTTTAATTAATTAGATTGCTCATGTGCTTAAGGTTAAAGACATACCTGAGTGATTTACTTGATCAGGCCCTTAATTATCATATTTTTTGCCTGCTGCACTTTACAGTGTAGATCTAATCAAGTGTCAAACCTTTTGAGGCCTTTCATTGTTTAGCTGTCAGTAGAGAACAGTTATTATAGAAACTAAAATCCTCCTCTTTCTGCAGTACTGTAATTGAAAAATATTCTCTAACTCTCTAACAAGAAATACCTCCCTAACCAAAAAGCTTCATAAAGCATACTTTAAAGAGATGATTAACAGTTTTGTAAGGCACACTCACAGGGCTAGTAGAGACCTCTAGATTTATTTAATCCATCCTTACATGTTTATCAAACCTCTTTTTAAAATCTTACTTGCTACAGCTTATTCTCCCATAACAAGAAGATACATTTATATATGAAGCCACAGAAATGGTGAAGTTCAAGGATAAGTGAACACCAGATATGAAACAAATTTCAGGGTATTTATTAAAAGGGCTCTAAAGACCTCCCTGACCTTTCACTGTCCCGAAATTTGTTCTTGTTAAGAAGCGGATTGTTACAGAATACTGGGTATATTTAATATTCATTTTTAAGAATAAAAAAATATGTTGTACATTAGCTGGCATTTACATATTTCATATAATAAATCAATAGAAGTCTAGAAAAAGGCTAAGGGGGATGTTGGTTCCTGTGTACCAGAAACTTTTTTAATTGGCTGTTCTCCCTTTATATTTACTCTACACATCCAAATCACCATCCATTAGTTATCTGAATGCAGTGGCAGAAGCCTCTTATTTGGGCAACTTCCAAAGCATCCATTCTATTCCTGGCTTTGCCATTCCTTTAGAGTGGCTGCGTAACAGTTACATACTGTCCACATCGTCTATTGCAGTACAGACTTACCTGACAGGAATATTAAGCACTGTGCGTAAATAATCATGCAACACAACAAAATTGCTGAAAATCAGCAGCAGAGTTAAACAATGTTAGAACCATTTGTGACTCGTTTTTAATTGAGGGATAAAAAGCTAAATAAAAGCATCATCT